>NC_137826.1:28583222-28958222 GCF_963921795.1 Nannobrachium achirus | reverse complement strand
GACGACAGAGCGGGAAGGCAGGAAGACAAGCTCTGCCAGTCTAGTAAGTAGGGCTCTAAATCTGCATGCACCACCATTGTTGATAATGATCGCAGTACTATAAGCATGCTATGAGGACGATGATATTGATAGACGTACCATGAGGGTTGAATACCATAAAATAAATATCACATCCCGATTCCCAATGAAGCAGAATTTTGTTTTTACATCACAAGGGAGGCAGGGAGAGAATGAAGGAAAGGGAGCTTTCAAACTCTTGGCTTATGGAGATGGCACAGGCCCTTTTGCTATGAAGATCTTACACATGGAACAAGAGCCACTCTATTGCTAATGTTGTGCCTTTGAAGTCCTCATGGACTAGGATTAACACATATTGGAGGGGAGGCTCTATAATCGTTTGCTGATAAACGATGGCCGTGCTGAGTGATCCTACTGCTTTGGTGTCACAAACTTAATATTGAGTCCCAGCTCATTACCCGCCCTTGTAAACACTTGAAGAAAGGGTACGGGAAAAAATTAAGGAAGCATGCTGCATCTGATCCATCTAATTCTCCTTCAGCAAATGAATAGCCTGCAACGGCTCGATTTTGGCTGTATCGATCTCAAATCTTGCACCTTTGACTTTGACAGAGAGTGATGTATGATCTGTGCTCTCGGCCCGAGCAGCCAGAGCCTGCGACCGCAGGCGGCGAGATGGAGAGTCGCGAGGAGGCTGAACCCCCAGGACCCCGACAGCAAGAGTTGGAGAGGACAGACAAGCAGTGCCCTAACCATGAATTTGAGAATAATGTGGCCCCCACCACGGCTAATCTCACTCCGACATCAGTGCTGGGCAAGAGGCATCACTGTCTTTATGCGAACCTCGTTGGCCTTGAAGTGGAAGGGATATGCAAGGTATTGCTGGAGCTCATATTTTTTTCTCTCCTTGTGGCAACTCTGTTGATTTTGTTAAGCTTGGAAAATAGGGCCAAAGTCTGTTAATTGAAATGTTACAGGATTTGCAAACATCTGTTTTGTGTAAAACATAACACTTCACAGGGCGAGGCAATTATTAATAACCAAATGATTAACTGCTTTTTTAAAGTTAATTAAAAGCATTTTTATAGTCAACTAATTCTGACAGTATATACAGTACAGTACAGTATATTGGCCCATATAACCAGATATTCGTTTTTCACGACTATATTTATTTCATGGTGGAATATATACCCTTTTATATTAATTGGCTTTTTCTCTCAAGTTGGGCATAATTACTGATGAAGTTGAATGCATGACAGCATGTCATTAAAGTAACCTACCCCACCCTAGACTTGGCAGTAGGTTATCTTCGTGTTTTATCTAGGACAGTGCTGTAGCAGCTCTGATGCAGACAGTGAGGTGGCAGGTACTATGTTTAGCCACTGAGTTCTCATCCCATACATCAACCTCTGCATAGCCCGAATGATACCACAGAGTATATCCTCTTCATGAAACCAATGGGAAATTAAAAGGTGTCCCACATTTTTCATGTAATTGGTGGATTCTTATAAAGATTGTAGAATAGGTAGCTAGGCGCTACAATCTGTTAACTTGACATTCTCCACATAGGCAGCAAATGACAGTTCTCATACAATGTGGGCATTATCACGTGCTCCCAGGTGGACCCACAGTAGAGGTTACAGAAGGGGGATGGGTGACAGACAGACGGGGAGACAGTAGAGATGAAATTGTGGGTATACGGTACTTGGGAGCAAATATGGTAGGAGGAAGGTTGAGTGAAGGTTTGCCATTAAAAGATCATTAGGCTTCCCAACCCCCACCAAATACAGTATCTGGCTGCTGTTTAGAGATGTGTGTGTGTGTGAGCTGGAAGATGCCATTGAGTTGGATGATAGTGACCATCCTCTTCCCTCTATATATCTGTATCATCATGGCCCAGACATTGAATTGTAGAATATAAATTCCTTCCATCTTTTCTGCACCTTGCTAAATCTAAAGCTACAGTATTTTGAAGTTTAGAATTCAGACAATTGCAAATGCTTGATAATATTGACTTTTTCATTGAAGTATAGGCTCACAACTATCTGCAATCTTGCAAGAGGTGATATTGAGTTTAGAGTGAATTATGTAAATTAATATAAACATTGAATATTTTGTGATGATTATGATTAGGTAGGTACAGTATAGGTGGATTTCAGGCCTTCGGATTGTAGTTTGTTCACACTGGAGGTATAATGTTTTGTTTAACCACCAAGAAAGGGACAGTGGTTGTCATTGCAACATGTTACTGTTATCACTATATGAGCTATTTCCTGAACAAGTTAGGCATTTTCATACTTTATTGAGATAGTTACAGTGAGAGAGACAGGAAACAAGGAGAGATAGAGATGGACATGCAGCAAACCCGGGCTGGCAGTACAAGTACCAAGCCTTGGTACTTGGTATGGTATGTGATCTACAGTACCAAGTGAGACACCGGGGCACCCCAGGAGTATGTATCTTAACGTATCCTGGAATATAACGTGCAAACTTGTGTGACACTGACAGTGTTTAATATCCTACTTTTCTTACAAAACAGAAACATCAAATTGTAATGGACACATTTGTGTGACACTGATTATGTCACAACTAGTCATTTTCCACAGCGATTCAAAAGTAAACCAATTAGGGCATCGATTTTGGAGTTACCGGCTTTTACTGTAATTCCAAGTTTGTGGAGTTTGCATGTGCTCCCCGTATCCACAGGGGTAGGTACCCTCACAAAAAACATCTCCCCCTGGCCAGCCGGGGCGCCTGATGGAGGGGAAGGAACTGGTTGGAATAACGTGTTCCTTCCACGTGCTGCGTCCAACCAGGGGATCTCCCCCTGTCAGGTGATGGCACTGAAGGAAGCATGAGCTTAGTTTGGGGCTCTCCCCAGGTTGGCAGAGGGAGAGCAGCGCCCAGGATTACAGTTTAGGCAATTGGCACTGGGTGAAAAATGGGTTACAAAATTGTGGGATACAAATTTAGAAAGGAAAATAGTGTTATACAAGACATTCATCTCTTCTTGCATGCAATGATTACTCTTTTCTTGTTTATTTTCAAGGCAATATATATATATTCACAGTGTTGGCTCAAGTTGGACTTTTGTGAATATCAAATTCTAAAAGACCCAAAGTCAGTGTTGACAAGATGCCAGCGCAACTTTTGAGTGTTGACACCATAAGTGACAAGTGTACAAGTTACCATTGCAGTAGCTGGATATGAATACACTAGAATAGAAAACAGGCTAGTTGGAAAGATGACTCTTCAGGCCTGTTCTGCACACTTTTCTGTATGATGCTACATTGTGTTGATATACCAAGCTTGAACCACCACAAAAAGTTCGGAAATCTAACTTTGGTCGATTATATCTCCCCTTTAATAAACCCAAATGGTATTGTGTTTTATACTAGAAGGTCGGCCGGCTACGCCGGCCTCCCCTCTAGGTCGTCGCGTTGCGTCTATAGGAGTAAATATTAGTCGAAAACAAATCCCTGAGGTACAGGGTGGCCACGATGTGATGGTTTTTTTGAGAAAAAAAAATTTTTGAGAAAAAAAATTTTTTTGAGAAAAAAAAATTTGAGAAAAAAAAACTTTTTGAGAAAAAAAAATTTTTTTAGAAAAAAAAAATGTTTGAGAAAAAAAAATTTGAGAAAAAAAAATGTTTGAGAAAAAAAAATTGGGAAAAAAAAAATAATAATAAATAAAACGTATTGGTGATGCGATGACGTGGTGTATACGGATGTTACTGCGATTGAGGTGAAAGAGAAAAGTGGAAAGTTGTGAGCTAACTATTAGCTATTTTTGTGTGTGTGTGTGTGTGTGTCTGTGTGTGTGTGTGTGTGTGTGTGTGTGTGTGTGTGTGTTCTGGCTACGCCCCCCTCGGTTGAAATTGGATCCGCCGGTCCCATAGCTGGGAATACGAGCCAATGGACGGCGGTCACCATGGCAACGGGGGGCCAATGATAGAGTTATGGGCGGTTTTATTCCCTACACTCTACCGACATCTGCTCTAGTTTCCCTACACTCTACCGACATCTGCTCTAGCTATGAGTTGAAGTGGAGGCGAAATGGGCGTGGAAGTGGGATGCGGCTCTAAGAAAAATGTAATAGTAGATAATTTTCATTGTTGATTTGTCACCTTTACAACGAGGTACAGCTTGTAAGCATCGGGCATTCGAGGCATGAGCTACACAGCCAAACGTGTGGGTTGCGCTGACCCAACATTTGCCAACATTCGGTCCATTATACCCCCCCCCCCCCCCCCCAAAAAAAAACCTGCTGAATCACCATGGGTTTTGAGCTTATAGATCTGCTATGATCATCATCTCTCACTTAGCCTTCTGGGCAAAACCAGAAGAGGATGTCTCAATTACAACAAATGTTAGAGAAATCTGATAGAATACACATTACATTACACACATCACTTGTCGGGGCACTGGCTGGGTTAAGATAGGATTGTGAAAAAGAATACGTTGCAGCGCTGGGGTTCTTCAAGTGCTTAATGATAACAGGACCCCAGGCTCCAATCCTCATTAATATTTATTGGAGCATGTACAGTATATGTGTGTGGGTTGGTTCTATTATTTTTCTTGACCAGGATCCAGAGTCCTGCCCGCAACCTGTGATTATATAAATACAAACCAGACCCGCTCCGCCCTGCCTGTCCAAAAGCTGAACCGTTGCCTGCCCGCTACCGGCAATTACATGCAGTAAAGTAAATAGCCTACATCCTCAGTGTTTGCTATGAGAACATAGGCTAACACAGTTATATAAGCGCAATGCAATAATTATATTTATATTAGCCTACATAAACGCGCGTTTAGTTCTGTACCGCCCGTCCCCGCAAACTTAGAATAGTATATTTCCACCCGTCAAACGTGGGTCCCAGTCGGGTATCCGTGGGTACCCGGCCCGTTGCAGGACTCTGCCAGGATCATACTGTTTCAGAGTTACTTTACAACTCAGCACTGGCCCAGTTTGGACCTACGGGGAGTTTGAAAGTGGAACAGTGTTAAAGAAAATGAGACCTGGATAGTCGGATCGCTTCTGAAATCTGTTCTTTGCGATCTGAAGTAAAGTACAAGCTCCAATGAGGACACTTTCTTTGTGGCATCAAAAACATCTAAAGAATCAATTGCAACTTGCCTCTTGTACCCCAGATTTGGAACCGGTTTCCAGCACAAGTGCTGAAAGTTTTACCATTGATACAATCGAGGCTGTCTTCTTGCTCAGGGGATAAATTGAATCTTGACCATCTGGTAAAAATTTGTGTCAGATCCTGTGTCTAGGTGAGCCATGACCTTTGACACAATCTAAATGTCTCAATAGAAGAGCAGGGAGACAAAATAAAACCACTCCGCAAGTTATATTGTATTGTATTAACATACTCTACCATACAGATCGGACAAAATTACATTTTATTCATACATTCTTTTTACATATTGCTGCTTTAAAATCCATCCACATTATTTTGCTTATACGATTCAATTCAAGGGGGCTTTATTGGCATGAGAAAATGTACATTTACATTGCCAAAGAGAACATTCCCAAAAAATCACGACTAAGATATGTATAAACAAATAAAATGGAATAAAGATATGCGTAAACAGAGCTGTGCCACAAATCAGGAGAACTGAGCATTTGCTGTTTGAGCATTTGGTAATTTGGTATAAAGCTTTTAGAACACATTTTCAAGATGCCAAGTCACTTGGTATAACATTTTTAGGCAAATAGCAACATATTTCAAGTGCATATAAAAAACAGAGGTGGCAGTAGTTTTTCAAATGTATTTATAGGTAGTTACTCTGTTTGTATGTACAGTAGTTCTGTGTTCTCGCACCAGTTTTTTGTGCACCAGTATGATAGCTGGAAGTCTAGGGTCTCATAGCTGATGAATAATTGATAACTGGTTCTCTAGAGTGTCTGGTCTCACTGTCTGTCAGCACATGTCTAACCCCAAACTCAACACTTTGAATGTCTAGTATAGGCACAACATTCTGCCCACTGTCAGAGGTGAATTAGGTGTGTGTGTGTGTGTGTGTGTGTGTGTGTGTGTGTGTGTGTGTGTGTGTGTGTGTGTGTGTGTGTGTGTGTGTGTGTGTGTGTGTGTGTGTGTGTGTGTGTGTGTGTGTGTGTGTGTGTGTGTGTGTGTGTGTGTGTGTGTGTGTGTGTGCGTGCGTGCGTGCGTGCGTGCGTGCGTGCGTGCGTGCGTGCGTGCGTGCGTGCGTGCGTGCGTGCGTGCGTGCGTGCGTGCGTGCGTGCGTGCGTGCGTGCGTGCGTGCGTGCGTGCGTGCGTGCGTGCGTGCGTGCGCGCGCGCGCGCGCGCGTGCGTGCGTGAATAGTGATGAGCATTGAATATAGATGGGAATGTTAATGGTATCAATGAATTAAAAACATTGACGGTATATTCTATATTGCTTCTATATATACATTTATATTGGCTTTCAATTTAAAAGTTGACAGATTTTTGGTCTGGGGATTTTCTCAGCCGAGGCAGTCAAACATAACTTTCAACGGCAGGAACGTATATATTAATATTTCTTCTGTCTTGTCTGCCAGTGCTCACATAATCTTGAAATTGTGACAAAAGTTGAGGTACTTAGTTGTGTGGTTCCCTTGGAAAATGTGTCTTTCTTAAAGCTCAGCAGAGGTTGTGCCCTTTTTATTATCAGTTGTAAACTCACCTTCATCGATTATTTGGGTATCCATTCCTGCAGTGTTTGGCTTTAAGGCTTTTAATCCGTCCCCATCATGTCCTGGACAGTGGTCAAGGAGTAGGGACTCCTCCTCATGTCAGCAAAGCATTCACTGGCCTGCAGCCAGGCATCCACGTTGTCTTTGTCCTCCAAAGGCTCTCTGCCCTCCATGACTTTTTTTTTTCTTCAGCCTTTGGTCATCATTCCTCAATGCCAGTGAGTGACATTAAACCCTTGATTACCTGTGTTCCCCATACAATGGAAAAGGCTGTAGCCCAGAGGAGCAATGGGAAGCTAATTTCCTGACCCACAGAATGTCGGGCAGGTCACTAGGGTGTTGTGCTACTGAGGATACTTCTGACAGCCCATGCCATATATGTATACTTATTTAACATGACCTTTAGCTGACTGATAATACAGTTTTTTCAACCTATTGTTTGTTTTTTGTTTCCTAGTCTAGCACAATCAATAGCTTTAAGCTGATTGTGGTGAAAACCACAATAGGGTTTTTGAAATTAAAATCTCTCCTGTCATCTAGAGCACAACCTCTGATTACCGGTAATGGCTGCCCTACCTCACTGTTTTGAATATGGTTTAGATGTCCATCTCTGAGACATCGCTCACTTCCAAACAATGTTACCATTTTATCAACGCAGATGATGCAAGGTTGACCTTGATGAGCTTTTATATAATTCGTGATGATCTGTCTGTCTTGGCCTTAAAAGGAAAACCACTTCATTTTAGAGATCCATCTTATTCATGCGGGGTTGTCCAATCCACTCACAAGGGAGCATGACAAAAAAGAGGGAGGGCGAGCTCCAAGAGCGTCCCCGTCTTGAGGACATGTCCTCACCGGAGGACCATTGCGTCGGCAGGTACCACCTAAACCACACCTGGTGAATGCTAACCTGGTGAAATGCAAACCTGCCGACGCTCCCGTCTTCACCGTGAGAACGCTCTCGGAGCTCGCCCTTGCTGAAAAATAGGCATTAATGATGCTTCTTAAGACAAACTCTTTCTAAAATAAAGAAATATATTTAAATGTTTTGTTATATAGGGCAATTATAATGTATTACGCCAAGTCTTATTAGCCATGCATACTTTATCCTTTTAACATGTTGATAAAGTAGCAGTGGTTTAGGAATACCCAGATTAATCACTGGACCCTGGTGAGCATTCCTTAACTCAGTCGGTGCCATATTTAAAGTGGGATGACCTCTTATATTGCCGGTTCGCCAACAAAGGGTTAAAAAAATAGTGTGCACGCTGGTGCACACATTCGTGCACAGATCATGCACTATGCATGTGCATGCTTTTCACAGCTTTCAAACAAAAAAATCCGCTTGGAAATCCGTTCAGGCATTCAGGAGAAAGGAGCCCTTATGTTTTCTTCAAATGTAAACAAACATGGCTGCCATGTTTGAAAGATGGGGTTGGTATGGGGGTTAAACATGCAATTTCGCGATCGCGATCATGCCTAGTACACTGTTGGAGGTCCAAAAAAATTTTTTTCAAAACATTTTTTTTTCAATTTTTTTTTTTATTTTTTTTTATTATTTAAAAAAAAAAAGACGTTCAGAAGACGTCTGGCAGGGAGGTCCATAGTGAAAAAGACGTTTTAAAGACGTTTTTATCATAGAAACATATTTTTTGGCAGGGTATGAGTTAATGCACTTCCATTTCTGGTAAAATGCAATTACATGATTTATGTACCCCAATTAAACAATGTTATTTCAGTCAGAGCTATATACTTTACAGTATAGTTCCCCACAATATCACAAATGTCTTCCTGTTTTGGGATTCCACTGTGAAATCTCTAATAGTCTACTTGAATACAGTACTGTACTTCATCGTTAATAATTCATGTTAATGAAAACATTATTATGGCTTGAGTCAAGTATTTACATATTGCGTTGGAAAGCACAAATGAGGCAGGTCTGTGCAGGTAGATAAGGCCTTTCTCATTGAATGTGTCTCTCTGATACTTATCTTGATAAAGCCCTGTGCTGCTGCTGTTTCTCCTCTTTATGATGACGGAAATGCAACCATTTTAAACAATTCTGCTACTAGACCACAAATTAAGTTGTGGCTGATGTGAACGTGGGGGGTTGAGGAGGGGGCTGCATGCATATTCAATTCAATTTGACAAGATTAAGGTTCATATCCTTTTGAAGCTGTCGGGGTTCAGTCTGTGGAGGGTGGTTGGCAGGGGGTTGGGTACAGATCATCTCCGCCACACTCTCCCTTCTATCCATTTTTTTCTGCTGACATTGCATTATATGGAATAATTTGGTGACCCCTTGTGCTCTCCGTTTCTTTCTCTTAAAAGGCCAGATGTCCTCTGCATGTATGACACCTTATTAAGCCCCATGATGTTTGGGTAAATAGGATATGTGCAGGCTATGAGATGATGAGGCAGACAGCTTGCAGGGCTAATGTAGATTTTAATTAATGCGCTGGAGGGCCAATGACAGAAAGGCGTTGTTAGGGTGAGTCTGACACAGCCTACAGGGCAGGCCTATAATGGATAGAGGTCTTACAGCATGATCATTGATGTCATGATGAGTTGACATTTACTATTACGCCGGGAATGATGCAGGACCACATTGGAAGCAAGTGTTTCATTACGTTTTGATGTGTTATCCTGGGTTTAAGTTTTATTGTGACATCTTTTGCCAAAATCACATTTTGAATACATGCTCCACCTGCAGGTTCAACGATACCTTGTTGAATCTGTTGTCAGAGTACTCGCTGTACACATTGTTATAGTGTACCCAGTGTGGTACCTGTTCGCACAGTACTAATAACGTTAGATATTACTATCAATGGGTTTTTTATAAACAGGCATGGCCTGCTCCGGAACGATGCAATATAGGAATACACCACCCATTTATTCAATAGCCATTGTACTTGTTGTCAGCGTACCCGTTGTACCTGTCGTACCCATTGTCAGAGTACTACATATGGCCGATCAACCAAATATGGAGATATGAGGATCCCTGATGTTGACAGAAACTGCTGATGTTGTGTTGATGACGTACATGGGCATAAATGGGAGACAGACGGACCTACAGACAGACAGATGAAGCTATTTCATTCACGCCACCACTTATATCGGTGCAGTGGCACAAACAAGAAGCAAAGCTTGGCCAATCCGTGAAGCCGATGGGTCGGGTTGGCCAATCAGAGAAGCAGATGCCTACACCCCTCAAACACATTTGGTGCGTCTTCCACAGACGTGTGTACAGACAGATACAGGCATATGCATTTTTCTAGCGGCCCGTATGTCCGCCAAGCTTTGCGGGACATTTTGGCATGTATGTTAATTCATAAAAGGCACCGCTCACCTCACACCGTGGGTGTGATTTTTCATTTCTCGACAACATTGGCTCGACTGAATTCTGATTGCAATCCCACTTTTAAAAGGTTTAAACTCTTTAACAATCATTGCTATAGAGCATTTGTTTCAGTAACATGGGTCTCCCTGTCTCTCCAGCTCTTTAGTAAACACAAAATACAATTTCAGGTGGGTCACCAATTTCATCCAATCAGAAGAACCCATTTATCAGCTTCAATTTTGCAATTTTGTATGCAGATTTATTACCAGCTTGTGGAGCAAGCTGGTCTATATTCATTGATTCTTTCTAACACTTTCTCCTCATTGGCTGTGGGAACAACTTGACACTGAACAAACAATCTATAGCAATGATTGCTATAGAAATATAGTAGAGCTATTTAACACTTAAAACACGTTGATTAGAAAACCCCTTGATTAACCTTAAAAAGCTTAACCTTAGTGGATTTTTGAGTGGTGGTCTCACCGCCACTCCTGTAATCAGGTTTCACGATGTTACTGGCCGTGTATCCTGTCATACCTCTCCTGACCACACACACAGACCACAAACACACACACACGTTAAAGGAGGGGCGCTATTGAGCAGGCAGACTCAACACTCTCTCTCTCACACACACACACACACACACACACGCGTAGCAAGGAGGGCACGCGCACGCGCGCGCGCGCACACACACACACACACACACACACACACACACACACACACACACACACACACACACACACACACACACACACACACACACACACACACAATAACACCCAAATGTCCGCGACTGGGTGGCTGCACAATGCGTCCACCCGTCCATCATTAGCCGAGTTTCTTAAAGCAGGTCAAAATAATAATAAACAAATGATAGTTGGAAATAGTTGGATTTAAGCTCACAATGCGTCCGTCCGTCCGGCCGTCCGTCTGTCTCCCGCCACTGTTGAGCATGAGCAACCTTGCAATCCATGTATTTGACTCTTTTTATTTGACTATTTTTATTTGACCACCACTCAGTTCACAAGGTGTGATTTTTGTTGTTAATGGCAGATAGCAAGCCCTGGATATTACATTGTTTCCTAAGCAGAATGCCACAGAAAGCAGAACTTGCTACCTTTTGTCTCTTGTGCAACTCATCCACACAATTGTCATTTTTAACAACCTCATCCGGATGATGCAAGGAGCAGACATGGCAGGAGTGTTAGATACTGGAGGGCATGAAGGAGGTGTTTTGGTAGTCTATGCGACCAGCCATGATGAATGCAGTATGGGATTGAGGGGACACTTAGGAAGGCTCTGTTCATTACTTATATATGAGTGTATGGGGAGAGCAGCTTTTATTATGGTGCCCGGAGCCTACAGTAAGCTTTCTGCTGTGCTTTCTACAGTATTTCTTTGCACGTCCATGTTTTGTTATAAGGATTTTTCTCTGCTTTGTCTTGGATAATAGATACCTGACCTCCCATGTTAATCCTTTATGAAACTTATACAGTGTCATAGGCATCATGGTTACTTTTATCAAAGCAATGGGACCATTAGATAACCATTTTTTAATCTAATGACACTTGAGTTATTTTTCTTGTACGCAGACATACTGTTTTAGTGCAGGATATAACCGCATATGATATGTGTATAAACAGTGGTATGTTTGACAAATATAGCTACAGTAGTGTACAGGTAGTGGAGAAAAAGTCTCCAAGAAGCCTGGATGAATGTGGGAGATGAGGTATTGTAGGTATACCAAATCAATTCATTGCATGGTCTTTATTTTCCTCAAAGGGCTGGATGCGGTACTCCATTACAGCACTAGCAGGCCAAGGCCAGATCAGGAAACCTCATAAGAAACGCAGATTAAATATGGTTTGGGAGGCAGACACAGCGAGGCATTGATTTTGGACAGCATTAACGCCTCACTGGTGTCATAATAGCATTTAGTATCCGCTTTGTGGAGGGCAGCTATTCCCAGTCTGCTGAAATTATTTATTTATTCATTTATTTTTTAAATGATAAATAAATAATGTGTGTGTGTGTGTGTGTGTGTGTGTGTGTGTGTGTGTGTGTGTGTGTGTGTGTGTTTGGGGGGGGGGGTATATCCAATGTGCTTTTGAAGGATGGTACTCCCTTTACTGCCAGGAGCAGACGGTGCCTGGGTTAATTATAGGATGTTTCCAGATGCAGCAGATTGCATCGTTCATTGTAGTCCATTAAGCCTTGTTGCCACGTGAGACTGGAAATAACTGCTGTCTCGCCAAATTCCCCAATGCTTTTCTTACATTTTTATTATTTTTACAGAAAGTAAATAGGTGGCCCAAATTAACAACAGCAAAACTATATAAAAAATCTATTTATAAACGGAAATGTTATACACGGAAATATCCAGCCAGTAGACAACAATTTAAGAGTGGGAATCGACCAATCCAAAACAGCGGATTGCTGTATTTCTGAAAAATGTAGGGTAGATATTTCCATTATGCTCTATGAATCCCAGACAGATAGATAATTATATATATAAGAAGAAGAAGCCGGTATTGATAACCTCTTTTGATGTTTCGTATCATTCAGATAATGGTGAGCAGGTAAAGGCATCTGTGAAATATACTGGCATTTAAGGAATTTACTTTTTGAAACCTTCACATTCATATTTTTTCATTGATATAGACAACAGTTTGTTGTCCTAATAATTCTGTTTTGTCATTTCCTTTTTTTCGTATAGTTTTATTTCTTCATCTCCCCATTAATACACATTACAATATGTTGTGTGCTTCCTTTACTTTGTGGCAATTAATTACCTACAATGCAAATCTCAGCTGGATGGAAAACAGAAGCTGACCTACATAATTTAAAGAACAAAGGGTAATTTGGCCCACTCTTGTCATCATAATGGCTGCATGTAAGTGAAGTTTTGACCATACTATCATCCTCAGTCCCCCAACATCGCTGTAACAGTGTAATTTAGGTGTAATTAGGTCAATGTCAAATGGAAGTAGTGCAGAAGCGTTTATCACCATTACTTTGTCAAAAATCCAGATTACTTCATACTAATGTACTTGTAAATGTTCAATCTGTCAAAATGTGTTACTTTCCACTATAACTCAAAAACAGTTAAAGATGGATACATATTTACTATAATGAATAATAATAATAATGGATTGCATTTTTATAGCGCTTTTCTTAGCAAGTTGCAAACTCAAAGCGCTTTACAATGGTCCATTCATTCATATATGGGTACTATTATCAACAAATATGAAGTCACATATGATCTTAGCAAACATGACCTTTGACTTTGAGCTACCTTGAAAGGTCAAACTCCAGGTCAAACAATCTTTCCAAGATACATTAATGCCCAAATCATTAAAACATACAGGGTGAGGTTCTCGAGCCTGCCACCCCTTGTTATTAACTCATACCCTGCCAAACCCGAGGAACCCGAGAATTTCGTGATGTCCCTCCCTGCCACGCCCGAGGAACCCGAGAATTTCCGCCATTTTGAAAGAAAAAAAAACGTTAGTAGGCATGATAGCGATCGCGAAATTGCTTGTTTAACCCCCATACAACTCAGGTAGCAGACCTCCAAGCTCACAACAGTGTAAAACATAATGGCTGCTATCTCATGAATGCCTGAACGGATTTCCATTCGGATTTTTTTGTTTGAAAGCTGTGAGCAATGTGGACACACGTGGTGCATTATCTAGGCATGGGTGTGCATGATCCGTGCACTATGAATTACATGGAAGTCTATGGAGACGAATGGCAGTTAAAGAGTACGAAGGTATTGTTAAATGGCAGCATATGAGTTAACAAAATTGTTGTCTTGCTCCTCATATCTTTTTTAGAACAAATTAATATATATAGGGATGCTGAGCTGAGGTTCAAGTGGTTTAGTGATGGGTGGATGTGTACAGGTTTTACATGCAGGCTTTAAAGTTTAACTCCATTTACGTTGTAACACTCTCAGAGGTTCAGAGCGATTCAGCCGATCCTAAGGGAAAGGGAAAATATTGTAGACAGGGACAATGAAAAGCTGACCTAGATCTCATAAATGTTTCTCAGTACTGAGCATCCCACGGACCAACACAATGCCCTGGCGAGCGCAGAGCATTGATCACCATGACTTTTTTTTACATTTATGCATTTTTTAAGGCTTTTCTGAGCCTTTATTGACAGGTACAGTGGAGAAAGAACGGAAACATGGTATGGGAGTGACATCATGACATGCAGCAAATGGTCCAAGCGGATGGGAATCAGGGATGGTTCGAACCCATGTGGTATGCGTCCTATACACCTATACCTACAGTATACACACTCGGGTCAACTCATGGTTCTTAAATTAAGCACATGGAAAGTTTCAGCTTCAGTCATAATGGTCTTTTTTGTAAGGATGTGATATTTGCCCTACTAACCTATTATTAGACCCCGACCTAAGAATGCGGTCGGGGTCCTTAAATGACGTCACTTCTTTCTTCTTCTTTTGTGGTTTCCGGCAGACTAGATGCCTTGCGGCACATTGCTCCCTCCCGGGAGAAGTCCTAATTTTTGCGAAAGACGTCACCTTTGTTTATAAGGTTTATTGTAGGAAAATACAGACTCACTGAGGATAATGGTAACAATAGCTTAACGTTACAAATAAGTATTGCAGCGAAGAATAACTGTTCTTAATGAAAAATAACTGTTCTTAATAATAAATATTATAATAATAGAGATTAAAATAATAATGCTCTGTGAAAGCTCTCAATATACGAGAGAGAAAGTGACTGAATTCTAAATAAGGTCTGGCCTTGAGTAGACCTGGCTGCCTGCAGCCTTTAGAGGTGAGTGGCAGGCATGACCAGAGCTTGTGTCTGTAATGTAGAAACTCAGTTACAGCTCATGCCTAATTGAAGGCCACTACTATAGTACAGTAACAATGACAAGGTGTGGCAGGACTCTCAAAGATCATTAGAATGAGAATGGAGGCTGGCAGTGGCTGAGTTCACCCTGGGTATCCTGCTGCTGAGGTTTTCATTGGGCTTTAGTTGTGTAGTAGTTCTAAGAGCCAGGGTATTGAGAGCGGCAAAACAGACTTAAATTATACCATGCTTTAACACCCTATCCTCCTGACTGCCAGCGAGCAAGTGATCTGGCTATAAATCACGCAATACACTGTCTTAATATGTAACACTGGCAATGGGCATTGCGACTTAGCCTGGACCATAGCAATCATCAAATTAACTAATTAATAACTAATGAGAAAGTAAAGAAGTCTCCAATTCATAAAGTTACTGTACAAAGTGGTTTGTGCACACACAAACACACAGTCTCCTTCAGATATGAACTCACTAGCTATGGAGACAGGTGTCATACAATAGGTCTCCCATAACCCATTCAATCCGGGAATGCATCAGTGTCATTTTAGATTCTAGTTGTCCATCCACTACGCTAAAATAGAGACACAGCGAACAAATATTTGATGGCCGGACATCACCGCTGCACAACTCGTCTTTAATCACTTTTTCTCTCTTGTGTCGCTGTATGTCAGGATGGGATGTAATCCTTCACCAGCCTTACAGTCGATTAATCATGACTTAAAATCATAACACTAAAGCATCATGAAGGTAGAGTAATTAAAAATATTGATTGATTGTCATCTTTATTGAAAAAAATCATGTACATAATGATCTACATATATTTTGTATATAGAGCTTATTTCCATTGTGGTCCTTAGAGTGTAAGTGTGCCAAGCCGGCGTTGGGAAGCCGATATGCGCCTGTGGACGGAAATCGGTTGTAGATTGTTTGGCGGGTACATGGCTGTGTGTGATAATAAGGTGTCAATGGACCCTGAAGCACAATCGGCATCACCTGTCAATAAGGGAAAATCCCGTTTGGCCGGTGTAGCGATAGGGCGGTGTAGCGACGGCGAAGTGGACTAACAGGGGCAAATGTACGAACGGGCTCTCCTACCGTACTGATGAGCAATACAATGGATATATGTCACAGTTATTGTCCACGACATTGCAAGCGGCGCATAGGCCAGCGGACCTTGGTCAGCGGGCCAGGGCCGGCCGCACGAGTTACGAAGTTGTGGTGAATGCAATCGTTACGGCCTGGGCAAGCGCACGATAAACGCATGAATGGGATGAAGATCGCTTGCTTTACAGTCTGTTGGAAAGGACCGCCCTATCGCTACACCGCCCAAACGGGACTAGCCCGTCAATAACAGTGGGCAGAGAGAGAGAGAGGTGGTGGAGAGGGGGTAGAACCAGTTTGTTTTGGGAGGTCTGAAGCTTAGTTTTTAGTGACATTGAGATGTTGGAGAACCAAGAGGTGCAAGCATAGTCAAATGGCATTGAGTGAGGCCTCCAGCAAGAGTCTTGAGAGCACTTTTGTCGACAAATAAATGATAATGTTCTTTGATTGTCTTTCTTGATCACTGCAATTTTTTCACCTGACAATTTGTTGTCAGGAATACAGCCCAAAATAGTTAACCTCTTCTTTGCTTGACTGTATTGTCAACTCTGACCTTGAAATCATGTTATGAATTTATGAACTGGTCTTTACTGCTGTTTACAGATCTGGAATGAGGTGTCATAATCAGAACGTTTGTGCTATAATTTACAGTTATAGCCATACAATATCTTAAATATCTTAATGTGTGTATCAGCTCGGCTATGTTCATTGTGCTCAGGGGTAGTTTAAATGGTTTGCGTGCTGACTCACTGTCACTACCTTCATTGATGAGAGATGCAGTTTAAAGAAGCATCTTTTTTTGCTTACAGTAACATCAAGCAGCAAGTCGTAGTGCTTTCAGGCCATTCTTGGTTCCACTAATTTAGGTTGTAAGAGACGTTCCTTAGAGAATTAATCCATTTTGGGAAACTGCGATGGGTCTGTCTGTCACTCACAGATTAAGGCACCATTATGTCTTGAGTTGGGCTGTCAACTCAAAATAACCCACCAATCTATTTATGGATATTGTTATACATCACATGAGCATGTTGGCATTTATGGTCCAGATTTGTTGTCTCCACCAGCCGAAGGCATGGGGGAGAGTATGTTTTCCCCTCCGTCCGTCCGTCCGTCCGTCCGTCCGTGCGTCCGTCCGTCCGTGCGTCCTCAAAGTTTGTGTGCACCTAATCTCAGTCGCCGTTGGCCCGGTCGCTGCCAAAGTGAGCACACACATTCCCTGGATGCCAATCTAGAACCTCTGCCCTAATCTTTTCAAATGTGCCTTTTCTAGCGCCACCTAGTGGCCGATGTTCGCAAAACACATTTCTGTGCACTACTCTTACAGATTTTGTCCAAAAATCCTACAAATCGCTAGGCAGTATCTCGACAGTCATGTGATCGACACAGATATGTCCGATTTTGCATATTCCATCCTGATTGGCTAAGATTGGCTTCCAAAGTTTGTAGGATTGAGCCGTTTTGAACAAAATGCCTCAAATCACAAACGCAAAGTGCAATTATCATGAAATCGCACACACACGTTCCCACTAGGTCGAGGAAGAAATGCCACTTCAAATTTTTTAAATCAGCCTCATGGTGGCGCTATAACAGGCCGATTTGTGGTTTTACCTATAACTCCACCGATCAGTTTCAAACTTTGTAAGCGCACTCCCTAGAGGCCAAGGAAAAACCCTTTCTCTGCATTTTTCACATCAGCCTTTTATAGCGCCACCTTTGAGCCGACTTGTGTAAAACACATTTTAGGATATTACGCCTTCAGATTTTCTCCAAAAATAACACAAATCAGTACACAGTATCTCTATAGTCATATGATCAAGTCTGATCCGTCTGATATTTCATATTCCATCCTGATTGGCTAATATTAGCTTCCAAAGTTTGCAGGATTGCTCAGTTTTTGAACAAAATGCCTCAAATCATCAACGCAGCTTGCAATTACCGTGAAATTTGCCACACATATTCCCACTATGTGAAGGAACAAATGCTACCCTTTTCACATTGGCCTGTTATAGCGCCACCAGCAGGTAGACTTTAGCAAAACACATTTTTTGAACACAATGCTTCAAATCATGCATGCAGCGTCCGATTGCCATGAAAGGTCTAAGGTGAAGAACATATGCCACCCTTTTTACACTGGCCTATTATACAATAGCACCACCAGGACGCCTGGCCTGGTGGAGACCTGTGCTCGGAAGAGCACTGCTTCTAGTTTAAGCTATTTTTATTTTGGTCTAGTATGTACCCTACAACAGTAGACTCCCTGGTCATTATCAACACA
This sequence comes from Nannobrachium achirus, assembly GCF_963921795.1. Lineage (NCBI taxonomy): Eukaryota > Metazoa > Chordata > Actinopteri > Myctophiformes > Myctophidae > Nannobrachium > Nannobrachium achirus. Next base: position 28,939,957 of record NC_137826.1, on the reverse strand, counting down.
ATAGTCTTGCAGTTGGAGCCTCAGCTGCAGAGCAAGTCAACAGCTGGTCATTAGTGTTGACTTTAGGTATCATAAAATAAATACCTCCAGGGAACCCCCCATGTTCAAATCATCACCCGTCATCATGGGAACACAACCAGAATCCTCAGTGTTGATATATCTGATCAACAAATGAGAAATTCAGTCAATTCAATCATAATTAACATTGTGATATTTATTACTTCAACACTGTGTTAGGTGGTATTTTTTTATGATGGAAAGGCATCTCAAGAGCATTGAGAAATCTTATAGAAAAGGTTTTTAGGTTTTGCTGGAGTTTATAATATAAATACTGTATACTGTGCTTGTGCGCCAAAAGAATCCTAACATGGTAACATTCACTCTTTCTTTCTCCACTTACTGTGGACAGAGGTCCATTCAGACATGTACTGTAGTCAGTCTGACTACAGATCAGCTGAGAGAGCATCTGCTTTCTCAACAGTTACCAATTTAACATGAGCAAATCTCTGCCTCTGGGCAAAGTCAGTGTTGGTGACTATGCTGGTGAATAATTGCCACAACGAGAACACCACCCACCCCAAACCCCCCCGCTCACCTCCAGCTTATCTTTTTACCCTCTCTGTCCATCTGTTCTCTCCCTGCCATGAATGAACTCTGCCAGGTCTGGTAGTGCCCTGCCATTCTCTCTCACCCTACTGGGTCCATTAGGTGCATCCCAAATACACTAGGGGAATAAACATTTCCATCCAGGAGACCAAGAGATTGAACATTCTCAGATATCCTTTAACCAAGTTCCTTACAGGTGGACTGTAACGTCCTAGTGTGAGGTGTTGTCTGTTGTTCAGCCTAGTGGTTGCCTCCACGTGTGTGTGTGTGTGTGTGTGTGTGTGTGTGTGTGTGTGTGTGTGTGTGTGTGTGTGTGTGTGTGTGTGTGTGTGTGTGTGTGTGTGTGTGTGTGTGTGTGTGTGTGTGTGTGTGTGTGTGTGTGTGTGTGTGTGTGTGTGTGTGTGGGTGGGTGGGTGTGTGTTATTAAACCTTTCCCAAATATGGAGGTGTCTGACATCATAGACCACATGAGACTGACACATTATGTCCATATATGGGCATTCCAAGATATGGGCTTAATATTGATGACACCAGGGATCTCCATTATGGTCAGTAATTTATTAGTGAATTTCCTTTCCCTTTTGACTTGAATGGGAAAAATTCAAATGGTAAGACGGAATTCATTAGCAAGTGTTACTCGTGCCACGGCAACCACACTTGCATTTCCCAGAATTGCATCTTTCAAGTAGTTTTTAATCTAGCACTTTCGTTTTTTTAACTTTTTCTTTTTTATTAACGAAGTTGATAAAAATGACAGAAATATGAACTGTCTGGAAGTTCAATTGTCCTTCTGGTAATAAAATCTCACCTTTTACGGTGTGGCTCTACAAGAGGCTTGACATCCGTGTGCGTGTGTGCGTCCGGCCGGTATTAAAATATGGTCTAGTATGACTAGTGAGTGATCTCTATATTAAAGGTGCTGGGATATATATTTTGTTACAACAAGTGTCAAATATCTCTATATTCTGATAGGAATCATTTTTATAGAGTGATTGTACCGTAGGCCTACCATGGGTCTTTCTGTGTCTCCAGCTCTTTAGTGATCAGAAAATGCATTTTCAAGTCGGTATACCAATTTTCATATTGTCACTGTCACGGGCAGAAACCTCGTATCTCAAAGTTTCACATTTGTACGTTTTATTTTTAAAGTAAAGCCCTGCTTCATCATACAAGACTGTTGCACAAAACTAACAAAAAAACACACACAAACTAACACAATGCCTCTTGTGTGCTTGTAGATCAACTATTTTCACATTTTAAATCGTTTTTAAAATAATAACAAAAAAATCACACCCGTGTGAAGTGGAGCTGTGTGTGTGTGTGTGTGTGTGTGTGTGTGTGTGTGTGTGTGTGTGTGTGACAGACCCACACAGCCACGTATAGGGAGCCTGTGCTTCACACAGCTCCAAAAAGGACATATATTTTGGACATACAAGGTTTCTACCCGACAACAACGATATATAGGATACTGGAACAAGTGAAACTGGAAGTGGTGACTCAAAAAGATGTCAGCTGACAAAATTGGAACTGGAACCCCGAAAATGACGCTTACACTTACGCTACCTTTAACAATACAATTCCTAAATTTGACCAGTAAAATTAGGTCATCCCAGACATTATTTCTTTCTGACACATCCATAGATACATCCGCAGCATTGATCCTCCATTCCCCACCCTTCTTGATGGTGAAATTTGACAATAATCTATGGACAAATTGACACACCACCTCATTAAATAATATAAAATCCCCATGGGATAAGGAACATGGGTAAGGAAATATCATGGTGAGCTATGGGAGGAGGCACTCTAAAGGGAACACAATTCTTCCATTTACACCTGCCTCATGATCTCATTCAACATATTGAACCTAGTGTACAATGTACAAGTGAGCCCCTAATTATGTAAGACTAGCCCTTACCCGTTCAAAGATATGAGCTCTGAAATGATGTGCAGTGTGTGGATTATGGGATGTGCACTGTGCACACAGTATATGAGGGATGGAAAGTAACTTTAACTGGTGCTTGCATGCTAATATGTAGGAGCATCAATGTAAGAAATACCCGTTCCATTTAACGGCTACAGAGATACTGTGTACCGATCTGCATGATTTTGGACAACATCTGTAACAGGGCCAGAACCCCCCCCCCCCCCCCCCCCGCCCGCCCGCCTGTGTGTGTGTGTGTGTGTGGGTTTGTGTGTGATTGTGCATGGCCTGAACAACAGCGCCCCTCCCTTAACATGTGTGGTCACAAAAGGTACTGTAGGCTAAATAGATATAGATACACCATAAAAATGCTATTATACAGCATACGATTTGTGAAAGTGACGAACGGGCTTCACAGTTATGTCAGGTGTGTTCATATGCTGATGGTGATGCGATTTCAGATCAATTGCTCCAGCCACCGAGGAGAAACGCTGTTTCATACAGACAGACACTCACTCACTCACTCACTCAGACAGACATTCGCAAAATTATAGTATAGATGTAACCAGCCTCTTGCTAATTATGATCACATGCTCTAGTGTTGCGCATCTTGCTGTTTTTGCAGGGGTGTGTGTGTGTGTGTGTGTGTGTGTGTGTGTGTGTGTGTGTGTGTGTGTGTGTGTGTGTGTGTGTGTGTGTGTGTGTGTGTGTGTGTGAGAATGCACGAATGCACACACACACACACACACACACACACCATAATAGGAGCCATAATAGATAGAGTGGGACTGAAATCAAGTCAGTAAATGCCTAAAACCAAGTGCATTTTTAAGGTCTGCGAAACATCATGACAACTGGTTGAATTCGAAGGTCTAGGTGGGCACTTTGGGTGAAGATAATTATACAGCTTCTTTATATTATATATTTATTCTTCCGATGTGTGTAATCACTGTCTTTACTGTGTATCTCTCAACGCACTTTTCTTTTCCTGCAATGCCGCCCGTCAGAGCAGAGACCTCTCCTTCTGGCTGCTAAGTGCTGAGCTAGTGAAGAATGAGAGAGGTATTCATTGGTGGGCTGTTTAAGCAATCTTAATGAAAAGCCTATTCAGTGGCCTGTCATCTGTCACTCAACATTAGAAAGTGAAACTGTGACTGACATCTGAGCAGAGAATGGCTATTTTAGTGAGTTGGAGACACTACATTTTAGCAGCAAAGCACAAACGGTATGAACAGTTGCAGCACTTCATTCCATTCACCCCTAGCCAAAAAGACTTGTATGTAAGAATGTATTACAATTTACAATTTAGGCATTTAGCAGACGCTCTCTACATAAATACAATAAGCAAGGTAATACATCAATACAATACAAATGTGTGTGTGTGTGTGTGTGTGTGTGTGTGTGTGTGTGTGTGTGTGTGTGTGTGTGTGTGTGTGTGTGTGTGTGTGTGTGTGTGTGTGTGTGTGTGTGTGTGTGTGTGTGTGTGTGTGTGTGTGTGTGTGTGCAACAGCGCCCCTCCCTTAACATGTGAGGCCAGAAAAGGTTACTGCAGGCTACATACCCGGAGACAGACAGACAGACAAACAGACAAACAGACAGACAGACAGACAGACCCACACACACGGCCACGTATAGGGAGCTCCACACAGCTCCAAAAAGCTTTATATAAAAAACCTACCTTTCATTTATGGTCACTGGGGGGTAGGTGAGCTACAGTAATGGGCCTAGGTGGAGTCAAGAGGTGAGTCTTCAGGCTACGGCGGAAGCTATGGAGTGAGTCTGTTGTTCTTGGTGCAACCAAGGAGTCACTATTCCACAGTTTGGGGGCCAGGAGTGTATAGATGGGTTGTGGTGATTGTATAACAAGAACAAATTGCTTAAATTGTAACTGTGTGTCTACTTTTCTCTTGCTTGCTTCCCAGAATGGTACTGACTACGGGTTCCTGGTGCATCAGAACTCTGAGCTCCTACGAGGCCTCAATGAGCTCGAGAAAACCTGTGCCACTCTGAGGGAGGAGAATGGCCTGCTGGTAAGACTCCAAAATGTGGAACAAGTCTGTGTCCTGGACTCCAAAGTAGGCCAGATACAGTATGTGCGTAAATGGAAATAGAAACCTGAAAAATACTTGACGATGGCCCAAATGCTCAAATGTACCCTGTAGGGACATGGGCGGTATCCATGTATTCATACCGTCATGCAGTTCCCAAATCTGACCGGAGTACACAGCATGAGTACACAGCATTACCGGCTAAGTGAGGGGGGTTGGAGGGAGCCATCTGTACTGCACATTTACACATTATTAATGTGGTTGGCCCTGCAGGGCAACCAGACTATAGTACTTTTACGACTTAATTTATTCCATGCATCTTGCCATCTTTCTAGATAAACTTTATTTTGCTGTGCTACTCCTCCCACAGTTTTGGTGGCACGCACTTGGGCCATTATGTAAAATCTACCGGCTTCATCAGGACACGTAGGGGTGCATTTTGCTAAGAGATACGTAGTTTAATTTATATACAATTATTCATGAACTACTTTTCTCCATTGACTTTAATTAAAAAACTTGACTGACATCATAGACCACATGAGACTGACACAGTATGCCCATATATGGGCATTCTAAGGTAAGACATTCATTTGCAAGTGTGACTCGTGTCACGGCAACCACACTTGCAATTTCCAGTTGCATCTTTCTAGTTTAATATATTTTGAGTCTTCATTCCTTTCACAAAATGTAGGATATAGCACTAAATTGATGAATTGCAAGTACAGTACTTACAGTATACAGAAATTGTCCTGGTTCACTTGTTCTCATTCACTTGTATTGACATTAGCCTCACCAGGTTTTCCTTGCAAAAATCCTACATTTTCCCTGGTGTCATATAGAACTGAATGTTAGATCCATGCATGCTGTTTTATCCAGTCAGACAGCATTTACTGATACTATAATCAGGAAGCACCATGTTGTACGTGCACTGTTAAAGTCAACATTAATATAATTTGGCCTGTCCATTGAAATGCCATTGAAAGGTGAATATGATTATTTTCTTCCATCAAGTGTCGCTAATAATGAATGTTGACTCTTGACTTTGGACAGTTGTATTTCTGTTGGTATTTGTATGTGTCTTGTCAATATGTGCTGTAAATCCACCATATTGGAGACAATACAAAAGTAGGAATCCAGACCTGGTGCTAATGTATATCTAAGGAACGGGAGAGCCTTTGGGAATCATTTTCTTGTATGTTTGGACTATCTCTTTAGAGAGTCTCTTTATTTTGGCTTAACTGTGTTAAGGTAAGACTAATGCGTACAGTGTTGCATGTCAAATATGACATACAGTACTACATAGATATTACAAAAGTGTTAAATCAGTTGAAAATCCATAATTCTTGTCAATTGATGGATGTACAGCATAAAGCCTTTGGCTGTTGCTGCAGGCCCTGACAGATGTTGCTGTTTGTCTCCTGTGTGTGCAGCGCAAGAGCAGCGCTCCGGAGACGGAGGAGAAGGTCAGACGGTTAAGGAGGAAGAACACAGAGCTGGCTGTCCTTGCCAAGAGACTGGAAGAGAGGGCTCGCAAGCTGCAGGAGGCTAACCTGAAAGTGGTATGCTGCGCGCGCGCGCACACACACACACACACAATGCCTTGGACGTGGAATGCAGCTACGCTACGCTACTGCTTTGCACAGCGTGCTTGTCATCCCATCGGGGCCAAATGATGGGACTCATTAACAAGCACCAGTTTCCAAATCACCATAATGTCTAGTAATGAGCTGAGTGGAATAGTTCATCAGCAAATGATGAATGGGAGTCATTGTTTAAAAGAAAGAAATGCCCAATTAGCCCTTCGAACAGTGTGGCGAATCACTAAGAATGGTTATGAGAACACAAAAGATTTAACTTGGGTAAAGTTTTCATCAGGAGGAATTGTATTCATTCAAGCACTGTTTCCATGAGGGTTGTTAACGGGTAAGCCGCTTAGTTATGCGATATTGTAGATGATAATATTGTACAAATACATGCAGTATCTGATGTCTTTGTCCCAGGAGATGCCTGGCATACATAATGCAGGGATTGACACTAACGGTTGCCCGACTGCCCGGGGCAAGTAAAAAAAGAGGTCGGGCAGGTGAAGTTTGCTACTGGGTTGCCCGACAGGGCAAGTGCACATTTTGAGTTACACTAATGAGATCTGTGCCTACTTGAACGGGGCTAGTGTTCCGTCTCTCTATCTCACTCTCGCTCCCAAGTCCATCCCTCCGCCTCCACAGACAGACACACACACGCACACACACACACACACACACACACACACTGAACGAACGTGCAACCAGTGGCTCCTCATAGACTGTAAAAGCAGTGGCTACGTGAGCTAGCAGTCGAAAACAGCTAATCTACAAGGCGTGCAAACTCACATTATGCTAAAGCATGGCCAGATTAATGCACACGCTTTACGGTGGGGAGAAAGTGAAAGAAGACAGAACTATTCCCGTAAAAGTGCCAAAATCTATAGCAAAGGCTGCTGAAGGAGAGCTCCAGCGCTAAAGCGCTAAAAATGTCCGTGAATCGTCTATTTTCCGTGCGAAGCGTCTAATATTTCCGTGCTATCAACTCCCTGTTGGTAGCCAGCCACACACATCCACACTATTGCGCTACATAATGCATTTAATCAAGAGCAGCATGTGTGTCACTGTGTCCACTGTAGTCTGCATGTTAGCGTTCTGTGTACATCTCCGACTCGTCTGCTGTCCGTGTTGCCAGGTTTTGTTTGTGAGAGAGAAACAAGCAACCAGGTCTATGATTATTTTATTTTATTTTGTGTGTGTGTGTGTGTGTGTGTGTGTGTGTGTGTGTGTGTGTGTGTGTGTGTGTGTGTGTGTGTGTGTGTGTGTGTGTGTGTGTGTGTGTGTGTGTGTGTGTGTGTGTGTGTGTGTGTGTGTGTGTGTGTGTGTGTGTGTGTGTGTGTGTGTGGGGGGGGGGGCAAGTGGCCAAGACCTGAGGGCAAGTAGATCATGACCTGTACTTGCCCGACGGGCAAGTGCCTCTGAGACCTTAGTGTCAACCCCTGCATAATGGAATAATAATACTTATTTAACATAGACCTTGTTACTTCAGACACTTGTAGAGATACTCCATAATACTTAAAACAACCTGCCAGTGCCAAAGTCTTTTTAGGCAACTGGACACACACCTAACTCTATTCTCTATCCTAGCCACCCTGCCCTTTTGTCTGTTTTGATATGCCACAGCACCTGTTAACCACACAGAGAGACCCCTTCTAACTAGCCCCTCCCCCGTCCTTTTTCTCCACCTGCCGCTCACTGATGGACGGAGGCAGAGAAGCTATACCACCAAGAAAGACCTCAATTATTAACCACTACCATTTCTTAAACTCACAGTTCACTCAATTCAATTCAATTCAAAGGAGCTTTATTGGCATGAGAAAACATACGTTTACATTGCCAAAGCAAGTGTCACAAATAAAATAAAAACAGTTGAAAATGGGGAACATATATACATTGGGAGGGGGTACAGCATTGTGTAAACAGAGCTATGTCGCATTGTGACATTTTATATATATATACAGGCTATAAAGCTTTTGGAACAAATAACGGCATTATTTTTTTCTCAAAATGCATTTAAAGGTATCAGCTCTGTTTTATACTGTATGTGCGGTAGGTCTAGATGTCAATCCATGGTTTATAGTCCTTAGGGTGGTTGTCTAGCCTTCTTTTGTCGCAACAGTTCACAAATCTTGCTGCTGTGTTCGAACATTGTTGTATTTCTCCCAGTAGGTATGGGAATTCATACACCAGGGAATATGCTGACCTATTATAATAAATATCACTACTCATCATGCCCTTTGACTGCCTCTCATGGGTGTATGTATTGAGCTATTATTTTCATTTAATTTCCTGATCATTTAATCTCTGCTGACACATAACTCCTGCATGCTCGTGTGTGCAGGTCAACTCCCCATCGTTGATGAGGCCAGGGTCAGTGGAGCAGTACAAGAGGGCCTTTGCTCGCCAGCGAGCCCGTGACCTGGCCCAGCACGCCGATACACTGCTGTACAAGGACAAGGAGATCGCTGCCCTCCAGCAGGAATGCAGAGAGCTGGAGGCACGGCTCGGCACCACAAAGGTACCAAACTACCTCATGCCTAATGAATACTCTGTCTTATGGATGAGTCGGGGGCCGAAGATAGCAGATCTACAAGCTCACAACGTGTCACAACGTGACAATGGACCTGAATATAATTTTAAATTGAGAAAATCTCTATGACGCTTTTGCACAGAACATCAAGCTTATCAGAGTGAGCTGTGCTTGAGTAGGCATTTACACTTGACTACAATATTATGAATATACGTATGAATATTGATAACGTTTTAGTATCAGTACAATAGCAGTTGCAGGTGTGAAATTAATAAAGATTGAGCACCTTCATGGTCTATTTATTATCTAAAATAAATTAATAGTTTACCTAACTTTACAATCAAGCTGCCAGAGACTTGCCTCTGAGCTTCACCAGCCGGTAAATGTTGATTAAAAAGTTTTAAACTCGCAGCTGTAGATGTGAAATTGATCAAGATTGAGAAACTACATGGCACATTTATTGCCTAAAGTTAATGGGTTGTTTTAGCTCAGACCACCTCACTTATTAAAAAGGTGTGCTCAGCAGGGACGTGCAGAGAATGTTAGATAGATAGATAGATAGATATACCTTTATCCCAAGGGGGAAATCAGTTGCCCAGAGGCAGCACAGCAGTTTTAAGGTTACAAGTAATAGAGATGTAAGAAAAAAGTACTGTTGTGAACAGTCCAAAAAAAAGCAAGAAACAATAAAAAAAAAAAACGAATGTACACATAAAGTGTCAAAAAAGCTAACAAATAAAAGAAGAATATATACATAAAGTGTAAAAAAAAAAAAAAACATTCAACACTCATGTCACGTCATACACAATACGTAAAGCACAACTAAACAATGCAGCGCCAAACAAAGTGTTCATAACAGTTAATGCTAATCAAGTATCGCACCGCCATGCCAACACAGCAATAGTACTCAATACTACAAACACAACCCAATAGTGCAGGGCCAAACAATACATGTCCATAGTCAGCGCAAATAAATCAAGAATAAAAAAAAAAATAGAAATACTGTTCCTACGAAACTTGCATGTAACACCATGTATGGGCACAAAGATCTACCCTTTGGCTGCACCTCATTGGCTAAGGGCCCTGACTTTGTACTGTCGGTACAAAGTTTTGAGGAGAAGCAAGAAAGATATGATATGATATGATATAGTCATATTATATCTTTCTTGTTTTTTTTTGCTTTGTTTTTTCACAAAGGTGACACAGCAAGACCCCACAAGCATCCCTCCCTTAGAGGTCAGACTTAGAGGTCAGACTGTCTGATCAGAGATTGTCTGACCTCAACTATTGTTCCAGTTGAGTTAGGTAACAGTTGTCCTAGGTTGACCTAGGTTATCCTAGTTGGCCTTGGCAAGGGACCGTTGTGTGTCTCGTTGTATAACTTGAGAGCAGCCGGCACAAAGGACTTTCATAGTCTCTTGCACCTCTGTCCTGGGTAGCAGAAACGGTTGTTTCCCCTCTTACTGCAGTAAGCGAAGATCTCGCGGTAGAGGGGGTGGGAGGGGTTATTCAAGATGGAGACCAGCTTCCTAGCTGTACGCACCCTGGCTACTTCCCCCATACCCTGCAAGGAGAGAGGCAGGGTCTGAAATTTCAAAAAGGGCCTTTTGGTGAAAATATCCAAAATAGCCGACCTCCGAAAATAGCCGTCCTACGTTGTGAGCATGGAGGTCGACTATTTTAGGTGCTTGATACCACACTGAACTGCATAATCAAGTCAATACTGGGGATGGGGTGTATGACATGGATTTCTACACAGAGAGGGTAATTCTTTCAACATAAGATGCTGCATTCAAGTTCAGAAGAGTTTGCACAAGGCAATTCATTCTCTTGCCTTCAAGTATGGCATGGAAAGAGCATTTTCATTGCATTTCTTTCACCATAGTAAAAACAGCATTCATGGTCTGGAGAGGGCACTTTTTACAGACGGATAAAGGGGCAGGCTCAAGCCCCCTTTGATGTCTGTGTGCACGTGCCTGGTGCTCATGATATACTGTAGACAGACAGACAGACAGACAAATATCCCCATTATTTTGGGTAGAGAGCAGGGACAGCTCGGTGGTCAAATTGGCTCAAAGCCAGCGGCTATGCCTGGCTGGGGAGCCTAGAGACAGGGAGGAGAAGTACAGATGTTAGATGCTGGTCTCTGGCAGCTTGTTGGAAACAATTCATTGATTTTAAGCCATGTAGTTGCTCAATCTTGAATAGTTAAAAACGTTAGCAATATTCGCTACTGCCATACAGTCTGTTTCTTCACCTCGGTAGCAGACACATGTTGACACATGGCGATAAACTGTCACTCATAACTTCGATAATGCTCAATTTATTGCATTTCGCAGAAACATTTGCTTGACGCTGCAGGTGTGAATTCAACATAAGCCTGTATTAAAATTTGCATCATTGCTAACGCCTACAGTACATGACAGTGAGGTGCAGGCAGGCTGCCTCTCTGTTTTTGAACCAAGAGCTGATTTCCCTGGTTGAGCACCTGTCATGTTTATTACTGAGAGGTGCTACAGACTTACAGTAGCCGTGCACTGAGCAGATGGGAGTGTTTGTTACATGACACCACACAACGTTCAGAGGCAGATTGTTGTGACTTCCACGACTACAATAAAGCTGATCCAATCATGGAAATGCTATTTTCGGTAACACATAACCCAGATTAATTTAGATCGACAGTACAGGTATTTATTCCATGCACACTGTTTCCCAAACTGTGGGTCGGGACCCAATTGTGGGTTGCGGACTGATTTTTGTGAGTAGCGAGTAAATATCCCTCCTTTTTGTTATTTTTGTTTCTAGATATTAAAAAAACATATATTCTTTTTCATACATTAAAAAAAAATTTCAAACACGTTTTCAGAAGAAATGTATGAATAAAATGAAAACAATTCAGTAAGATAACTCACGAATAGAATGAACCAATATAGAATGAATGAACAAATATATTTAATATTTGAAACATGTGAATGCAAGTGTATATGTAATATTTAATCTTTGCGTTCAGGCTCTGCTCCATTTTCTCCCTGCTCAGCACAATTAGAAAACCATCATTTACCATTAAGATATATATATATACTGTATATAAAATAAAAAACCCCTTGGGGAACAGAACTAATAGAAGAGTCCACTGGTGGTGCTGGGGTGGCGGTGGGAGCAAACAGCCTAACAAACCAGAAGGCATACGCAGAAGGAACACAGGATGAATACAGACCCAGGTGACCTTAAATACCAGGCCAATTGATCAGCTGATTGCCACATCAGCGAATGGCGTATGCACAACACTGATCACATCCACATCGTGAACCTCTCAAGTATATCTGCCTGAACTAACCTCGCAAGCTATGTATCATTTAAAAGATATTCCACAAATAGCCATGAGCTTGTAGATCTGCTATTTTCAGTTTGGGTCCCGGGGAGAAATTTCTCTTTTGGGTCTCAGGCTAAAAAGTTTGGGAACCACTGCTTTAGACTGTAGATGGGACTGATTCACAGAATACAACATTCAACATTTTAATACGTTATGTAAAAATGTAAATAATTTAGTGCTTATTACCAGAAACACATAAAGAGATAGCCCTGAATGACCATAAGGTTCTGAACTCTCAGCGTTAATGGGGCAGCATAGCTCAGGGGTAGAGAAACCGTAGAGAAACCGTTATTAGAGCACGAAGGGTTCCCAGTTCGAATCCGGGCTCCCCCTGAGTTAATGTCGAAGGGTCCTTGGGCAAGACTCTGAACCCCACATTGCTCCCGGTGAGCCGGTTGGTGCCTTGCATGGTTTCCTCCGCCACCGGTGTATGAATGTGTGCGTGAATGGGTGAATGTAATGCACAATCTCTGTAAAGCGCTTTGGATCAAAAGCGCTATATAAATGCACCATTTACCATTTACCACTAGTACTAGTTGGAATATACCAGAGTGTCGTAGTAAATAAGTGTCTTACATATTCTGAAGAAAATCTGGAAACTTGACAGTGGGTCTTATGATAAAAATTAGAACATTATAATGGTGTGTAAATAAGACAATCTGAAAATTGCCACAGACAACGCCAAGTCTTTACCACGGACACATTTGTCTGTGTATGGACATGTTGATGACCCCTGCATCTGAGTTTTCCATATCATTAATTGGTATACAATATGGACTTTCACAGCCAGCCAGGGTTGGTGGCTGTACATTACATTACCTCCACAGTGTTGCATTTGTCTTGATAGTCACACTCTGGTTGGCCCTGATCATATGAACCAACAGCCCCCTGGACATACCTGTATCACCCACACAAATACACACTCATCCCACATAGAATCAAACATAACATGACTGTTATTTATTTTACTTGTTGGACTTGTATTACAGTACATGGACTAGAATGAAAATTTGATTCACCTTATTGTTCATGAAAGGATGTTGCTGTATGTAGTCTGGTGCTGTGACAACTCCAACGAAAAACAAACAACAACTGAAAGACAATTACTACATGATGCACATGCAGGAATACTTGCAATATTACTCTGCAGAACATAATTTCAGTAGACAGAAGACAATGCCCTGAAGTCATGAACTACTATATAATGTTAATATCGATTTAGCAGGAAATAAAGTAGTAAATTGACGGAGGTGTTCTTTTCTGACTGTCTCTGTGGCTCTGTAGGGCTCCCCCGTCCCATCTGCTAAGCAGCAATTTGAGAAGTTTCTGAGAGAGTCCCAGAGGGAAGTGTTGCGACTTCAGAGGCAGCTGTCGGTCACCTCATCCCAAGAGCAGCACAACAGAAGCCCTGGGGTCCCTGGGGGGACGGAGAAGGCTGTGGATGTCAGGATGGAGGAGGGAGGAGAGAAAGTACAGGTAACTTGCCTGCCGCTCTATCCTGCTCTACTCTGACCCCTGTTGGTGATCAAGTCCCTTCATGCACACCCAAACTACTGCTCACAGAGTCAAAGCATGAGTCTGCTAAATTCCTTAATTGTAGATATTTCTGTTGCAAGCAAAATCTTTAAACAGCTGTATTCACATTCCTTGATATGATAAATGTTGAATGCTAAATGACTGTACTGTATTAGGGAAAATCTGCTGTTGAGTCGCAAGTTGTAGGTAAGCGCCGTCGGATAGCAGCAGGCTTGTTGTCGCAGATGCAACCGTTGTGAGCTTGTAGATCATTCTTGGCTGCAACGCCGGAAACTGACGCACACCTTCTACGTAATACACGATGGGACATTGGAAAGTTGTGGATATATATATATATATATATTTTTTTTTTATTGAAATTATGAAAACCTTTTGAAAAAATTTGAATAGTTTTTAACAGGTGATTTTGTCTTGAGCTAAAAAAAGATCCACGACCCAAACATGGGTCCCGACCAACTGTTTGGGAAACAGTGGGCTAGATCATGTCTTTTAACCAAAGGGGTGGATGGCCTTAGTACTACTGTTGGGATTACGTTTGGCATTTAATGTGGAATTTGTTCTGCTGGGATTTTTGTCTTTAAAAAAGAAAAAGACAAAGCTTAGCATGTTTACACTGGCATGGATGCTGTTTTGCAGTGTTATATAATGGCTCGCAGTTAGAGCTGATACTAATCTGCCACAAGCCTTAATGAGATGATTCCCTGTCTTGAACTTGGGCCTGATCAAGATAAACAAGTCACATACTCTGGTATTTAATTCTGGTCCTCTACTGTACAGTACATCTAAGGAGTGGAGTGATGACTTTTACGGTCAGTGAAGATGTCACAAATATGAACAATTTAGCAAATGCAGCCTAGTACTGTAGTTTTTTTTTTTTTCACATAAAGGTGTGACAAGATTGTACATACTGCAATAAAACAAATTAAAGACATACCAAAAAGAAACAAGAACAAAAACCAGACAAAAACAAAAATACGGGCAAACAGCACAATACAATGTTCATACAATTATCCATACTTATCAATACACATAGTCAATCATTCAGAGTGGTAACATCTCCACACAAGGGGCACACTAAAAGGTGAACTGTAAGAGTACAGCTGGGGCTTTCCAATCCAGCGCATCACTTCCATTATAAATCAGTGTAGCTAGATCCTTGGGCAAATAGTTTATCAGCGGCCAAATATTTAGACAATCGTCTTCCTTCTCTTTTAATTTGGCTCTGAGTCTTTCCATTGGCTGCACTCTGTATATTTCTCTGTACCACTGAGTCACTGATGGAGGTTTCTACTGTATCCAATTGAATAGAATGCATTTTCTGGCCACACAAAGCAGCTTAAGTAGCTTGTACCATAGGTTTTATTTGTGTTAGTAAACCTCAAAGAACATCTGCAACAAGGGAAAGTGGCATCACCCCCTAGGGGGTCCTCAGAGTTACTACAGGGGGACCTCCAAATCTTTGTGTGATAGAAACTTTTTTTCTCCTTTTTTATATCAACCACTTGAACCCTAGTGTCCATATTCTGAGAACTTTGGCCAAAAATTGCAGATCTACAAGAAGCGTTGTGAGCTTGTAGATCGGCTATTTTCGGCAAAGAGGTTTGGTGTGAGGGGAAAAAGAGCAGACTAAGTTCAGAGCGAAAAGTCAAGTGTATTAAGTATTGAAGGTTCAAGTGGTTAAATAATTGAAAACACAAATTGACATGAATCCAAAATACACTGATGATCGTGCTGTCAAACGATTAATCTATATGGAATCTATGCAAAGGTTGTGGGGGTCCCTGCTTCATCTCTCTCTCAACTAAGGGGTCCGTGGCCTGAAAACGTTGAAGACCCCTGCCTTAAGGTTTTGTGTGAAACGTATTTACTCCTTTTGAAGCTTAAATGAGAATGCTGGTCTGGGTAATCTGTTGTTTGCAGGACACACACACATAGGCAAACACACACCAACAGTGACTCGCACACACTCCAGGAAAGGGGCCATGCTCTAATCCCCTCTAACAACAGAATGGTACGGTCCAGTAATCCGCTCTCTGTTGCTGTGGCAGTCGGGAGAGGGTTTTGGGTGGTAGGTAAGACTCTAACCGCAACAGAGACTTTTATAGCTCGCCCTGCACTGGATAACTAGGGGGCCAAAGGAAGCCTTGACGTTGCCACAGATCACAGAAGAAGGGGTAGGTCATCATTTATGCACCTCGGTTTCTGCATTTGGATGTCAGTGGTTAATCTCGTACGGTATGTGTCTGCTTACATGTCAGACTGAACCAGTGCAGGTTTGCTACTACAGTGCAGGATACATGATAAGAAACCGTGCCATGGGAAATGCAGAGTACAAGTGGATTGGCTAAAGGCATTGGTTTTATTTCTTGGGGTAGATGTACCATAAATGACAGAATTGTTTTTGAAGAGATTATATGCATGTTCACGTCCTGTACGGCACAGTCCATATGCTATAGCAAGTGCATTATGAATCACAGCTAAATATGTGTATTTCTTTGCAAGTTGTTGGTGTTATTTTTTTAATTATCATTTAAATCCATTCGGGGGAAGTCCAATTCCGGCCTACAATGGAGTGCCACTTACTTGCATGGCATGGACATGACATGGACAAGGCCTAGTCAATGACAGCACGACAACACCCTTTGATCAAAGCGTTTGATTGATGCATATCGATATGCTCTATAATATTAAAAAGAAAATCAACGGCCAGGCCAATCCATTAAGGTGCTTTTAAAAGAAGTGATCCAGTTACCCGTTTCAGTAGTCTGCAGGGATTACATCAATGTGCTTATGGCATCCAGGGCCTGCTGAATGGGATCTGACCCTGCTTTCGTATGCACAGGCCCAGGCTGCACTTGATCCTTTAGCAAGCATGGACCACACTGATGTGAAGTATACACAGTGTTACCGCAAAGCGTGAAGTGTGTGCAAGCATACATGTCCCATGTTGTTAACATGTGAGCAAGGATCATGTCTGGTAAAATGATGCGCATGCTCTGCTGTCTTGTAAACAGATGAAGGCAGATTTTAAATGTAGCATTGTGACATTGCATGTATGTATGTATGCTCACACGCAATCTCCAATTCACATGGATTAGCATACAACCTGCTAACATACAGTGTAAAGGCAGAAGACTGAGTGTTAGTTTTGACACGATTAACTCTTCAGTTTTAAGTTGAAACATGCTGAAAAATATTGTATCTATTCAGATGAACGTGTATTATGTTAACCAGTATGTATTTAACATACTGTATGTATTCACCAACAGAATGTTATATCAGAGGTCATTGTCAGTCCTAGAATCAGACACTGGCTAGAGAGATACTATAGATGTTAAAAGGGCGTGACTCCCTAGGCTGATTTAGTAGTTTGTTATCTTGTGCAGGTTAAACACTTAAGAAAGGTCAAAAAGTGTGTGTGTGTGTGTGTGTGTGTGTGTGTGTGTGTGTGTGTGTGTGTGTGTGTGTGGGGTCACTGTTGACAATACTTGCCCAATTATCTAACCCACCCATTATTCATTTTATTAGATGCTGCAACCTCATCATTGTTAACATCTCATTGCAGCCTTATGCAGTCTTCTTTCCAGCCTTCTTTAAGATTTTACGTGAAATGTTTACCCTTTTACCCACTATAGGGGCTCATGCCCCTCACCACTTAAAGTCCTTTCAGGTTCTTTTCTTACTTGGCGCAGCATCAAAAAACAAATGTTTCTATCAGAGCTTTCCTCAGCATAATGGATCGTACCCCTTTAACCTGTGTTTTCTGTATTAGTAAAGACACCTTTTGTGCAGTAAGATTCAAGATGATTAATTAGCGTAGGACTTTCCCATTTTTTCCCCTCCAGTTTATGTGTATGTGTATACCCTGTGCACTATACCAGTGGTTCTAAATCTTTTCAGGCCACGGCCCCCCAAAATAATCATATTTGAACTGCGGACCCCCCTTCCTGACAAGAACTTGGATAGTAGGAATGAGGCATTCAATTTAGTTTGACTCGGTTCCACAGATAAAAACGGGTCACATTACAAGGCGTTGTGAGCTTTTAGATCAGCAATTTTTTTAATGTTTGCCTCTTTGTAATAATATTTGAAAATTTGGCCAATGTTTGACGAGTTTTATAGTATAGTTTGTTTATTACTTTTGATGCAGTAATGGTCTTTTTATTTTCTTTCTTTCATATTCTTTTGAGATATTAACATTCGCTGCATTTTAAAAATCTCCCATGTAATTCATAGTGCACGGATCATGCACGCCCATGCCTAGATCATGCACCACGTGTGTGCACGCTGTTCACAGCTTTTAAACAAAAAAATCCGCTTGGAAATCCGTTCAGGCATTCATGAGATAGCAGCCATTATGTTTTCATCAAATGTAAACAAACATGGCTGCCATGTTTGAAAGATGGCGTTTGTATGGGTCAAACATGCAATTTCGCGATCACGATCATGCCTAGTACATAGAAGGAGGTCCAAAAATATTTTTTGCAAAAACTGCCCAAAACCCCGGGAAACTCGGGCATGGCATCCTGGACATATGCAGGCGCCTGAAATTGAATCTGTGCGACCTATAGTGTGTGCCAGCTGCTACGTCATTGTAGTCCTTAGCGGCCATTTCTTGGGTCAAAACACAGGTGTTTCAATTGTTTGATTGCATAGAACTAATGCTATAGTCTAATCAGAACACCTACCCAAGAAATGGCCGCTCTTAGAACTACATTTGGCACACCCTATACATATATTTGGGAGCACCAGTGCGACTGTCAATAATTTCTGTGGCGCGACAAAAACGGCACACAGAGTCAACCAAAATCAGCGCTCATTAACATCCACTCCCTCTGAGCGAGCTGCTGCCAGCCACTATAGCTGTCGTTGTAGCTAACAGCATTAGCTTCTGGTCTAGAGATTGTTGACACAAACGGGAACGGAGCACTGGTGAGCGCTGCTGCGTTGAGTACATTATTTCAATAGACGTTTAGATTTGATCTGAGAGGAGAGACACTCGCTGTGTGTGTGTGTGTGTGTGTGTGTGTGTGTGTGTGTGTGTGTGTGTGTGTGTGTGTGTGTGTGTGTGTGTGTGTGTGTGTGTGTGTGTGTGTGTGTGTGTGTGTGTGTGTGTGTGTGTGTGCGCGCGTGCGAATCGAGAGAGCGGATAGCGGGGGGGCGGAGCTCAAGCGCACACACGCATTCTGACTGTGTGTGTGTTTTTGTTTTTGTGTGTGTGTGGGAGCAAGGGCTAGGCAGAGATCGAACACATGGCTGGTATGTTTATTTTGAAGCTGTTGTAAATAATCAGAATGTACTGTTGCCTAATTGTCTCAGAGAGATGGATGGATGAGGGACAGAAGAGTGGGCACTAAGGAAGAGTGGCCACCTTGATGTAAAATTGGCTATTTTTCCCAAAATGTTAAAATAATTAAGGCCTATTTCTATAATTGCTACAAAACCAGAATCCAATAATTTTGGGCATAAGGGATAAATGTAGGTATGATACTGACATACCGTGCATGTTCACATCATGTATACTTTTTTTTTTTTTTTTTTTTTTTTATATTTTATTGTTTTAACATTTTGGACAAAATAGACAGTTTTACATTGAGGTGCCCAGACTGCCCACTCTTCCTTAGCTTAGTGCCCACTCTTCTTGTGTCTGCACTATTATATATCTTTTTTAATTAATTCAAAAAATGTATTACATATTGGTGCTCCTTAAATTTTGTTGGGTGCTCCTAATATTTTTCTGGTGCTCCTACTTTTTTAAAGTGGTAGCACCGGTGCTACCAAGTAAAAAAGTTAATTTCGTGCCCTGCATATGGGATAACTCTGGAAACTCGTGGTAAAGCATTCAATGAGTTTAAGAGGTCTTAAATTGTCACTTCACTGTCATCTGGGGACCCCGCATAGGGTTCCCGGCCCACAGGTTGAGAACCACTGCACTACACTGTAGTTATATATAGTGTCTGTGTGTTCATATGTATACTATTTGAAATATGTGGGCCTATTTCCTGGATATAACAGCTGTGTAACAGCTGTGTAACAGCTACTACCTATTTTCTGGATATAACAGCCGAGTATCACATTCCCATAGATATTTATAGAATTTATTTTGATACTGTACTTCAGGGTCCTGTATGGACAGTAATGAGAGTATTTATGTTTACTATTGTATTACAACATTCAGTTAGAATAATTTGATCCCAAGATCTCAAGATCAAGTTTGTACTTTAAATAATGACTATACTAATGATTTGTCCTTTAATGTCTAAAAAGGCTTCCTTTCCACAAAGATCTTAAAGGAGAATTCCGTGGTAAATCGCTTCCTTACCTTGTTTTCATGTTATTTAGCCTCCAAAAAGAAATGTAGGTCCAGGTGTTTTTTTTTTATCTAAAAAAGCAATGTAATAATATTTTCCTTCCATTTTGAGAACTATATTTAGTTAGAAATAAGTGTCTTTGCTGTTTATATTTAACTTTGAACTAGGGATGCCCCGATCACGTTTTTTTTGCTCCCGATCCGATACCGATCAAATATTATTGCTTCCGATTCGATCCCGATCTTTCCCGATCCGATCTTTTGGTAAGGCATTAAGGAAAAAAAATTCTATTCATTCTATCACTTAGTGCAGCACTGAATCAACAAATTAAAAACAAAGCTTATGAGTAGTGTATAGTGATATAGGCCTACTAGTGCAGTGTTTCTCAAGCATTGTGCAGCAGACCTTTGGTGTGGCCTTTGAAATTTGGCAGTGAAGTCACGATTTAAGGACTTTTAAAACCTGTTTAATACCTCAAAAAATAAAATAAAATAGACCATTACAGCATCAAAAATAATCAACAAACTATATAAAAACTGGTAAAACATTGGCCATTTTTAAAGTTGAAACAAAATAAGTTAAGAACCAATTAACCAGTCTGCTTGAAAAGCATGCATCTGTAGCAGCTAGTTGACAGTGCAGAGAGACATAATTGCCTTCCTTTGATCCACTAACAAGGGGCCATTACTACTTATTGGCATCAGCTGCCAGCTGGACACAGAGTCTGACACAATCACCTCCCCTCTGCAGGGTTCTGTGTCTGTCTCATTTCTCCAAAAGCCCTTGAATATGATTGAAAATGATTAAGGATTACTGTGATTATGGTAAGCTTACGTTTCATATCGCATTCACCTTACCTGTAACTTTCACTACTCCCAGAAAATATTTTTTTGAAAAAAAAAAAAAACGTTTTTTTTTGGGTTTTTCGATATTTTTTTCCCCGATCACCGATCTTATAAAAATGACCATATCGGCGGCCAATCCGATCACGTGATCGGGATCGGGCAACACTACTTTGAACTAATAGAGGATATTATATTTACTTATTTGCTGTGAAGAAAAGAATCTCTCAATTTTTATTTTATAGTATTTTTTCAGAAGAAATACTCTGAACAGCACTCACAATGTGTATAGTTTGCTGACATTATTGTGTTCTAAACTTGACTAGACATTGTTTACAAATTTCACTGAGGTTGGACATGAATGTTTGACAAAATCCTTTGCCAAATTGTAGGGTTAGGGCCAAATTGTAGGGTTAGGGTTAGGGGTCAGTGTGTTGGGTCAGTGTTAAATATATTGATATATTGCATGGGTTAGTGTGTTGGGTCAGTCAGTGTTGAATAAAATGCTACTTAAAGTCAACTAAATGCTGCTAGAAAGAATACCCCTTTTCATGAGCGGATCAGCAACTGTAACAGCTGTTGGCTTGGCATGGCATCACCCTTTTATTCATCTACAGCAAAATCCTCGTCAAAATGAGAGAATTTCAGATGCGATAGACAAACAACTTAGAGAGGAACAAGCAGGGTTCCGAAAAGGCAGAGGATGTGTTGACCATATATTCACCCTACCCTACGCAACCTCATAGAGCAGTGTACAGAGTGGCAGAGGGAACTGTATATCAACTTTGTGGATTTCGAGAAGACTTTTGATGGTATTCTCATGGAGAATACTATGTGAATATGGGATTCCAAAACAACTTGTCCTTCTCTTCAACAGTTTCTATAACAACTTCACATGCTTAATTGGAAATAGTCAACACACCCGTTTTGCAGTCAAAACTGGTGCTAGTCAAGGTTGTGTTATGTCTGCATTAGTCTTCAACCAGGTCATGGACTGGGTGATGAGAAGACCACTAAGACAAAACAAGAGGCATCAGATGGACTCTCTTCTCACAATTGGAAGATCACGACGTTAAAGATGACATAGCTTTGTTCTCTCACACACACCAGCAGTTGCAAGAGAAAACATGCATCTGAACACCTTTGCAAAGCGAATACGTCTGAAGATCAACCAGAAGAAGACCGAGCTGATGATGCTGAACTCAGCAAGGCCAGAAACACCTTACAGTGGCTTAACAGTGTCAAATGTTCCACACCAAAAGCGGAAAATACAGTGGAAATTCTGTCTCAAAACCATCTCCAATCAAAACCTTCTTAGTCTGTGTAAACAGGAAAACATGGCTACCATCCTTCTGAGAAGGCGGCGGAAATGGATTGGGCAATGGGCATGTAATCCGTAGAGAGCAGGACAACATCACCCAAATTGCCCTTCACTGGACACCAGACGGTAAACGTAAAAGAGGCCGACCCAAGAACACCTGACGTAGGACAGTGGAGGGAGAGCTGAAGACCCTGCATTACACCTGGGGGACTATAAAGACGCTGGCCCAGAACAGATAAGAGTGAAGATCCTTTGTTGCTGCCCTACATGCCAGCCGGCATGAAGGGCAGTAAGATAGCAGATCGTGTTTGATAGATAGCGGAGATTGTGGGTCACTTAGCATACAGACAAATCTGAATTTATCAAACCTAGGCCTGTCACAATTATTATATGGTTGCAATTATTTGAGATAGTTGTAGTTATTGTGCATAATCGTCATAACATTTTCATACATTTTCAAACATCTTTTTTTTTAAATAGCAGATCTACAGTACAGGCTTCCAGTGCCTCGCAAGCTTATAGAGCAGATATTTCCACCATTTTTCTTTATGTCAAGTTATGACATATAGAGCTCTATTTTCGTCCATGCCTTACCCCTTATGCCTAAACTCTTTTGCCATTTTTTACTATTTTGAAAAACATTTTTAAATATTTCAAATAGCTGATCTACAAGCTCACAATGTCGATGTATTTTAAAATGTTTTTCAAAATAGTAAAAGAAATGTCTGTCTGTCATGGCCTAATTTCTTCTAGCTACTGTAATGGCAACAAATACCTCCAAAGGGGTTCCCGGGTTGAAAGGTATACAGTAGTTACAGTACATAATGGGGTTCCAGGTCTCATTGGAATAATACATTTTATTTGTGTTGCACTTTCCTTTCAGAAATAATCTCAGAGTTATAGAGTTAAAAACATAATGATCAAACATAGGGGCTGTGGTCCAGGGTTTGGACAGTTCAGAAACCTGCCTACCAATGACATTATCAATGGGGATTCCAAGCCAATGGAAACTACAGCCTTTATCAATCTGAAAAGTTAGCATGGTGAAATAGTCACTGTTTTTGCATCAATAAAAACATAAGTGAAAAGTGTTGAAATCTTGAGATTTTACCACCGATGATATAATCAGTAGGCATAATACTGTATTATACTGTATTATTTTGGGGGGTCCACAGATGATTAACTTAATGTGCAACATTGTTTTCTCACTCAACAGTAAACAAACCAGCATAAAGTTTAAGTGTATAGAGGGTATCTGCACATTTCTAAAGTGACAATTTAAGGACTTTTTAATGCCTCTAAAATGACAAATTAAACATTGGCCAAATTGTCAGAAATAGTGAAAATAGCAGATCTACATGTTGCGAGGCGTTGTGAGCATGTAGATCGGCTATTTTCACAATAGAACCGTGTTATACAAAATGTAATGCTTCAACTCTTAGTGCTCGTCAGGGTGGGTGGTCACCATTTAAAATATGATTATTTTGGGGGTCACAGCCTGAAAAGGTTGAGAACCACTGCTTCTACTGTACCATGATTGCCAGCATCCCCTTTGTTATGAGCACCTTCATACTGTACATAGTAGGCTACATGTATATTATAATGGTGATTTATGGAAATGTTATGTTGATCTTTGGTAGAACCTAGTGTTATACCGTATAGACCGATTTCCTGAGTGACACCCTGTAGAGGACACCTCCTCGAATTTGTGGAGTGTGTCTCTGCAGTGTCTGTGTATACAATAGACCAGGGGTTTTCAAAGTGGATGACGGGGCACCCTGGGGTGCCGCGACGGCAGTCCAGGGGTGCCGCGAGATAATTTGGTAATATTTGAAATTTATTTTGATATTTAAAAATATATTTAGTATCATCTTGAAGTATAAAGTTATTTTCAGTCAGTTCTAACCAACATGGCTATTATCTCGCTTTCCTCGCAACATAATTGCTAAAATATGCTATAAATATAAGGTGCTGGGAGTGAAAATTAGGAATATAATAATGTAGGGGTGCCTCAGATGAAAAAAAATATTTATAGGGGTGCCCCGAGCCAAAACAGTTTGGGAACCCCTGCAGTAGACTATGTTCATGACTTTCCAATTATTGATAAGACTACATAGAACTTTGATTGCTATCGTAATGAACGAACGTTCGAACCTACGAAAGTTCGGTTACAGCCTTATCCCTTTTATGCCCATACATGGAGATCCCTGTCTGTAGTACCAGCCAAACAGATATGGGCTGTCTTCCTCCATATATGGGCATTCCCATATGAAGTCCTGTTAGATATGGGCTTAATATTGATAACATCAGGAATCTCCATATAAGGGCATAAAAGGGATTATGTTAGTGTGGTTCCCCTGACATCACAGTGATGTGAGAGCGTGATGTCAGACATAACATTGTGTAAGAGAAGAGTCCTTATGTAATATTGTCCCTCTGTTATTTTCTCTGATAACCATAACCCTGGTCTGGACAAACACTCACATTACCTCTTCAAAGACATATTGCCTCGTAATTATATAGTAACCATGATGTGTTCATGCACATGCACCTGTTTTGGCATTAACTTTAGTGTAGTTTGAAAGAGGGTGTGTACACAATCAACATACTGGTATATTTGCACTGATCAGTAACGTATTGATCATATGGGTGTCAAAACTGCATTCATACTGCAGACTCAAAGCTGCAGTCTGTAACGTTCATGTCCTACCCAGGACCCATGCAAAGGTTTGAAATAACCATGATATTGATCTGAAGTCATATCGCCCTATTAGTGATTGTTTCTCACTTTGGCCAATATCAAGGTTTAGCAGTCACCTTGGTGAAACAACATCTCCAGTTTGTGCCATGCAGAAAGCTCAGTATACCGTACATCAGTTAGCTCAGTGAAGAGGGTTGGCATGTTAGATGTAGCTGAGGTGACCTATCACTAGAGATGGGCATTTAAAGTATAATTTCCATTTTTGAGTATTGACATTAAATTGTTATAGAGTACTCACAAAACAGAAAGATAGAAAGACGGACAGACATGAAATGAACACCCAAGTGAAAGTCTGGTTATATATATTCTTTTTTTTTATATTTATATTTACAGTAGTGTAATTATTTTTACCCCCTTTTCTCCCGATTTAGTCGTTATTCCAATTAATTCCTCCCCACACACATTTCTGTGTTGTTACTGCTGTTGCATCCTACTGGGCCATCCTAACATGGGCCAAGACAGCTGTACCACAGTGGATTCAAAGTTTCAAACCCTCAACCTCCATGGTGGTGTGCAGAGACTTTACCATTGTGCCACCCGAGCACCTTTTTTTATTTTACAGATATGATTCATTGCGCCATGTCCGCTCTTAGTGTCTGCACCCAAGCTAGCCGAGGCTTCACTGAACTTACATTTTGTTTATTTTGTTGAAATACTTCCAAAATCACTCTTATGCCTGGTTGACATTCTGCCTGAAACGTTACATTGAGTGATGTCTGACTGAAGCATTCCTTTTTACTAAAAAGAAAACTAGGTCTCTGCCAGGCCGGGTTGTCTATGAGTGGGGTAAATGTCACCTCCTAAGGCTTTTGCAAATTTGACAGACAGATCAGCTAAATTCTACCAGAAATATATTACATTATTACATTAAATTTGATTAAATCAAATCCAGAAGTGTTTAAAGCAACAGACCATGTTTTCATTGCAAGAAGCCATCTTTGTGCATATGCATATACTCCAAAACTTAATTCATGTCTTTACATTTTTTTATCGCTCTAGTGCACGTACTGTAAGCTGCGACTGTGACATTTGAAGTTGAGTGTTGAGCATTCCTTAGGATAATATTTTGGCACGATAAAATGTGAAAAACACTAAGTTCTTTCGTATGGGAGTGGTCGGCCCCTCTAATGGCCGACTAATACAGTGTGAAGACTACTTTCACCTGTGGCACGTGGCTTTGATCCTGTTATTGGGTCGTGGCCTTGGCTGCACTGGTCCACTTCCACTCAGAACATAAGTAGGAGTGGTCTAAAATTAGACACTTGATTCCTGACTTTTAACCCCCAACCCATGGACAGTGGTGGAAAAAGTACTCACATATTGTACTTAAGTAAAAGTATCAATACTGCAATATAGAAATACTCTGTTACAAGTAAAAGTCCATAATTCAAAAGGTACTTGGGTAAAAGTACAAAAGCATTGGCTTCAAAATGTACTTAAAGTACCAAATGCAAAAGTACAAAATGTTTGAAAATAGACTATCTACAAACCCAATACGCATCCCCTAGGTATAAAATAGGGTTAAAGTGGCTTATGCATGTTTTATAATATTATAATTTATATCTGAAAAGTAACTAGTAACTAAAGTTTCCAAAATTTGTTGTGGAGTAAAAGTACAATATTTGGAAATACTCCAGTAACGTACAAATACCAAAACAATTACTAAATTACTTAGTTTACATTACACCACTGCCAACAGCTGGACATCAGAAAGACCACTCGGTTGAAGGAACAGCACACATTAGAAACGTATGAAATACTCGAGACGACTGAAAATAAGGGCTCTTTTGAAACCACCTGAGAATTACAGACAGTCTAATTAGAAAAGACAGGCTCGCTGCTAATGTGTTCTAGTCGTGGTCCAGGCCAGAGGGATTCCCCCTGGATTACTCTGTGATTGTAGTTAGACCACTAGGTAGGAGGCTCACTGCTAATCCCTGGCTCACAGAGGGGGTATGATGTTAATGTCAATGTTAAAGCACAATATGACAACCACAGCTTTGTCCCCTCCCCCTTCAGTTGTAGGTCAGAAGTCACACAAATAAAAGTGAGAGTGAAAGCTCTTAATCTCATCATGGGTCACAGTCTATGGCATAATTTAATTATAGTTAATTACAAGGTTATCCCATATCGCCACATTGTCTCAAATATCCCAACCAGGGGTCATCAATATTAAGGCTGGGCGATATTAGGAAAACCTTCAATGTTCAATAATGTTGTTGAATACCTCGATATCGATATTACTCACGATATTAGTAAAAACAATTGCATGATATCGTTTTTAATGTGTTTTTCTACTTTAGGTCCACTGCCTGCCTAACCCAGATAATGAATAGCATATCCATGCATGCACACTGCACAGTACACATAGAAGGGTTAGGTTTATTGAAATAACCACACCTGGTTACAGATGGACTGCTTTTTTGTATGTGCTACGTGCATGCATAGTGTGTCTGATAATTAATTTGACACAGACATACACCAATACCTCATTTCAAGCCGTCTTCGTCGATATGTATACCTTGCATGTTGATACCTCGATATTGATACATTTTCAATATATTGCCCAGCCTTAATCAATATGTCAGTACGTGGCCAAATGTGTCCCTGACAAATGGAACCTGGTTTTGTACACACTCAAGAGTTACAGACCTGTTATGTTCATCCAGGGCTATCTCTTTATGTTTAAAAATTTAATGTTGACATAAATGTCCACCACAAGCCAGCATGGCAATGACCAGGGGCATCACAAGGAGGGGGGGAAACTGGTACTGAGTTACTAGGGCCCAAGGTGGAGGGGCCTTAATTATTTTATACTTTAGCTATTGAAAAATAGCAGATATACAAGCTCAAAGCGCGGCACTCGGTGCAGCACTGGGAGCTTGTAGATCTGCTATTTTTGAAAAGTCGTGAAAATGTGTGCAAATCATTGAATGTATGTATGTTTAAGCGAACATTTGTGACTAAAATTTTGCTTCTGGGGGGTCCCTGGAACTAAATATTTTGAGATGGGGGTCCGTGGCCAAATACATATCATTTTAGGGGTCCTTCACATGAAAAGGTTTGAGCACCACTGACATAGAAACATAGTTTTTTTTTTTTTTAACCTTTGAAACATTCAAAGACTTGCACACATTTTTAAGATTTTTCTAAAATAGCAGATCTACAAGCTTGCAGCGCGTCACTCGGTGCCCGCTGTGAGCTTGTATATCTGCCGACTGTCAATAGTTAAAGTACCCAGGGCCCAGAATTTGGTGCGACACCCCTGGCGATGACCCCTGTTCCCAACTGCTCTAGAGACGTGAAGTGGTTCTCAACAGATGGATTGCTGCTGTCGTTGTCAGGTTGCAGGCGAGACCCCATGTGCGGCGTTAGATGAGGCTCCATCGTCCCGGTGTGAGGAGGAGACTCCCGGAGAGGAGGAGGAGGTGTTGGGGTTGCGAGTGACGCCCCCGCCGGGCCGCAGCCCGACCCCCTCCCATCAGGAGGAGCGCACAGAGGAGCTGCACTTACACTACCTGGTGAGAGCAGTCGTAATACTGTAGCCCAGGGGTCTTCAATCTGAGTTACTACAGGGGGCCGCCAAATCCTTGTGTGATAGGATAATTATTTTAAATGAACAACTTGAACCCTCGCATCCCTACACTGAGGAGAACTTGAGGCGTTGAGAATGAAATCTATCTATGAAATCGATGAGAATCTCCATCACACATTTATACAATATGTAGCAGGGGTCCCTGCTTCATCTCCCTCTCAGCTAAGAGGTCCTTGGCCTGAAAACGTTGAAGACCCCTGCTGTAGCCTGTTACTGCACATTGACCTGGCTGCAGCTTAACCTGTCAAGACCTGAGTCCGATTCTACGAATGCCCTTGTGTTGTTCAAAAATAGCAGATGTACAAGCTAGCGGCGTGTGGAACCTCAGCCTCAGCTGTTCATTTCAAGCATGCTATCTAGTTATGTTCACATAAGACAACACAAAGTGGCACTGAATGTAGAGCTTACACTAGCCCAAGTGCATTGTATTAACATGCTGCCATAGTTTTGCCATAACTAATGTAGATTAACTGCCAAGGCTTTTTCATATTTTATTTACCTGATTTTCTTTGTGTGCACGGCGGTTTCAAAGTCTTTTCTTTCACACAGAGAAGAAAAAATACAACCGCGATGATCGATTTGAATGTTTTTCAAAATAAATGGTTTAGGAAGAAAAGACGCTGTGAGATGTGGTCTTGTCTATTGTAACCAGTACAGAAGCATAAAAGCAAAGATCAGTGTATTGCCTTTGCTTATTTGATAAGTGTGTCTGTCTGATAGTTATTGCGACCGTAGGTCGCATTTACTACCAAAACCTCCACAGGCTGTCCGTGGGTGAGTGAGTGAGTGAGTCAGTCAGTCAGTCAGTCCGTCCGTCACACTTTTGCCCTGCTCATATCTCCACAACCGTTGCCCCCATCCATGCCAAATTTTGCACACACACTCCTTGACTGCCAAACTACAACCTCCAAGGACCCCCGGAGCCCCAGGGACCCCCAGATGTAAAAAATGACCAAATGTGCTCACGTCACACGTCACACTTTTTCCCTGCTTATATCTCCGCACCCGTTGACCCGATCCATGCCAGATTTTACACACACACTCCTTGCCTGCCAAACTACAACCTCCAAGGACCCCCAGAGCCCCAGGGACCCCCAGGTCCCTGGGGGACCCCCAGATGTAATAAATGACCAAATGTGCCAAAATGACCAAATGACCACCCCAACGGGGCTGCTCGCGGGGAATTCCCGGGGACCACCGACTCCTGGTGCTCCAGAACGGATGCAAAAGTGGTGGCGCCCCCAGTGGAGGACCCCCTACCACTGCAGCGCACATAAAATGCCGTAACTCGGGCTAGGAGCGTCCGGGAGAGCCGGGGCCGGTACCTATTCGTCCGCCAAGGCAACGCGGAGACCCCACCCCTCATTTCTCACATGGCCCTATTCTAGCGCCACCTTCAGGCCGATTTTTAAAACACATTTTTGGACACTGCTCCTACAGTTTTTGCCCTAAAATCACGAATATCACTACACAGCATGTCTACACTCATGTCATCAACATGGATCAGGAAGATTTTGGAAAAACAAATTTTTGCCCTATTTGTGGAGATAAGCCACCTACGGTCGCTTATCTCCCGATTAGGGAGTCTTACTGGTAATGTAAGCTACAATCTCCTCACTGAGTGTTGTGTGGAGATTGGCTCCAGGATGAACAACAGAAATCACAGAACTATCAAATGACATTTTGTTTTGCTTGTCTTGGATAACAACAAGCAGTTAAATAAAAAAGTACCTTCCCACCATCATGGAGACGGGGACTGCCCCATGGTTCGAACTCCCGTTGGTCCGAACACCGTTGGCAGGTTAGCTACTCACCAGCGTCGGCAGGTTAGCTACTCACCAGCGTCGGCAGTTTAGCTACTCACCAGCGTCGGCAGGTTAGCTACTCACCAGCATTAGCTTTACTGAGGTTAGGGTTAGGGTCAAGGTTAGGTTTAGGTGGTCGGACCAAAGGGAGTCCAAACCAGTCCAACCATGGAGACTGGGGTTTGATTCCTCAACGGTACCTCCAGCTTCATCAGACACAATAGGCCATGTTCTTGGGTGGGAAACCGTCTGGGAAGTGCATTCTCTGTGCGTTCTCTGACTAGTAACTCTTACAGTTTGGTCAGCGCAAGGGACCGACGATTCTATATCTACACCCACCCCAAAACCAATAAGTAGACGTGGGTGATGGTGGTGTGTAGATGACATGATCCATCTCCTAAAGCTCTGAATTCAGGGATTTAGAAGTTACGACTGTAACTGTACATCAAAGACCTCTCAATACAAGCATGTGTACACATCTCAGGCTATCATAAAAGCCATTTAAGTGTGTGTAAAGCATGCTGGTACAGTACACACACATGCACACACACAAGAATGAGGAATAGTCTATCTGAGTGCCACTGAAATGGTGTTTTCACCACACAATAATTAGAATAAAAGGGTCACTATTGCACGTGCTTCAGGCTGACCTGTAAGGGTCTGTGTCCACAGAACGTGTTTTTTTTAGTTACCGTTCTTTCTGACAGGGCGGAGTGCCCTGGACGCTTTACAGGAAACAAGAGATCAACTTTTGGAGAGGAGCACCTAGCTGTGTCTGGCAATTAGGTCATTTACGACCTGACATTGAATCGTTGCCATAACCATAGAAGTCCATGTTTACCGTTGTTTCAGCTAGGCTACGTTTTTTGTGCTAATAACGCTCCAGCACAGCAACAGTTGATAGGTTTGAACTTTGCAGCCTTGCGGGCATCAGTTAATGCTCAGTGCGAGTGCTCTGGTCATGATATCCAAAACGCTCCTTTGCTCATAAAACACTTTTGTTGACATGGCCCCTAATACTGTGACTGATAAGACAACAAGTGAGGCCACATGACCACATGTTAATGATCAATATTGTATTCTGGTGGCGTCACTGGCTGCTGAGATGGTCTCCTCCATTAAACTGTTAGTGGTCTGCAATTAGCCCCTTGGTTCTCCAGGCTCTCCCGCTCAGTCCCAGCAGTAATGCATGATTATAGTACTGTGGCTATACAGAAATAAGCTGATTTCTCCTTTGCTGGTCCTGCATGTAAGCTCCATTTAGAATAATTAAAGGATGCTAAGCTTTGTAATGCCATGTCTCTGCCATGACGGAGGTCAATATGGAAATTAAGTACTTAGCCTATGTATTCTAGATCCCAAACAGATTGATGACACAGACACACAAACTAGTAAATAAAGGCAGTTCCTCATAGGATATAATATTCTGCCGCTCATATCGCATTCCTTGCTCCAGAATTTGTCCTTTTTGTCAACAGATCATACAAACAACACAAACATGGAAGAACCCGTTTCGGGTGACATCCGGTGACGTATCTGCAGAGTGTAAAATGTTGTGCCTTTTGTGATCATTGTTCAGGAAAGTGAGCTGTGTAAGAAGAGAAAAGAATGTGAAAGCCTTGAACATGAAGTAAAGAAGCGACAGAAGAGATGTCTGGATTTGGTAAGAAAACCTAGCCAGCTATTGGTCTTAACTCCATTTCTCTTGTCCCTCCGGCCTCTATTAAGGGTTTGTTCAACTGCAGAAATTGAGAAAATATTACTCGTCCTCGCTACCAAGGTTTAGAAATAGGTTCCACTTTGTTTTAGGATAACAATATCTCAGTGGTGTAAAGTAACTAACTACATTTAATCAAGTACTGTACTTAAGCACAATTTTGAGGTACTTTTACTTTACTGGAGTATTTCCAATTTTCTATACTTTTCCTTCTAGTCCACTACATCTCAGAAACAAATGTTGTACTTTAATCCAGGAGTAATTATATGGGAACTTTAGTTACTAGTAGTTACGTTTTTTGATTATTATTAAAAAACATACAGTAACTACTTAGGCCCTATAGGGGGTGAGGACTGGGCGTGGCCTTGCAAAAATCGGCCACTTCCGCCCGCCATGTTCGTTGCTAGCCTATCTTTCTTGTGAGACTCTTGGATAAAAGGAAGCGATGACCGGAGAACAGCAATGACAGTTCGCATGTTGTAGACAAGATGGATTGGTCAATGCAAGTGTAGGCTACTCTATTACAAGTAGAAGTCCAGTAGTAGGCCTATTCAAAATTTACATGAGTAAAAGTATAAAAGTATTGGTAATGGTATCAAAATGTACTTAACACATTCCCCGCCATTTTAACATACCTTCGTACTCTACGGTGCCTCTGGTCTCCATAGACTTCCATGTAATTCATAGTGCACGGATCATGCACACCCATGCCTAGATAATGCACCACGTGTGTCCACATTGCTCACAGCTTTCAAACAAAAAAATCCGAATGGAAATCCGTTCAGGCATTCATGAGATAGAAGCCATTATGTTTTCCTAAAATGTAAACAAAGATGGCTGCCATGTTTGATAGATGGGGTTGCTATGGGGGTTAAACATGCAATTTCGCGATTTCTATCATGCCTACTACATTTTTGGGGGTCAGAAAAAAATTTGATTTTTTTTTTTTTTTTTTTTTTTTTTTTCAAAATGGCGGAAATTCTCGGGACTATCGGGCCTGGCAGGGAAAGACATTGAAATAATCTCGGGACTATCGGGCCTGGCATGCAATGAGTTAAAGTACCAACAGTAAAAGTAGGCCTACTCATTGTGCAGAATGTCCCTTTCAAGTTATCAAAACATCTTTTGAAAATAGCATGGATCTAACATTGTGAGCTTGTAGATCGGCTATTTTCAAATGGTCAAAATATATGTAGGCCTATATGCTGAAGTGGTTAATGATGTTTTGTAATAATAATCAAAATCTACAAAGTATAGTAGGCCTAGCATTACTAACTAAAGTTTTGAAATAAACGCAGATGGAGTAAAAGCAGGCCTACAATATTTGGATCAGAGCTGCTTTAATTTGCTGGTGCTCATTATTGTCTCCCAATAAAAAGATATCACGCTAAAATTGCGACTTCGGCTGTCCATGCATGATCGCAGAAAGAGCACAAGCAGAACAGAACAGCCATCACATTCATCCATTGCTTTGGAAATAAAGATCGGTTGATAATAGGCTAATATAACATTCCCTATAAACAGTAGGCCTAAAATGTTACAATATTTGGATCAGAGATGTAGTGAAGTAGTAAAAATATTGGCAAAGTACATATAACTCAAAAGTGTACTTATACAGTACTTAAGTAAATATACTTAATTACTTTACACCACATAGCGTGCCTACAGCCAGTTATTGGGCCACTGCCAAGACCACTTGCAATTTGACTCGGCCATTACTCTGTAAATTTTCATCAAAAAAAATAAATTTAAACATGTCCATATTCACTGGAATGTCTGCTTTCATTTGCTGGTGCTCATATTGCCTCTCAATAAAAAGATATCACGCTAAAATCGCGACTTCGGCTGTCCATGCATGATCGCAGAAAGAGCACAAGCAGATCAGAACAGCCATCACATTCATCCGTTGCTTTGGAAATAAAGATCGGTTTATAATAATATAACATTCCCTATAAACAGTAAAATGTGTGTGATCGTTATGTTGATCAAATATGGTTTTATTGAAATGCAATCAAAGCCTAGAGCAATTGAAGTAAAGTATCGTTGCTTGCTCAACAAGTAGAACTAGTACAGACTGATCTTGAAGCATCCAAGACCTAACAATGGCAATGGCCGCCAAAGTGGGCGGAGTTAAGCCCCGAATCTTGCGGTGATGTCATAACCGACAGTCCCTATATACATTTCAGCCATTTTGAAAATTGAAAAAGCTATAATAGGTCACAATGCTTCGGCTATTTTCAAAAGATTTCTATAAATTTTTAACTCACAAGGACTACTTTTACTTTTGGTACTTTAAGTACATTTTTATAACATTACTTTTGTACTTTTGCTCAAGTAAACTTTGTATTCTGGACTGCTTACTTGTAACGGAGTACTTCTACATTGCAGTATTGATACTTTTCCTAAGTAAAGAATGTGATTACTTTTTCCACCACTGCAATCTCTTTGACCTTGTTAACCAGGAGAGCCAGCTGGAGGATGAGCGAGGCCAACATGAGCAACTAAAGGAGGAGAAACATCTCCTCTGGAGGAAGGTACAGCTGCTCGACCAGGTCAGACCTCTTCCCAGTCCCTTAAACTCATGTGCAGTGATTCTCAACCGTGTGGACACACTGAGGGGTATTGCAAAAAAAAAATCATTGTATTTTTCTTTAAAACCTTGAAAATGAAGATTTTCATTGTGATACTGATAAATACAAACTTAAATTATACCATGTTGGTTCCATTGATCCAAGCTGGAACACAATTCATTAATTGATCGTTGAAATAAACATGCTTTGAGTCTGAAAATAAATTTTGGCCCAACCCCCTGATCATTTAACACTGCAGCCGTTCGGCTGCTGTGAATACTGACGTGTTTCAGATACTCAAGTAGGCCTGTCACAATTATTACATAATCGTCTAATCATAATTATACAAGCTCACAACGTGTCGACACGTTGTGAGCTTGCAGATCGGCTATTTCCACTACCAATGTTCTTTTTTAAGTATAAAGTTGTCAAGTATGTCAGTCATTTGTTTGAGTATTTAGGTTATGTGTCATATCTGCCATGTGCAACTTCAAAGCCTACAAGCCAAACAGAAATGTAATTGTCAACAACAAAAACACAATTAAATCGTTAATCGCAATTATTTGAGTGACAATTAATCGTCATGTAAAATGTCAGAATCGTGACAGCCCTATTAACTCAAGTGGGCCCTGGTCCAGAAAGAGTTGAGAACCACTGCTTTAGTGCAGTGAGTGCACACATCTCAGCTGAGCTGGTGTCAGTTGATGCAGTGGTTCACCTCTATTGTTTCTCCATGCAGACTCGGGCTGAGAATGAGGAGCTGAGGGAAGAGCTCTCTGAAGTGACCGCTCAACACAGTTCAGTTCTCGAGGAGAACCAGAGACTCCGTGCCAAACTGGAGAACCTAGAGCAGGTCCTAAAGGTACCAACTGTAGATATAATCATGGGACATACAGGCAGTGGTGTAAAGTAACTAAGTATTGTACTTGAGTACAATTTTGAGGTATTTGTACTTTGCTTGCTTATTTACAATTTTCAGTACTTCTACACCTTTTCCACCACTGTATACAGTATGATGTTAAATTAGCTACTTTTTCCGCTCACATCTAGTTAAAAAATAAATAAATAAATAAATAAATTTAAAAAAAAAGGAAAAAAAAAGGAAAAAAAAATAATAATTAAAAAAAAAACGTTAAAAAAAATGTTAAAAAAAAAAAAAAATTGGGGGGGGAACTATTGGGGGGGGAACTATTGTGGCGGAACTATTGTGCTGCAGCGCACGTTTCCGGTCGGACATATTTGACCGGCGGACTATTTTATACAGAGGCAAAATATGAGGGTAATAACGAATACAACTGTATACAGAGGTTTGGAAACGACATCTTGCAAAGGTGACATGGGTGTTTGAATTTTTAAGCTATATTTAGTACATATGTAGTACATCTTGGCCAAGTGGTTTGGTATTTAAGTTAGCGATACAGTAAAGATAAAGATTAAGGATGTGAAAAAAAATCGGAAATCGACGCGGCGATCGACTCACGCTCACTGCGACTCAAAAGGAAAAATTGAAAAATATATATATTTTTTTATTTTTCAAAAGTTTTTCCCCCAAAAAAGGTTTTAATCGTTCAAAAACGTTATAAGCGTTAATGTTTTCCATATGTGAGAGGACCGTGTGTGTGTGTGTGTGTGTGTGTGTGTGTGTGTGTGTGTGTGTGTGTGTGTGTGTGTGTGTGTGTGTGTGTGTGTGTGTGTGTGTGTGTGTGTGTGTGTGTGTGTGTGTGTGTGTGTGTGTGTGTGTGTGTGTGTGTCTGTCTGTGTCGGAGACGAGTGCATGCCTGCATGTGTTGTGCATTCGCATGCATGCGGCGCTAGTCAGGTCCGCGGACTACTGGTTGAGAAACACTGCTGGACCGGGCTGATGTGCGCGTCATAGCAGTGCGCGCTGACTTGCCTGACTGTATCAACTCTATGGACTGGATGCTTTTGTTTACCTCCTGCCTCTGCATGCATGCTTGACACGAAAGCTCGCTTGTTAATGGCAGCGTCGCCGTCGTGTGCGATGATCGCAAAATACACGTTAATGCGACACACCCGTTGACTCGGTCGGGGAGAGAGCGAGTCAGACACTGCTCCACATTTGATACACTAGCCTGGGGTGCGCTAGCTTTGTAACTCTGCTTCTAGTCTCTAAAGAACAGACTCCATGCTAACGCAAGGAAGAGCAATTGTTTATTATAATTATTATTAGGGCTTTGATGCAAGTTCTGATGGGTGCAGCTGCATACGTTGTGTTGCTTAAAGTAATGCGCCGTTGTGCTCTCCTCTCAGCTGCTGCTTAGCGGAAAAAAAAGGTGAAAAAAGTCGATCGACGTGTCGATTTTCGGCCGCGACGCGTCGATTCGCCAATAATGCGTCGATTAACATCCCTATACAGTATACAGTTTGAAAATGCACAGTACGTCATTATCAGACCTAGATTTGCCCTTCAACTTCTTGTTTATGCCGAAAATGACTGTAGGCTGTACAGGTTTTGTAGCAATTTCTAGCAACTGTAGAAATATTAGGCCTTAATTGTCGAATGTTCTGGTTACACTTTTCTTTTATTTTTTTTATTTTTTTACATTTAGGAAATAATAGCCAATTTAACATTGAGGTGCCCATTCTTTCTTGGTTCCCTGGGTACCTAATGTAAAATGGTGTTCTAAAAAACCTGTGACTACTTTTTTTTCCCCCCTTCTTTGTGTGCAGCATATGCGAGAGGTCGCCGAGCGAAGGCAGCAGCTGGAATTGGAACATGAACAGGCACTGGCTATCCTCAAGTTCAAACAGGATGAAATCAAACGCTTACAGCGGGTGAGGAGCTCTGATACATTGCTCAAAGAGCCACCCTGGCAGAACTGCAGTTGATACCAAATATACTCACCACACACACATGCACATTGCACACACGCATGTACGTACACACACACACACACACACACGCACGCACGCACGCACGCACGCACGCACGCACGCACGCACGCACGCACGCACGCACGCACGCACGCACGCACGCACGCACGCACGCACGCACGCACGCACGCACGCACGCGCGCACACACGCGCACACTATTAATGAAGCTCACCCTAATTGTCTTTGCTTTGTTTCACTCTGCCTGTGAAGGGAAATTGTTTATTTTTCATCCAGCAGGAGGCAGGCAACCTTTGGGTACCAATTGAGCATCCTCGTGGAGCATGTCTCTTTTGAAAGAGCTCACTGTGCTGTGAATTAGAATGACTCAAGTAAAACAAGTGACATTGTGTTAATCTGAAACATGTGTTTTAATCATCAGGCACAGTTATTTGCCAAGAGGGAGCATGAGGGGGTGGTGCAGATGCTGGAGGTGAGTTGCATGATATATCAGTGTGATTATTAGAGAAATAAAATACACTTATACATTGTATATGCAGTACATTACATACGCACACACACACACACACACACACACACACACACACACACACACACACACACACACACACACAAACGGGACGTGCACGCGCACCATGCAGTAATTGGAGGCCTGAGGTGCTTGCCTACTTGGGTGGGCACTGTTTCACTGTTAATCCAAGCCATAAGGAACTGTCTCCCTGTCACTCAGTCCCACATTAGTGAGAGTTTGAGTATTTGTCCAATCCCATTACTGTCATGCACTGTACTCCTGCAGTCATCTGACAAGCGGATCTCATTCATTATTAGAGGAAGCATTTGTCTTCAGCCCAACACCAAAGACAAAACCGTATAAATATTTAAAGTCTTTTTCACCAGCAGACAAAAGACTTGCCTCTGCCGCTCTAAGCAGTATGAATGCACAAGCGGCTCTTTGTGTTCAGCAAAAGACACCTGGCTGTGAAACCGTTAGAGAAAAGAATAGCTGTACTCTATTTCTGCAGCTTTTATAGGCCTGATAACCACTTGAAAAGATGTCTTCTCTACTTCCTTGTGCAGTTAATGTTCATGCTAAATTTGCTTATACGGCGGCATAAATGAAAAGCTTGCTGTTTGTCTTTCTGGCTCCCTTTAGAAGAAGAAGAAAATAGATTTAAGATCCAGTTGCATCACCTTCCACAAATGATTGCATATCATTTGTACATTTTGTTGTGCATTCTAATAATGGAGTGCGTTCCTAAATGAAAATGTTTATTTTATTTTAGGCCTTGGTGCAGTTTGTGTGGCAGAGGGAGCTGGTAGAGTATAGATGCTACTGTACCGTGTTGAAAATATGCCTATGCTCATTTCCTCTCTCTATCGTTTTCTCCCTCTTTTTCTGTTAAAATACAAATCATCACGGGAGAAAGTCTCTTTCCCTTCGGCGGGAGATCTAAATGACACTTTAACCACTTAAACCCTCTACAGTTAGTAAACTAATACTTAGTTGGTAACCGGGGCCGGCTCTGCATTTGGTCCGTGACGTTTTTCAGCGAGTGTTCACCCCATAATAGGGATGCTTGGGTTCAAGTGGTTATTAGTGGCTCATCTTAAATGAAAGCCCTTGCTTTAAAAAAAAAACTTTAGTGTGTTTCTGTTTAGGGCAAAGAGACATTCTAGTGATGGTTTCTGACAGGACTTTATTCTGTCAAACATGGACTGCTGTGTTTTTTATTAAAAGTCTTCCTGGACTTACTGTTTCACAAGCATGTGCTTTCGTTTGAAATGAATATCTTTGGTGTTCTCTGTGTTATTTCCTGCTAACTAGAGCACACTGGACTGCATGCAGGTACCAGCAACCATGATCTTCCTTTCCACCCTATGCCAAATCTACTGTCGTCCCTCTACAAAACCTACTTTATCCTTCCTGTAGATTCTGTTTGTTGCCTTGTCAAACCCCCAAAAATGAATAATCCTGCTAAGCTGGGTAGATAACAAATTATTTAATTTAGTGCAGGGCTTTGCTTCGTTCTTTTTGTCAGTCTAATGTTTAGGTAGATGTAATGTTGGTCTGGTTTCAGATACAATGGTTCTGATTCACTACATAAAATTAGCCTACATTAGCATACGGTTGTTTCTGTTTTCCCCACGCTCTGAACATTGAGCCGAGAGTCCGCATTGTAGTAATTAAATATATATAATTTCCATAAGCCTGTGGCATGGCCTACATTGAGTCTTTCGATGCTGGTTGGTTTTGTGTGTGTGTGTGTGTGTGTGTGTGTGTGTGTGTGTGTGTGTGTGTGTGTGTGTGTGTGTGTGTGTGTGTGTGTGTGTGTGTGTGTGTGTGTGTGTGTGTGTGTGTGCGCGTGTGCGTGCACGCGAGTGTGAGTGAGAATCAGGCCACAGTCGTGAGAAGTTGCTAGTACAGCATGTACTGTATCTGTTGCACAGTTAGCAGTTACCTCTCCTCCAGTCAGCACTGTGA
This sequence comes from Nannobrachium achirus, assembly GCF_963921795.1. Lineage (NCBI taxonomy): Eukaryota > Metazoa > Chordata > Actinopteri > Myctophiformes > Myctophidae > Nannobrachium > Nannobrachium achirus. The sequence goes on along the minus strand of NC_137826.1, from coordinate 28,900,102 downwards.
ATTCTACGTGTGAACATGCATGCTACAGTATGTGTCTCAGCTATACTATGACTGGCTGCTAATGTATAGTTAGTCAATTGTCATCATTATATTGTTAAACTGGACTGCTGTGCATTGCAGGTAACCACTAATTAGGAGTTATTCTGTACAAAACACGCTATCAGTTATTTATCATTTGAACTAAATGTGTGCATACTGCATAGATAATGATTGTGTGCGGTCTAGGCTAGCTAGGCGTAGGTGAGACATTTAACAGGAAATGGTTGCATCTACATGTAGAGACTCTGTTAGATTGGCTTGCCTGGAAACCCCCACCACAACCGGAAGCGAAATCAGTCACTTATAGAAACACAGCGAGGCTCAGGGCCAACCCGTATAGTGTTCTAGCAGTCATATCTTTGTAGTGGCTTTGCTAATATGAATGTGCTGCAAGGTAGGAGACAGCATGCAACCCATTGCAGTCAGATCATGACATTAAACCCCCAGCTCTGGTTTTCACCCTGTCCTCCCATTTAGCTATTACCATAACGCCAACCCTTAACCTGGCCCCTAAACCTGAATCTATTTCCCTCCTCTGTTTTTGTATGTTTTATTTTCCTTTAAATCTTTAGAGGTTTGTCTTTGCAACTCGTAACATGAATCTATCAACAGCAACTAATTGTCTGTGTTGTGCAGAAATCTTTATTTGTCAGATTTTGTTACATCCTCCCAGTTAGTACAGTGTGCAGAAATATATTGTTTTTGTCATGCTTTTGTCTATTTAAAAAATCCATTTGTCTGTGAACAAAATATCTAACAGTTTATGTTGGAAAATCAAATTCTTACTGGAAGTCAAAGCATTTGAAAGTAGCTTCTTTTAGATACAGTACGTTTAGATATGGTTTCTGCAGGACACTGTCAATCAGTATAACCAACATCAGACATATGGAGCTACATCCTGATGGCTGATGTATGAATAAAAACAGCTAAGCTTGAATTAAGACTATTGTGCAATGATAGCTTTAAAGAAAATGAAAACTGTTTGGTTAAATGTGTGTTCTCCCTGCTTTCTACGTGCAGTCCAAGGTCCGGGATCTGGAAGAGAAATGCCGCAGTCAGAGCGAACAGTTTGGCATGCTGTCTCAGGAGCTGGATAAGTTCCGGCTGTCGGCGTCCAAGGTGGATGGGGCGACCCTCCTTAACAACCCCAGTTTGCCTGTTCTGACCAATGGGCTGGGCCTTACAGACAGAGGTAACACACCATTGGAGCTTTTATTTAAAGGAGTAGTTCACCCCCAAAAAGATTTTTTCCCCCTTTTTTTCTATTAATTACTCACAGCATGGAGACTTGAGTTCAATGATATTTGTTTGTGTTTTTCCCATTCCTAAGACAAAAATGTGATTATAGTAAATGTACCCCCAGTCCCCCATTGATTCGGATGGGGACCCAAATGCATTCGGGACCCCATCCAGGGGTGCATTTCATGTAATCTAATTATTGTCTTAGGAATTCAACAAATACAAAAAAATATTATTGAACTCAAGTGTGTCACTGTAAAATATATTTCCTGTGATGTTTTTTGTAATTCAAAAGCCTACATTAGTGGCAGTAGTGTAAAGAAGGCTATGTTGGTTGGTCCTTTTATCCATCCGTCAGACTGTCTGTCTACCACTTAAGCTACTCGCTAGATTGCCATGACACTTGCTAATTAATGCTCCCCGGGTGATGAACCGTACACTACACCAGAAGGAGCCCTGCAGATCTGACCGAACCCAGTTTCGGCACAGAAATGGGGTCAAATTCGTTCTACTGCTTTGCTGCCAGAATGTGGAATACCCTACCAACAGTAATAAAAAAGTGTGACTCCTTACACTCCTTCAAAACCATTCTAAAAGAGCAGCAAATTGTAACTGGCTCCTGTAAAAAAGTTTATCACCGGAAATGAAATTAGGCCAAACTATCCACACAATATAATATTACAAACTCTAAAGGGCCATTAAACGTGAGTCATTTTGATTTGCTGAATGTGGTGATTGAATATTGATTGATGCTGATGCCTCAGAAAGGATCTAAATAGGTTTTTATTCACAGAGTGGTTATTTATTTTATGTTGCTTTTTATTCGTTTAATTATCTAGTTTGCTTGAAATGATAACCAAAATGCTTATTTCTCCTCAATATTGTGTCTGAGATTACATGGATTATTTATATTTTAGATAAACAACGTTTACGTTGTATTTGGCTTAATAAATGTATCTGCATCTGCTCATATGCCTTTATTAATGGTGGTTCTGAAATAAGTTGTATGTTTTTGTAGTTCTGTTGTCTTCTGCTTTTATCGATGTGTAATATTTCTTTCCCTTGTCATGCACTTTTCATGTTAAAGTGGTATTTCACTTTAAAACACTTCTAGGTCATTTTAATGTCTACTTTGGGTTTTGTGTGCACCTCAGACAGTTTGTAATTAGCTTGATTCAAGATTTAGATATCGATATTTATTAGAAGTCACTCTATTAAAAATATATCAAATATCTTAATATTGAATCAAGCACCTTAACCTTCTGGGGTGCAAACAAAAGCCTGAATAAATGTTAAAATTACCCCAGGTGTGTTATAAAGTGAAATACAGCGGATTTGTATGACAATTCCAAACTCCTACTCCTATCAATTTATTCGTGAATTGACCCAAGTATGTATAGTACCAGTCTATCTTAAATTTACCAAACACCCAAGTTGGTATGCCGTTTCTCCTTTAGACTCATGGGATATGGAGTCTCTGGGTGACATAGCCTTTTGGAGTCTGGATGCAGGTGACCCTCTCCCTTGCCCTGAGGGGAGGGATTCCCCCGGTACTCTTTATTCAAATGACACTGTTTATTGTGTTGGGCACTGTTAGTAGAGCACTCCATGGTTGAACACTTCACCTCCAGGTCAGTGTCATGATGACCAGCACAATCCATACTCATCACTTTCTTGGAGCCCGCTCTTTCTAAAACAGTGCTTCTCAACCTGTGGGTCAGGACCCCCAAGGGGAGTCCTTTAAAATGACAAGTATTAGAGGCAGCTGCGAGGCATTGTGAGCATGTACAGTGATATGCTATTTTCACAATAGAACCGTGTTATACAAAATGTAATGCCTCAACTCTTTGTGCTCATCAGGGTGGGTGCTCCCCAGTTAAAATATGATTATTTTGGGGGTCACGGCCTGAGAAGGTTGAGAACCACACTCTCACTTGAAGGTCACAGCTTGAAGTTTCAGGTGAGCAGGGCCACTGGTCTGTTGGCTGTGGTACTTGCTAAGCCCCTTACTTCTTACCGGTGCCGGTGTTGCCACAGTATATGGTGACCTTTGAACTTAAACAGATGGAGACAGCGGATTTGACTCCACTATTTAATCAGCCCGGTTCAACCTTCAGCTCCTGCATGTCAGTCATTGACCTCCCCCACCTACATTATCTGCTCACTGATTCAGGTTTACCAGTCACAGAGCTGGGAAGTTGTCAGTTCAGTGACAGAATAATGCATTGTCCTCCTGTCTTCTTCCAGATGTTGCCACCGCTCTGCGAATGGGGGCCACGCCCCATGCCGCCGGGCTGTCCAGGGCGGAGCGCTCTCCTGTCACCAAGCACCGAGAGCTTCCCACCATCAGCGTCAGCAAGTCACCCACCACTTCCACCAAGTCAGAGCCCACACAGCTCACCCCCAAATCGGACAGCCACCTCAGTCCCCACAAGTCCAGCCCCACACATGAGGTACCGTTTAAAAAAATGCTTAGTAAATCTTGAAATTGTCATGTTACTGATACATAAAATATATATGGATGAATAAATCCATAACCAAATAAGACTCAGAGACAGCCAAAGGAATATATCAATAAATAGTTGTAGTCGAAGAGAGTCAGACAGGTCAGACATACTATAACAGTGAGCATACCATCCCTAGTGGCAGCTTTCTCTCTCTCTCTTCCAAAATGGAGGTTAGACATACAGTATATAAAAGAATACGGTAGAACCGTGGAAGTCTTGGATTGTTTCCCAAATCATAATAACAAGATATACTTTCCACTAGCAGTGACATACAGTATAACCCAAACATGAATGACCTGTAAGTCAAACAGTAGTTCACAGAATATAAATTCATGGTCATATGAGCCTCATACATGGATCATACATTTATGTATCATAAAAATCCATATCCATCAGTTACTCTGTGCTTTAGTTCTTTTTTATGAGACAGATTTTTAACTGTTCATTTTCAGTTCAATGATCATGCTGCATAATAAATAAATAGAAAGGCTACTGTCATTGGACTAAAGTTGACCGGTATTTAATTCTGTTTCACATCACAGTGAAGACTGAACTGATTCCCATTATTATTATTATTATTTGTCTTACAGTATATATATCTCACACGGCGGGTGGGAACCCTGCATGTCCAAAACCGTTCGTTTTGTATTTATCATTTATCAGTTATTATTTAAACTAGTGAAAATAGCCGATCTACAAGGTCTAGATGTGGTTGTTGTTGTGTAGAGCTTGTAGATCTGCTGTTTTCACTACTTTTGTGCAACAGCGTTGTATGGTGAAGCAGGGCTTTACTTTGCAAAAAAATGTACACATTTGAAACTTGGAGATACGAGGTTTCTGCCCGACAGTGACGATATGCTCTGCTCACACTGGATAAGATGACATCATGGGAGGTATTCATATAATGACAGTAATATTCTAGTTAGATGTGTTTCCATTATGGATCTAAATAGAGATTGTTTGGTCTCCTACTGTATGCAGGTCATTGGCCTTAGCTCACCAGTCAGTCTGCCTACTGTTCTATAAAGCTCATATTTAGTGAGATAATCCACTGGCTATTGTGGATTATGAAGGTTGTAGTAGTTGTAAGTGATTATCCTTAAAAGGTTTTTCCACCGGAGCTATAAATACTGTATAGTCTTTGTTATTCTTATTTATACATTTTTGGAATAACAACTGGCAACTGTAAGTGTGTGTGTGTGTGTGTGTGTGTGTGTGTGTGTGTGTGTGTGTGTGTGTGTGTGTGTGTGTGTGTGTGTGTGTGTGTGTGTGTGTGTGTGTGTGTGTGTGTGTGTGTGTGTGTGTGTGTGTGTGTGTGTGTGCGCACACACACACACACAAATATGCACCCTTCCTCCCTCCCTCCCCCACACGCTCCCTCCCTCAACTCAAAGGCACATGGAGGGGTTTTCTTACAACGTTGCTTATCCTCCCCCCTTATTTCCTTTTAATCATGGCTCATTAATCATGATAATGGCAAATCAGATTCAGATATTTACACAGCCCACATGAAAGCAGGCAGTTAAATTAGTAATACTAGCCCTTACCCGTTCAAAGATATGAGCTCCAAAATGATGTGCAGTGTGTGGGTTATGGGATGTGCACTGTGCATACAGTATATGAGGGATGGAAAGTAACTTTAACTGGTGCTTGCATGATAATATGTAGGAGCATCAATGTAAGAAATACCCGTTCCATTTAACGGCTACAGAGATACAGTGTGTGTGTGTGTGTGTGGGTTTGTGTGTGATTGTGCATGGCCTGAACAACAGCGCCCCTCCCTTAACATGTGTGGTCACAAAAGGTACTGTAGGCTAAATAGATATAGATACACCATAAAAATGCTAATATACAGTATATGATTTGTGAAAGTGACAAACGGGCTTCACAGTTATGTTAGGTGTGTTCATCTGCTAATGGTGATGCGATTTCAGATCAATTGCTCCAGCCACTGAGGAGAAACGCTGTTTCAGACAGACAGACAGACAGACAGACAGACAGACAGACAGACAGACAGACAGACAGACAGACAGACAGACAGACAGACAGACAGACAGACAGACAGACAGACAGACAGACAGACAGACAGACAGACAGACAGACAGACAGACAGACAGACAGACAGACAGACAGACAGACAGACAGACAGACAGACAGACAGACAGACAGACAGACAGACAGACAGACAGACAGACAGACAGACAGACAGACAGACAGACAGACAGACAGACAGACAGACAGACAGACAGACAGACAGACAGACAGACAGACAGACAGACAGACAGACAGACAGACAGACAGACAGACAGACAGACAGACAGACAGACAGACAGACAGACAGACAGACAGACAGACAGACAGACAGACAGACAGACAGACAGACAGACAGACAGACAGACAGACAGACAGACAGACAGACAGACAGACAGACAGACAGACAGACAGACAGACAGACAGACAGACAGACAGACAGACAGACAGACAGACAGACAGACAGACAGACAGACAGACAGACAGACAGACAGACAGACAGACAGACAGACAGACAGACATTCATTCGCAAAATTATAGTATAGATGTGAATATGTGACTGTGTTGGAACTAGACTGAAATTTAAATATATTTCCATTGAAAAGTAAATTATTGTATTTTGTTTGCACTACCGCTATTTGTGGGAACACCTATTTGTGGGAACACCGAAGGCATTCATTCCAACAGTTGTAGAGATGCCTGATGGTTGACCAGTGTTCCTATGGTGTCTTCAGGTTGACACAGCCAGTGAAGTAGAAGAGTTGGACATCGATGTAGCCCCAGCACCTTTCACAGCCAATAGAGGAGCATCCAAGCTTCAGGTCTTTATTGCCAGATACAGGTATGTACTGCAGGCTCTGGGTATACTCACCAAGTGAACCGCTCATTGACGTGTGATAATGATGACTCTCCTGTGACTTGTCGTTCTCCAGCTATAACCCATATGATGGCCCCAATGATAATCCAGAGGTGGAGCTGCCGCTTACAGCAGGAGAATACATATATGTGTATGGAGACATGGACGATGATGGCTTCTATGAAGGTAAATCCAGGCTTACACACCTTCCCACACACTTTGATCCAATGATCCAATGCTGGACACTTCTCCCGTCTAGCTCCCAAGCTGTGGTATGATCTCCCTTCATCTTACGCCGCTGTCTGAAAACTCACTTTTCAGACTCAACCCCAAACCCTATAGCACTCCTTATTTCTTTGTGTCTGTATTGCCTTTTTAGATAGATACCAGTAGGATGCCCTAAGGGAGGAGAAGCGACCTCACCCTAAATGGCGAGCTCGCGCACATGGCACATGACACAATGTCCATTTAGAAGCATTCCACATTCCCATAAATGGACTTAATATTGACCTTCCGTTGAGAACGCTGAGCTGGTCGAGTCATCATTTTGATGTCATAACAGGTCAGCTATATCCTTCTGCTGAACTGGTCAAGTCATGAGTGTGACATTGTGATGTCAGAACAGCTTGACTGACACATGCACGCACGCTCATAAAAGGGATTGTTTTAGTGTGGTTGCCCTAACAGAGCATCATCTGGGAATGCCCATATATGGACATATTGTGTCAGTCTCATGTGGTCTATGGAGAATTCCCATATATGGACATATTGTGTCAGTCTCATGTGGTCTATGCATATGCTATATAGTTGTTGATATTCTGACATGTTATCTTGTTTATTATAGTGATTATATATTATTATATTGTATTATCTGCTTTTTGTAAGTCGCTTTGGATTAAAAGCGTCTGCTAAATGCCTAAACTGTATGACGTCAGACATCTATGATGTCAGACATCAATTTGCAAGTGTCTTGGCCATATATGGAGCATGAGGTGTGACAGATAGACAGACAGACAGACATGAGCTGCAGGTTTCCATACTAAATAGCGACCTACGGTCACAACTAAGTAATCAGATATACTGTATGTTGTTTACTTGTTTACAGGTGTTAAGAATGTTTTGATAGAACGACATTTAGACAGATTAGATGTCTATCTGCAGTCCTAGTTACTTTGTTGAACTAGTAACCCCTTACTGTTATTTGGAAATGTTCATGTTATTTACTTTTTTCTTGCACTTTGTAAGTTGTTCTGGATAACTACGTCTCAACAACTCTGATTCTCCTCTTACTGCCTGTACGGTATTGTTTCTATCGTTTAATATTGAAATCATTGTTTTATTGTGTGGCCTTTCAGGTGAGCTGATGGATGGTCGGAGAGGGCTGGTCCCCTCCAACTTTGTTGAGCGGGTCTCTGATGATGATGTCATGAGCGCTCCCCATCCAGAGGTGGGGGACATGTCCCATAACTCCCTGCTGGACAGCAGCCTCCTCAGTGCCAGTCACCACCACCACCACCACCACCACCTTCCCACGGGCATCAGCGCCTCTGAGAGGACAGACATGTCTTTGGCGTCCGGCCTCGCCTCCGCCCCATCGGAGATGGCCTCCGTCTCCGTCTCCTCCGCCACCCCAGCCCCCCTCACCAACGGCCTAGACCTGGACTTGGAGGAGGTGGGAGTGGACACTGTGCCTTACCCACGCAAGCTCACCCTCATCAAACAGCTGGCGAAAAGCATCATCATCGGCTGGGACCCTCCCCTGGTGCCGGCGGGCTGGGGCAACGTGTTGAGCTATAACGTGTACGTGGACCAGGAGCTGCGGCAAAACGTGCCCTTCGGCTCCCAGACCAAGGCGGTGCTGGAGCGCCTGGACGTGAACCTCAAGGCCTACCGCGTGTCAGTGCAGAGCCTGACGGAAAGGGGCCTCTCGGACCAGCTGCGCTGCAGCATGCTGGTGGGACGGGACGTGTGCGTGGCTCCCACGCAGCTGCGCGTGGAACGCGTCACCGCAACCTCCGCCAACTTGACGTGGCTGCCAAGTAACAGTAACTATGTGCACATTGTGTCCTTGAACGAGCAGGAGTGTGAGCTGGTGAAACCCGGCTGCTATTCACTGTGCCTCAGTAACCTCACCCCCAGCCTGCACCACACGGTGAAAGTGGAGGCGCGGCCGCACCGCACGCCATGGGAGCTTCCCGTGGAGCGGCGGGAACACAAGAGCGCCGCTATCACTTTCAACACTCTGATAGCAGGTCAGTGGATGCGCACAGGGGAAGGCAGCGGTGTTTGATTTTATAATCAGATACGTATATGAATGACAGACTGACACCTGGAAAGCATCTTGGTTATCTACACCAGTGGTTCTCAAACTTGGGGTCGGGACCCTAAGTGGGGTCCCCAAATTATGTTGTGGGGTCCCCAGATGATTAGCTTGATGCCAGTTTTTTTTCCTCACTCAACGGTATATAATCCAACATACAGTATAAGTGTGTACAGGGTATCTGCACATTTATAAAGTGACAATTTAAGGACTTTCAAGACCTTTTTAATACCAAACTGGCAAATATTAAGTAAGAAAGGCGAACATTGTAGCCGATCTACAAGGCGTTGTGAGCATTTTCACAGTGTTCATCTATGGAACCCAGTAACACTAAATGTAATACCTACAATTCCAAGTGCTTGTCAGGGTGGGGGTCCCCAGTTCAAATATGTTTATTTTGGGCGTCACAGCCTAAAACGTTTGAGAACCTCTGATCTACACACATCAATTTGGCATTCACACTTCAAATACCAAACCGGCAATCAGTAAATGTCATATATCGTACTATCAAATTGTCAAATATATAGAGGCAGAAATTGTGAAAATAGCCGATCTACATGCTGTTGTGAGCATGTAGATCTGCTATTTTCACAATAGAACGTTTTCTTTTTTTTATTCGACTTTCGACTTTCTCTGGTGGGACTTTTTCGTTAATGCCCTAGTACAGTAACTATGCAGTTTTCAACTCATACAACCATTATAGTAACATTCCGAAGTCACAAGCACGATCTCCCCTAATTTGTCTTCAGCACATCCCCATCTGCCTTTCGTAATGTTTTAGAGGCTTTCACGCTGGACAACAAACCAGCTAAGCACACATGAAACTGAGCTTAAATATTTCTCTATTTGCTATATAGGTGATCTCTCCATTCTTACAAAGCTGCCTGATAATGTTCATAGCTACAGAAATGTATGCACTAGTAATGACACAATGCTCCTCTGCAGTTTAATATTATCCACAACAAGCAAGGCGTATACAGACAGTTAAAGCTGAGATTGACTGTTGATTTTTGAGCCATTGTATTAAAATTTGCATCATCAATAAGTGATCGAAACATCTGAAACTACTTTTGTAGGACTGCCGGTGCTCAGATCATAATCTCCTAGTGAGTGTGAGGACCGAGGTTCAGATGCGAACCCCTAAAGTATAAAATGTTATGACACAGGCAGGAAATTAAGCAGAAATCTATTTAATGCATACAATATATATTGTTGTAGCTTTCCTAAATTACCTTTGGCATGGTACTTCCATATTCTGGGAATTTCAGTTCTAACAGACCATAAACAGCTGTAAGGACAACAGAGCCAAAAGGACTACTAAAACAAATACTTTCTCAGAAGATAACACCAGATTAGTCCAGGTCTCAACTCAACTTTATTGATTGATATACAATATACCTACAGTATATTTGATATGGGATGAAGTGAATTGTTTGGGGGAAAACTAAAGCAGATCACTTAGCTTTTGAATACAGTTTCACTGGATAAAGTATAATTTGTAATTTGTGCTGTGTCAGGTCCCCCAGATGCCCCTCTGGGAGTGCAACTGGAACAAGGTCCTTCCCCAGGGATTGCCCTCATCAACTGGCTGCCTGTCACCATAGATGCTGCCGGGACCTCCAATGGGGTCCGCGTCACCGGATACACAATATATGCTGACAGAAGAAAGGCAAGGAATAGAGTGTTCCCTCTACGCAACTTGTCTGTGACTTAGCCCTAAATTACTTTAGTGCATTCAATAAACAGATATGCTGAAGTTATGCTAATGATGTATGAATCATTGTGTGAATGGGGCAATGTTTAAATGTGTTTCTGTTCCACTCTTATCCAAGGTGCTTGAAGTATCATCCCCCACAGCGGGCAGTGCTCTGCTGGGCCCATCTCAGATCCAGTCTCTGCAGGCAGCCCAGGAGCTTACCGTCCGCACCACGTCTGCCCATGGGGAGTCCTGTGACTCTCTGCCAGTCGCCGTGCCCACCAGGCTGACTGCTATCATGGCAGGTCCAGCCACTCACTCCCCAGTAGTGCCAGTTCTGCCCTGTGCCCCTGCAGAGACCATACTGCCCTCATCTGCCTCCTACGGGAACTCTGCTGCCAAAACTCCCATGCTGCCCCACACCCCACCACTAGACGCACAAGCCATTGACCTCACAGCGCGAAACCCTGCCAACTGTCCTGTCCCCTGCTACAACGAAGCCCTTCTCTCATCTGCCTCATACGTGGAGGCCTGGGCCGATCCGTCAGCCGCTGCTGCCTTGGCAGCCTGTGATAATACCCCTTTACCAGCAGCCTCCACTATCACTCCAGCTGTAAGCTTCTTCTCTACCTGTCTATTGCCTAGAATAGCCTTGCAATTCTGAGCTTGGTCCCTTAATAACTCATGTGCATTTATCTGGTAAGAATGGCCACAAAGCATGCTAAATAAGGCTCATACGTCAAGGTGCTGACGGAATTGTATACATCTCATGAAGGGAAATGATCAGAAAACGATTTAAAGGCCCCTCTGTTTTTACTGCAGATTAAAGGCTCTTACGGTAGTCCTTTTTGATGGACCAACACTTCACCCCATCCAAAAACATCCAAGTGAAAAACTAAGATGGATGACTTAGACAGCCAAATTAACCAGGTTTTTGTTGAGGAAGATGTTCTACCGAAAGTGATGGCAGAAGCTGTTTCCCATCTCACAGTTGATGCGGGCACACAAATGCTTGAAGCTATTTACGCTTTTCTCTGCAGTAAACAGAGTGGACCTCTCCATGCTTGAGTGGTTCTTAAAAGATTTATAATTATCGACATGCTTTTTAATTAGCTGTCCACAATTCCATAAGTACTGTGATTTTTTTTTATTAGGCACATCACAACCTCTGTCTCTTATTTAGCATTGAATAATCATCATCTTGAATAATTATCTTTCTTTGTCCATAGGTTCATCTTACCTCACCTACCATCTCAGTAACAAACCCACCAGCACCAGGGGCGGTGGTGCCTGCACTGACAGCAGTAGTGTTGGATCAGCACAGAGACATAGAAAGCCCCGGAACTATACACCCTTTCCCATGCATCAAAGAGTTCCTTGATGACCCCAGTGCCAAGCTCCTTAGCCCTGTGCCCCACGTTAGTCCACCTCAAGCTCCAATCACAGACCCCCAAAGCCCTCACCTTTTTCACTCCCTCCGGCAATGTGTCCACTCGCCACTGGAGTCAGAGGTAGAGGAGGAGACGGAGAACTCACGCTTGGTGTCCATCGAGGAGTTCCTGAGACAAGAGCAGGAAACTGTGTACAGCGAGAATCAGCAGGTCAGTTCTGGTTTTATTGAGCCCCCTTCCATTAGCCGCTGTTTCTTCTCCTGAAACAAAACCTTGTGATTTTTTACCTTACTAGTACCGTGCTTTTCTACATGGTTTATCTTAACCTGGACTTTTCTAATCATGTACTTTTATATAAAATAGTTTATTTGCCATTATCTTCACAAAATGCATCAAATCACGCAAGCAGCTTCCGATTGCCGTGAAAGGCCAAATAACACGTGGCACCCTTTTCACATTGGCCTATTATAGCGCCACCAGGAGGCAAAAAAAACTACCTGACCTGCCGGAGACCTGTTCTCGGACGAACACTGCTTCTAGTTTGTCTTTGATTTCTTTTCACACTTTTCTTGCTTTTCCTGCTTTTTTCCGCTGCTTTTTTCCTTTGCTACTTTTTACTGGCGTGGCCACTTGATCGCTGCTTGCAGCTATATTTTTATTTCATTGTTAATACCTTTTAAGTTCATGTAATGATGTAATAACACTGCTTGTCTGCATTGTAGTTTGATTACCATTTTACGTCAGTAACGCTAAAGAGAGCACTGCCTGCGATCTTGACATTTTGTACTTTTATAGCCATTGTTTTTTTCCCACAATTGTTTCGAAGGAACAATATTTTGTAGTTATTCTTTTAAAATATTAAATAAAAGAGATATCTTGTCAATCTCGTCAGTGGCAGCAGGGACAGACCTCTATATCCCATCAATCTCGTCACGTGTCAGTCAATGAGTTGTGTGTGTGTGTGCTGTGTCCTGTATTACAGAATAGTGGACGAGGGCTGGTGGAGCCTCCCAGTGACTACCATGCAGACAACAGCCGCTCAGACCTCTCTGACATCCTAGAGGAGGAAGAGGAGGACCTCTACTCCTCTACAGAGGCACCACCCAGAGGTTATACGCTCGCAGCCAGCAGGGTAAAACAGTGATTCTCTACCTTTTTAATTTAAAAGGACCCCCAGTTTTATATATATTTGGTCATTTGATCCATTGCTACACACTCCCGAGTTAAATTAATGCAGAGGATCTCTGTCTTGCATTGCCATTTTGTTCTTGATGCTTTGTTTTTCTGTATTGTTTTCCTTGTGTGCACTATTTTGATTATTTATTGTTTATTTTCTCTTCCTTTTTCGTGCGGCTGGGTCATCCACCACGCTGTCTTTACTTCCTTCTCTTTTCATTGAACGTCACGATATCTGACCCATTCCCACTCGCCTCTGCCTCTGCCTCCCTCGATAGTTGCGCAAGTCTAACCGTTCGGACAGTGACGTGGACATTCTTGAGAGGATCATTAAGTTGCCCCCTCAGGCCCAACAGAGCAAGCAGTTGTTCATCATTCCTGAGTTGACAGAGGAAGAGGATACCAGCCTAGAGGAACCCTCACCCCACCGCAGGCAGCCCCGCCCCATGCCCAGTGACCATTACCCCAGACACGGTCATAGAGATGCTCATCTTCGAGGCCCGGAGCGCCTCCAGCATAGCCCTCGGCACCGCCCCCAGCCGCAGAAATCCAACCCCCACCCATCCATCCAGGCCCATCATCATCACAATTACCTCAGCAGGGATCCCAAAACCCCCTCCTTAGAGTTCCTCTCCAGGCTTGAACCTGTGCAGGTTAGGCCCAAGACCCAGCAAAGAGTCCGCTATGCTGACACGGTGGACGTCGTCAGCTATCCTGAAGGGGAGGATTTCAGTGTATACTCAGGTGCCAACAACAGGCAGGTCTCAGCCGGCTGTCCTGCCCAGATGGCCACTCCAGGCAGAGAGAGATCTGTGTCGCTGATTGGAGGTCTAGGGGACCGCCTCAGGAGGGAGGCAATGCTCCGGAGTCAGAGTCAGTGCCCTTCAGCACCCTACATCGTCAGCAAGACCGTGCGACGGGTGAGATCGCCGACTGGCCGCGCCACGGAGATTGATTTGGAGTACGGCGAAGACAACAACCAGGAGCCCGAGCAGTACCCAACTGGGGAGGTAGTGATGGAGCAGATGAGCTCTGAATGGTGGGTGGCAGGGGCACCGGTGGAGCGCGGTAGGCCGCCTCACCTCAGGCGGTCTAAGGCTGATCTGCAGGCGATGGCAGCTGCAAGCCAGCAGCAAAGGGTGTGTTCTCCCAGTCCAGTACCCCAAGCCCCATACCCCCTCTTCCCTTTATAGCAGAGCGGCTGTAACCTTTTGTGTCCTTCAGTGGAGGATCATTTCTGGAGGATTAGTTGGGTCACAAAGACTCCCAACCTATAGGGTCATCCATCAGTGATCTGAGAGAGGACAGGGAGCCCTGTGGAGGTGGCACAGTTTTTGTAGGACCTCATGCCCTTTCACACTACCATTATTTGTCAACATGAATGATTGCTGAGCAGTGGACATTCAGTTTCAGCTTCACCTAGCTGATGGCTGCTCAGATGGTCATGATGAGCTGTTAGTGGTTAAGGGTCTTGCTCAGGGACACTTCAACACATAGACCGGGGTCAGAAGGCGAATCGGTGAGCTTCTGCTTACCAGATGCCTGTCTAACGAATAAACTACGGCTAACCCCGTAGGTGTCTGTGTGCACTGCAGAGGATGGATGCAAAAGGTTTAAGCCAGTTCATCTTCCCCATGTGGCCGTGTTTAGTTCTCCACTGATCTCTTTATTCCTCTCTCTCCCAATGTCCAAGTGTTTTTGTCAGATCTCCCAAGGTGAATCTCTGTCTGACTGCACTAATTTTCCCATACCACATGAAATCCCTTTGTGCTTGAGACTAGGACCCTCTCTTTTCATCATTCAGCATTCCTTTTCTGTGCACACAGTGATGCAAGTAAAAGTATATGACGGCTAGATTCTTACCGTGGACTGATGGGAAACCTGGGGTTTGTTGTTTTTAATTATGATTATATTTTGCTACCATTGCATAAGCTATTAATGAATTGAAAGCATAGATCAAAGATAAACTTTGCACAAGGTCAGTGCTGGTGGTATCTGTAATGCCGCCAGACAAGCACAGGCCAGCATGGAGTCTTCCTGCCATCCACTGACAATTACATCACTGACTGGTTGGTAAACGTGTCTTTTCTGTGTCGCCGTAGCGACACACAACATACACACATACTGTACATTTTACATTAGTGATGGCTCCTACCAACCTATGATAAATACATAGAACCAAGTTAAGGAAATTGGTACATTTAAGGACGTATGGAAAAAAGTCTGTGATTGCTCTAAATTGTTCTCAAACCCCCAGGTGTCTTAATGTGCCAGGTTAGGTTTCTGCCTGAGCTACGGTACATGTCTAATGATTTGCTTCTATTTACATCTCTGTGTTTTGAGCAGGAGTCCAGCAGAATCCCAGCGGTGGAGGAAGGGGCAGCGCAGAGAGGCCAATCAGAGTTCACTTCCTGCTCACCGGCCAGAAAACTCAAAGGTCAGAGACTTATCTCCGTCAGGTTGAAATGGCCAGGAGGCAGAGATTATGACAACCCTGTCATCATAATTGAGGGGTTACAATGTTCTCTGTACAATGTGATCTGTGTGTGTGTGTAAGAGGGTAGCACGGGTCTTCCAGGACCCGATTACCCGAGAACCGAGCCGGTTCAGGGCTAAAATATTGACTTGTCCCTCGGAGCAGGGTCAGGTAGAGTCTAATTGACACGGGTCTCGTTCGGGGCATTTCGAAATGCATTTACCTACAAGGAAGGCTATAATTACATTCTAAAATCCATAGTGTCTGAACAGACACACAGTGCAGTGAGCGGTGAGCAGCACATACATGACGCAACTGCAGCCCTCCGCTGTAGCTCTCGGAGAGGCAGGGGAGGTGCACTCAGCGCTGGATTAGAGAGAGAAGACGACCAGTCTCAAAGTAATTGTGAAAATAAGCATCGTACACAATACGAGGCTAAGTCCCGGCCAGATCGGGTCCATTTTCCCCGGCTCCATTTTAGGATCGGATCCAATTTAATTCGGCTCCATTTCGGACCGGATCCAATCATTATTGGTGCCATTTCTCTGGGCCATTTGGTTCGGTCCAAATATCCTCTGTTCCGTTTCGGCCTGGCTCCCATTTGTTTGACCTGTGCTACCCTCTAGTGTGTGTCTGTGTGTGCGTGTGTTTGTAGCTAATCTCAGGCACCGCTGGTTCAAGCAGCATGAAACATCGCACCCACAGTCCAGTAGGCCAAGAAATAACCTCCAACTCCTAATATTTCCCAGATGAAAAGCTTGCGTCTGTGTGTGAGTGATTGTGCGTTCCTGCGTGCGTTCGTTTGCGTCAAGATAGTATTTTCCCTGGAAGGTAAGACCCACCCAACTCAGTCCCTACCTTAACCAATCATCACTACACATGCCTAAACCTAATCCAATCAGAGGCAGAGTATTGACATACTGTGCAGAAGTTCAGGTTAGTTAGGGAGAGTAAATCGCCGGTAAATTGAATGACAATAAAGATGTAATCCTCTGAAGTTTAAGTAACAATTAACAAACCCATTTAGGGGTGCCTACTGGTCCAGGCGCCGGTTCGATTCCCGATTCCTGTCAATCTACTGTCCTATCACTAAAGGCATAAAAGCCCAAAAACAAATCTTTAAAAAAAAATCAAACCTCTGTTCGAAGTGGAGCTGTGTGTGTGTGTGTGTGTGTGTGTGTGTGTGTGTGTGTGTGTGTGTGTGTGTGTGTGTGTGTGTGTGTGTGTGTGTGTGTGTGTGTGTGTGTGTGTGTGTGTGTGTGTGTGTGTGTGTGTATTGCAGTTGATGCTCAGGGCAGGCTAGACTCAACAGCACCTCTCTGGTCACCCAGGGTACTCAGGCTACACCAGAGGCTACATACAGACAGACAGACACTGAGCGGTGGTTTACCCACCTCATAGATCATGTGTACCGGTTTTTAAGACATTTGAAGAAAATATGTAGGAAAAGGAGCAAAAAGTGTGTTTTGGAGAAAATTCAAGATGGCGGAAAATCTATCCTGGCGCAAATGGGCGTGGCCTATATCGGGAGATGCGTCTTGACCCAAGGAATCCAGGGAAAAAATAATTTTAATTTTCCGACCTACGGTTCAACAGTTACAGGCCAAAACGTAAACTGGGCTGTTATAGCGCCACCATGAGGCCAAATGACACTATTATTTTCTATTTAATCCTTGAAATCATTATGAACCTCCTCTCCAAGTCTTGAAACTGTAGCCCCTATGGTTTGCGAGAGAAAAATAATTGAATGTGAGTTTTTGCGATTCCCATTATAAGTCAATGGGGAAAATTAATTCACTAATAAATTAATATCAATTAAACTATAGAACCTTTCTCTTAGCAAGTTACTAGCACACGATTCCCGAGTAAGCCGGTCGATTTGACATATGGCGCGAGTGTGTGGTGCACAAACTGTGGGAGGAGTAGCGTGCCAAACTTTAGGCTACATAGGCTACAGACACGGACGGAGACCCACACACACGGCCACGTATAGGGAGCTTGTGTTCCACACAGCTCCAAAAATCAAACCTCGGCTCGAAGTGGAGCGGTGAATTTGAGCAGCTGTACCCTATGTGAGTGAGTGTGTGAGTGTAAACTGTGCCTGTGAGTGAGTGGTGAGTGTGCCTGGCCTGCACAAAACAGCGCCCCTCCTTTAACTAGTGTGTTGTGTGTGGCCACTCAAGGTATTGCCAGGCTACGGACATGGCCAGCCAGCCACCCACCCAGCCAGCCAGCCACCCACCCACCCACATACCCACGGACATACCTGTCTATTGGGAGCGCTTTAGGGGTGTGAAAGAATATTCGATATTCGAATATTCGTTCGAATGATAACAATAAAACAATATTCGAAAGTAAAAAATTTAGCTTCGAATTAATTTATATTTAATTAAAACAAATCTACCGCACTTCTCGCGAGATTCTGGGCGCATGGAACGTTAAAAGGTGGCTGGTCTCGCAAGGCAGAAGTCTCCATTCGCTGCTGCAAAAGTGGGCTGATCTACAAGTCCACAATACGTCGCTGATCCAATACGTTGTGAGCTTGTAAATTAAGGGTGCCTATTTAGCGACACCGTCATACAGCGAAGAATAAACCTCCAGCTGCTAAACTTTCCCTTCACTCACACTGTCCCTCACACACAGGTGCAGCTTAGTTGACAGGCTGCAAAGCACACTTAATACAGTATCTGGCTTAAAGTCCTGTTCGCAATTTGGTGTTAGGGGAGTTTCTCACCTGAACTGAGTCAGTGGGTCCCTAGACATGAAAAATCACTGAGGTGCTCGTCCGCCATAGTGCCAGGAATGGCGCAATGGCCAAATCAAATATGGCTGCCATCGGCTATGATGAAAATCCAACTTTTCTGTATATGCACATGTAATACCTCCATTTGGACTAATTGGGGTATGGGGAATTCATTTCTGATATTGTTTTGACCATTTTGGTTGATTTGGACCTCAAAAGGTCATGGTCAAGGTCATTTTGCTATTCCGAAGACCGTGGGCCATAACTTGGCCATTGTTAGGAGTAAAAACAGGTGCAGTAGGTCTAAATCAACTAATGCTGACATGTATAATTCATTTCTGACATTGTTTTGACCATTAAGGATCATCTTGTCTTTGAAATATCAATGTCAATGCCATTTTCCAAAAACTATTTTGTTCATTACTTGCACTTTTATAGTATTTTTTGTAAGTTTGTTACTATTTTATAGTAAGTTTGTTTTGTTTATAACAAAATACATACTAGTGAGAAATACAACAAGTAAACATCCACATTTAACTTTAAAGGGGGGTTTTAAATGGGTGTTTAAATGAGCAGATAAGACTATTTACGAATAAAAGTGACAAATAAAATTACACAACAAAATCACACACAACATTAAATAACAATTTACCTCAAAGTGCACCATATTGTGATTGTGTGCATGCAAGTTAGTATGAGGTGTTTTTACAGGATGGATTTGTCATTGTTCCATGGCAAAATATGATGCACAGAACTCCATCAGTGTCGAGTGTCTTGCTTCAGACATGGCAGGAGTGTACAAAAGTCAAAGTGCTCCTTCCATCCATCAGAGCTTGACATTGACTTTTTGAGGCAGTTGTCCTTTGGACAAGTATA
The DNA here is from genome assembly GCF_963921795.1 of Nannobrachium achirus. NCBI lineage: Eukaryota > Metazoa > Chordata > Actinopteri > Myctophiformes > Myctophidae > Nannobrachium > Nannobrachium achirus. The sequence goes on along the minus strand of NC_137826.1, from coordinate 28,880,752 downwards.
TTTCCCATTCACTTGTCCGGGGACAAAAGTCACTTGTCCGGATAAAAATGTCATACATTGAAATAATAACAAAAGGACGGCTAATGACCCCCTTGCTCCCTCCACTCCATAGTATGGGCACTTGACAACAGGATAAGCCTTTATGTCATGCCATGTTCCATGTTCCATTGGTTCTAGTCTTTCCTCAGGTTCCTTGGCTGTTGCAAGCAGGTGGCAAGAAACACGCTAGAAAGGTGCCTTGTTGGTATCAGCAGTTGTACTTCTCTGCTACCAATACTGTGTCTTGTTCTGTCAAGGTCTTTGCCTCTCCAAAGTTTGTTAGATATTGTCAGAAGCCATAACTACATGTTTAATCCTCACCTGGCCCATGCAGTCATCTCCTGTCTCCAAGGCATATGTGCCTTGATCACTGTCTTGGCTAGTGGTGCTCCAAGATCAGACTGCTTGATGCAGTAGAATTGAGTCTCACCAGAGCCATACTGCTGCCAGATCTCCTTCATCCCCAGTGCTTGGAAATATGGGGTGTAATATAGCAGTAATGTGAAGGAGACAACAACTCTCTGGGGTCCGCTCATATTTCCGACATCTCATTATTCTGACCATTAGGTTAGTGAAGGTTAGGGACAGGCTTAGTTATAATGGAGGCTGAACATGCACCAGGTGTCAGCCTCCTCAATCCTATTCAAAATGTCTGGGATCTCTTCTCCACTAGCGAAATCATCAACAGAGACAACAGAGCTGATAATGGTAAATGGACTGCATTTACAGTATATAGCGCTCTTCTCCAAAGCACTGTACAATGTATTTCACATTTGCCCATTAACACACACATTCACACATACATTCACACCATGAAACCATGCAAGGTGCTCAGAAATCGACCCTGGAACCTCCAGATTCCAAGGCAGCCGTTCTACCTACATCGCCACAAGCTTGAATGGACACCATATTCCGAACACACAGCTGGAGAGCTGTGTGTTCTCCTCAGACACCCAGAATTTGTAAAGTTGATGAGGGATGGGTGCGTCTGTTATCTCTGATGATGATGAGTGGCTCCCTGCAAAAAGGGCTGGAGGTGAAGAGATCCCAAAGATTGAACTAGATTGAGGAGGCTGTCACCAAGCTGCTGGTACATGTGGATTGTGGAGTCAACTGGCCCTATTATAACTAAACCTACCCATAACCGTAACCTAATGGAGGGAATAATGGGTCGCCAGGATTATGAGTGGACCCCAGAGAGTTGTCGTAGTGATACTTCCAAGCACTGGGGATTAAGTAGATCTGGTAGCAGTATGGCACTAGGTGTGCAGCGGCACATGCTTCTACAGCATCAAGCAGTCTCTCATCTTGGAGCACCACTAGCCAAGACAGTGATCAGGGGACATATGCCTTGGAAACTGGAGATGACTGCATGGGCCAGGTGGGCACTAAGCATGCAGCTATGGCTTCTGACCAAATACAATATCTAACACACTTTGGAGAGGCAAAGACCTTGACAGAACAAGACACAGCATTGGTAGCAGAGAAGTACAACTGCTGATACCAACAAGGCACCTTTCTAGTGCATGTCTTGCCACCTGCTTGCAACAGCCAAGGAACCTGAGGAAAGACTAGAACCAATGGAACATGGATGGATGCAAGGAACACTTCGACTCTCGAGGATATGGCTGCCTTGCTGATGGATATCGGTGCATCATATTTTGCCATGGAACAATGGCAAATCCATCCTGTAAAAACACATCATACTAACTTGGATGCACACAATCACAATATGGTGCACTTTGAGGGAAATTGTTATTTAATTTTGTGTGTGCTTTTGTTGTGTGATTTTATTTGTCACTTTTATCCGTAAATAGTCTTATTTGCTCATTTAAACACCCATTTAAAACCCCCCTTTAAAGTTAAATGTGAATGTTTACTTGTTGTATTTCTCACTAGTATGTCTTTTGTTATAAACAAAACAAACTTACTATAAAATAGTGACAAACTTACAAAAAATACTATAAAAGTGCAAGTAATGAACAAAATCGTTTTTGAAAAATGGCATTGACATTGATATTTCAAAGACAAGATGATCCTTAATGGTCAAAACAATGTCAGAAATGAATTATACATGTCAGCATTAGTTGATTTAGACCTACTGCACCTGTATTTACTCCTAACAATGGCCAAGTTATGGCCCACGGTCTTCGGAATAGCAAAATGACCTTGACCATAACCTTTTGAGGTCCAAATCACCCAAAATGGTCAAAACAATATCAGAAATGAATTCCCCACACCACAATTAGTCCAAATAGAGGTATTACATGTGCATATACACCCAGAAACAGAAAAGTTGGATTTTCATCATAGCCGATGGCAGCCATATTTGATTTGGCCATTGCGCCATTCCTGGCACTATGGCGGACGAGCACCTCAGTGATTTTTCATGTCTAGGGACCCACTGACTCAGTTCAGGTGAGAAACTCCCCTAACACCAAATTGCGAACAGGACTTTAAGCCAGATACTGGATTAACTGTGTGTCAGGGACAGTGCCTGAGCCTGTGCATGCTAACGCTGATTAACGAGTCAAGCTGAAACGGGCGACTCATTTGGTAGTGACGGGAAGGAACGAGACTTTTCCACCGAAAACACAATATAAAAAAGCATGGATTTCTTCTCTCACCGAGTCAGTCTCCTCGCACGCAGCCACGGTAACGGTAAAACTCACACTGCTCTTGTAGACTACCTAATTTGGTTCAAACCAAAACATAATCCATTGGTGTGATTATAATTGCTTGTTTCATGTCGTGGCTGTTCCACCTCAATCACAGCTGCTGTGACGCTTCGCAACGAACGACGATCCGATTCTGCTCTTGCTTTTACCAACGCAGGCACGTGCACACAGACATCAAACGGGGCTTGAGCCCCTGCCCTTTTAACAGAGAATTGTCCACCAAAAGGCCCTTTTAGAAATGTCAGCCCCTGCCTCTCTTAACATTCTTTGCACGTCCCTGACCAACGCGGACCTGCACACAGTAAAGCGATAGAAGCGACTGTCTAGAATAAACAGCTTCGAAGTGCGAATGCTTCGAATTATTCGATATTTTCGAATATTTGAATTTATTCGAATCAACGGTGGATTTTCGGGCGAATATTCGAATGCTATTTTTGGCAAATTTTCACAGCCCTAGAGCGCTTTCACCGCTCCAAAAACATCATTACCAATGAGTTGCAGTTGCAGTAGGCCTATACAGTACATGAACACAGTGCTATTTTTACATATTTGAATCATACAACATTGTGGAAGAAATATGAATTTGTATGATTTCCACTGTCTGAAAATAAGTCTACCAAATTATGGAGTTTCACACAGCTCCAGACTAGCCTCCATAAAGTACTCTGAGCACAGAAATATCAACAAACATGCCGTGACATGCCTCTTTAAGAAATTTGTAAGAAATGTGTGGCCTTTTTTGCCTCCATTCCAGTCAACAAAGCCACTGCCAGGACCACATCCACAGCTCTCCATCAACATGCAAACCGATAATATGAGAGTGTTACAATGTGGTTTGATTAACCAGAATGACCATTCAGGAAACCTAGGCTGTCAAAGTTGACCCTGAAGATGACCTGAAATGGTATCTCTTATAGTGATTTCTTATTTAAATATTTTCTAGTGAAACAGGAGGTCTGTGTGTCTCTGCCAAAACACAGCGATGGGAGCAGTGTTGAACCACATTGAGCTTCCAACCTACGGACACTGCAGATATTTTTGGGGGCTTTTCTGCTTTTACTGATAGTACAGTACAGGAGAGAGACGGGAAGTGGCAAACAGCAAAGGTTGTTGGGCTCGGGAGTCAAACGCACGACTTGCTGTCAGGCTGCATTAGAGCCTACATCTGGTATATGCCTTAACCGCTAGGCCAGCAGTAGCCCCAGATGGGGTCTTTTACCTGGCTACAAGGACTGATCCTGGGCATGGCAGCTACAGTACCATGGCCCTCGTGGACGTCACCTCGCTGGCTCCACAAAGTAAACTAGGAAAGTATTTTACTATCCATCTCTCTGATAAATGTACTATAGATATGTGACATAATGCTGACACACGTGTGCCTTCTGTTGGTGAAGCTCTCCCTCCCCCACAGAACTGTAGGACAGATTAACACCCTAGAGCAAGGAGAGGGGGAGGACGTAAGAAAGAGAAGAGAGAGAGGGAGGGAGAGGCAGAGAACTAATCTGAGAACCGGCTTAACTCAAAGTGGCTTGTCATGACATGAGATGGGAGGAAGTGTCAGCCATGAAAATAGTAACCTAGATTAGTCAGTGATGAAACCCTCCCGTGCAGAAGTACAAGTCCATCTCTGACTCTCTCTCCCTTCCGTCTTGCTCTCTCCTCCTCTCTCATCATTGTGCTAAAATACGCTGCAGCTTCATCAAGTGAAGCTTCCCTTTTGTGTGCAAATTCACAGTCGACCGCACTTGCAAGCTTTTACACACATGCGTGCAGATAAGGGAAGGGAGCAGAGAGAAGTCGGTGTCGTTCTACAACAGTATCTAGCAGAAAGTCTGTGAGGATGTGAAAGTGAGCGATTTCTGTGACCCTGACTCTTGCCACAGATGGGCTGATCCTCTCTAATGAGATAGGGGAAGGTGTCTCTTTGGCACAGCTTAAATCTTGCTACTGTGCTTCACGTTCACTTACTCTTATCATACAGTTCATAGATACCTACAGTATTTCCTCCCGTGAGGGAAATTCAGTATTTTCAGCCCAACCCAGGTGATTCGCTGCCCACAAGTAGCGTGTGAGCAATTACAGTACGGTGTATACTGTAGGCTAAAAGTTAGCATAAAATGCCCTCTGGTCATGATAGCCTCAACATTTCCATGCTAAAAACAGACACAATGCATGGCAGCTTTTGTCTATTACTTGTATCATGATATGCTTTCAAATACATTTTGTTTGCAAATTAGTCTCCCTTGTGTTTCAACTTTATATGTTTATTCTTTTGTTTAATTAATGCTGTGCTTCGTTGTATAGGTTTGTGGGATCACAAGAGCTTATGACTAAATGACTACATTGCCAATTGGATCCATTGGAACACAGGTTCCACTTCCCATTTCCTGAAAAGTAACAGTTTCCACCCGTTGATTTATACAGACTGCATTTTGTGTTTTTTAGGACATACTTTATTTTGCTGTTATTTCCTCTCTTACGTGGCTTGCCATGCACTCACAAACATGAGTTGTCAACAGCAGTCAAGCGGCTCATACAGCTTAGGCTCAGTGGTTCAGTCCATGGCAGCGCTGGCTTTGGGGTGGAGGTGGGGGGGGTGGGATCTTTGGAAATGTCAGACCACCTCTTAGCAGTATACTGTACCAAAGGAACTTGACACACATTGTGGCAAAAAGGTGTGTCTTAGACTTAGGACATTCAGCTCTACGAGCTGATTCACAGATTTTTGGTAGTCCCTGAAATGTTGGGCCATGTTCGCATAGTTTGGCTAGTGCTATGTGATGTCAATGCAAGACTGTATTCAACATCTAACAACGCATAAAAAAATAAAGGAACAGTCTTTGTTGGTGTTAACATAAACTGCTAACCTTACTGCAATTTCACAGGTTTCATGTGTTAAAGCATTTGCATTGCTAGTCTTGTTGTAGTTTCATGAAAAATGGCTTGATATTACCAGCTCCCTTAATTGTCATGCCATGTTGCACCCTTCAGGTTAGTTATTTCGTTTTCTCAAGGTACAACATTGACATACATCGGCTGACATACTGTAGATCAGTGGGGTCCACGGACCTTGCTGGGGGGGGTCCCCAGCAAAATTATTGACAGTTGGGAACTACTGTAAATGGACCCTTACAGAATGCAGATCTGTATCCCTGACAGTGTGCACATGGAACCAAATGGGGTTTTGGTTCCATTTGTACACTGTCATAGTTATGGGTGTACTGTACATTGCCGAATGCATACCAAACTGGGGCTCCAACAAGGTTTTGACCTTTTTCCCATCATACAAAATGACCTGTAATAATAATAAGATGGACAACATTGCAGCTCATACAGTATGTGACTACATTTCATAATGTCATATTATATTTTATTATATTTTCTCTTTTCTCTCTTGATTTCATCTACTAGACAAAAAACATATTAATGATAGAGACATCATTAGAAGCAATATTGAACTAGAAGCAGTGCTCTTCCGAGCACAGGTCTCCACCAGGCCACACAAATCGGCCTGTTATAGCGCCACCATGAGGCTGAGTTAAAAAATGTGGGGCAGAGGTTCTGAATTAGCATCCAGGGAGTGTGTGTGCTCAGTTTGGCAGCGATCGGGCCAACGGCGCCGGAGATTAGCTGGTAACAACCAGGCCACACAAATCGGCCTGTTATAGCGCCACCATGAGGCTGATTTGAAAAATGTGGGGCAGAGGTTCTAGATTGGCATCCAGGGAGTGTGTGTGCTCAGTTTGGCAGCGATCGGGCCAACGGTGACTGAGATTAGCTGCTCACAAACTGCGAGGACGCACGCACGCACGGACGGACGGACGGACGCACGGACGGACGGACGGAGGGGAAAACATACTCTCCCTCAGCCTTCGGCTGGTGGAGACAATTAGTGTCCCATGTACTACAGTGCACAGTCCAGTAACTAAATAATCAGACCCTTTTCATTCCATAGGGGAAATTAGTTTAGATAACAGGTTATTTTAGACAGATGTTGGTTCATTGTTTACTTGAGTGGTAAACTCTGGTCTGCATTTGATGTACAGTATGTGTTTACCTTGCTTATTGTAAGTGGCTCTGTTTAAGAGTGTCTGCTAAATGCAAACATGTTTAAACTGTATCTATGCAGGGGGTATTGAGTCGGTGAAGACCACAGGCAACACAGGTGACATCCGTATCTTCGTGGCCCTGTTCCCATACGACCCCTCCACTATGTCACCCAACCCTGATGCTGCCGAGGAAGAGCTACCCTTCAGAGAAGGACAGATCATCAAAGTAAGATAGCTCTGCATTATGTTTTCATAATCTGTCTGTATTATAGTATAGCTTATGTCATATTAAACATTTGAACCCCAGCATCCCTATTCTAGGGGAACAATCGGCAAAAATACCATATCTACAAGCTCACAACGCACTAAACATCATTGCACAGTTATTTCTTTTGTCAATACTATGTTCTTTTATGTAGTAAAACAATTCAGAAATGGCCAATCTACAGCATAAGCTTGATCTTGTAAATCTGTTATTTTTGCTATTTTAGAAGGGTTTTTTACGTTCTATGTTCTGGATTCCAAGAATTCAGGGCTAGTACTACCTCCTGAGCAGGGCCCATACTAGATTCTGAAGTTCATATCTGAAACCGTGCTGTGGTGTATGGAAACACATCCAGAACCTGTGATAAAACATTTCACGGCACTACTGCACGGTTCACTTAGTGGAAAAGAGCCAATGGACTGTGTTCTCCTGCCTCCTGCCCCAGGTCTATGGAGATAAAGACGCGGATGGGTTCTACCGAGGGGAGAGCAGTGGCCGTACGGGATATGTGCCGTGTAACATGGTGTCTGAGATCCAGGTGGAGGACGAGGAGACTCGACAGCAGCTGCTACAGCAGGGCTTCTTGTCCACAGACGCCTCCATGGAGAAAATAGGTATGGTAACATTGTTTTGTCATTTTATCCACCAATCACAAAATGTTTGTTCTTTTTTTAAACCTCAAGATTTATTTTATCATGTCAACTTTAACTACTGTATGTCGCCTTCTACCAAATGTTCTGTCATGCTGAAAAATTAGGGACGTTTGGATATTTCTTTCTACTAGTGTTTTGTTTTTGTTCATTAAATCTCCATTGTTCATGTTTAAGTGGCAAGTGAAAATAGCAGCTGCTCTTTTCTCAGTTCCCTTTTTAGATACTCTCTAAATTGTTCAGCTGTGACATGAGACTCTCACTATTTTTGTTTGGGTTCTGGTGGAGGAAATCCTCCAAGTGATAACTGCTTTTCTAAAGAGAGAAGGGAGAGAAATTAAAAGTTTGCACTGATCCGTTTTTCTCAGCAGGGAGCACAAAGAAATAAGTCCTCACATTATTCTATGTTTCCGTTGGATAATTGAAATGCACAAAATCAGTCAGTGATCACTCATATTTGTTTTAGTATCTCTTGCTTTCACTTGAGTTGCTATTGCGGAACTCAGAACCATCATTTGTGGAGCACGCTGTGTTGTCATAGTGTCAGAGTGTGAAAGGCAAGCATTACAAAGTGTTAGCCTGTGTGGTAAGTGGTTGGGGCTGTAGAGCAATGCCTCCCAGCAGATAAAGCTGACACTATGCTTCTATTTCCTGCTTCCTCTCAGAGTATTTCTGCAGATGGTTTTAACTTTTTCACTTCCACTTGGTCTCCACTGCCGTGTTGGCTGCTCATTGGTTGTCGTTGTTTGAATTTCCCTTCACTGGCCTATCATTCTGTCTCTTTGTCTTGTCTGCTTCTCCCAATGTTGCATCTCTCTGTGTACCTTTTTGGTTTCAAATTTGGTTTTCCTTTCTAAAACTCCCATCAAGGCACTCGCACATACGCACAGCTTCCGCGCCGCCCTGTTCCACCACCGAAACCGAGACGATCCAAGAAAGGTGTGTCTCGCTGCTGACGGCCGCCGTCAGCCTCACTCCTTTACTCTCTAACTGTGGTGTGCTTTTCTCTCTCTCTGGCACTTTGGCTTTCACTCTTTCCGTTGCTGCCTCTCACTCAATAACCAGAGGGGATTTAAGGTTAACTAGTCAAGCAATGAAATGAAACAGCTACTATGTCAAGCTGACTCAAATAAATAGGCCTCATATTCTGCATGGAGTAAGGCTTCATATATGCAGACCTTTATATACAGACCCACTACGATAATTTGCATATCTTTCATGAAATGGATAAGTTCAGTTTAGGACAAATTAACTCATTGGCTGCACCGATTAAAAATCTCTTCACTGCCAAAGTTTTCTTACCTTTTACATAGAATGCGTGCGTGTAGATCCCTGCTACACATATCTTTCATGAAATAGATAAGTTCAGTTTAGGACAAATTAACTCATTGGCTGCACCGATTAAAAATCTCTTCACTGCCATAGTTTTCTTACCTTTTACATAGCGTGCGTGCGTGTCGATCCCTGCTACACGATCTGTGGACCGGTGTGCACGGCATTCGCAGTTACAAAATGTAAAAAAAAATTCATTGAGCCGTCTCTGAGCTATGAGCGTCCATGCGGTCATTGAGGAACGCTTAGTCCCACCCTCCCAGATACGGAAATGGATCGGTTTCTGGTCCCAGACCGGAAATGCTTTCTATAAGGTGAAATCAGAATGGCGGAGCAGCGATCAAAGTTGGATTGTTTTAGAGTTAATCGAATGAATTAAATCGTCATATAAGTCGTCATTACGTCGTCAAACTCGTCATATTGTGGATTGGACAGCCTCTAAAACTCAACAAACTTGCCATATGGCAGTGGCAGTGAGTTATTGCCTGATCAAGGGCTTCATGTTAGGTGCAGTGTCACAACCATGAATACTGATTCAGTTTTATGGCCATAAATTACAGGAGGACAAAACATAGATTTAGTAGTAGTATTTAACATTCTTTTTATCCGCCCATAAGGAAATGGGTAGATTTTTCTAATTCTGAAGTTTTACCTACAGATAAAATCTTTAGATACATTTCATCTGAATTGGACAACCACGCTTACAAGATTCTGTCAAAACTCGTAATCTACGAGCTCACAATGAGTCACACTGCGATGCCTAATGGTCTTGTGGTTCATTTCAGGGCAAGACATACAGCTATAATTTCGTCCATGCCCCTTATCTCTAAACTTCTTAGCCTTTTTTTTTACTATTTTGATAAACATTTTGAAATACTTAAAATAACCGATCTACATCGACATGTTGTGAGCTTGTAGATGAGCTATTTGAAATATTCAAAAAAAAGTTTTAGGGATGAGGGGTAAGGCATGGACCAAATAGAACATAATGTGCAACAGAGTATGAATCAGGCTTTAGTGAGTTGAAGTGACAGCTGACTGACTTGGGTAGAGTAGCTCATGTGTCCATTTAGAACAGAGACATTGTTCTTTCTAACTAATTCAGAGCATTGACATGCCGATGTTCTTTTTGATAGAGTATCCCCTCTGGTCTCCTCCATCTGTGCCTTTGTCTGTTTTTTTTGTTTTTGTTTTCTTTGTTTTATTGACGAGTAACTTGAGACATATTTTTGGTTTGGTTTCAAGGTTTTTGGTTCAGTGATAGTATCTGCTCCTGCAATGGAATTGTGTCAATGCCTAGAGGGAAACGTGATAAAGTTATTTAACCTGCTCACTCTTCCCCACACCCCATCTTTTCCAGTGGAGTCTGCTGCACTCTGGGATGAGGGCATAGACTCCAGTCAAGGTTTGTACGCCACGAGCCACCTTCGCACCCCCTGCCTCGCCTTTCTTTTCTCCAGCATGATCAGATGGCTGTTTCAGTTTCCCCCGCACTGGACACCAGCATGCCTCTACTCCAGTGCTTCTCTGCCCTTTTCATTTCAAGGACCTCTCAGAGTTACAGACCTGTACGGGGGTCTATTTGGAACCCCCTCAAGGAACCCAGAGGGCCCTCACTTTGAGAGCCACTGCTCTAATAATCAGAGGAGTTCTTGCCCTTTCTCTTCCCGTTTCCAATCTAGTCTCTAGTAGTTCCTGTGTCTCAGGATTCAGGATTTTGGTCATGATAACATCACAGGACTCACCGTTTTGTTTTTCTCAATGAAGATACAATTAGGACTGTTTTTTATAAAGTTCTTCCTAAATCACAAAATAACACTTGAAGCATAAAGTTGATCCTAAAAGTTGGAGATGTTCTGTCTTGATGGTACTGTGGTATAATAGTAATGTTGCTGTTATTTTCAAGAAGGCCTTAATGTCCAGTTTTGTTATGGAAATGTGCACCCTAATTGCAATACTTTTTTTTTGCTAATTAAACATAACTACCCTAACACAATCCACATTTCTGTCCTAACCGTCATATGAAAATAATGGATTCTCAATCTTTGAGCTGAAACCTATATCTAGGGCTGTAACTATCCTCTTTTAGAAATAAGTACACTTTTTCTGCCTTGATTTTATTCCACGACTTTCTTTCCTCCATGTGTTCTAGTGCACTGCTGTGACATTACCTCGGCATAGCATGGTGCTGACTGGATTATGACATGCATGCTGACATACCGATTGGATCACTGTGCATCTGTGTCCCCCAGAATCCTGTATGTGACTGTATGTGCTGATCTGTTTCACTGACAGATCCCAGCCGAACTGCTTCTGCTGCTTCTGCTGCTGCTGCTGCTGTGGGGAACCCGGCCCCAAGAGCCCGCAGAATGGTGGCCATATTTGATTACGATCCACGGGAGAGCTCCCCCAACACAGACATAGAGGTCAGAATTGTACATTGTGCTGGAGATAACTTGTCGCAGCAGGCACGTGCACACATAGACATCAAAGGGTGCTTGAGCCCCTGCCCTTTTGTCCTTCTGTAAAAAAGTGCCCTCTCCAGACCATGAATGCAGTTTTTACTATGGTGAAATAAATGCAAATGTCCTCTGTCCATGCCATAGCTGAAGGCAGCATTCAAGAGAATTGCCTTGTCCAAACTCTCCTGACCTTGAATGCAGCATCTTATGTTCAAGGAATTGTCCTCTCTGCGTAGAAACCAAGCATCAAAAATAGCCAACCTCCAAGTTCACAACTCGTCGCAGCGCGACACATTGTGAGCTTGGAAGGCTGCTATTTTCGATATTTTCACCAAAAGGGCCCTTTTCAAAATTTCTGACCCTGTCTAACATTCTCTGCACGTCCCTGTGTCGCAAAGTACAGATTAGTCTTTCACTCGAGAGACACAGTATAGGCATTTAAAGCCTAATTTATGCTTCTTCGCACGATGGTCACTCACCAAAATTCATGTCATCATGCAAAGAAACATAAATTAGGATTTAGGTGGATGTTAATTAATGCCCTCTTATCATTCTACTCTACTGCATATGTCCCATTCAGGCTGAACTTACCTTCAGTGCGGGAGACATCATAAATGTACTTGGTGACATGGACGATGATGGTTTCTTTTATGTGAGTAGCTTTTGAAAACTTTTTCTTCATGGGGGTTAATAATTACGGCTTTCCGGTTGAAGCAGACTCTAATATATGTTATTGTATTATTGCTACCAGGGAGACCTGAATGGACACAAAGGCCTTGCACCATCCAACTTCCTGCAGGCCTTGCCAGAGGAGGCTCCGTCAGGGCCTCCTCCAGTCCAGCCAGCACCAGAACCCAAGAAAGAGCCACAGGTAGCTGGAGATCTCAATCTGTGTGCAGTAATGTACATGCACATGCATTACTGCATTAAGTTAAATTGTTTGGATTTGTGAAAAGTCGAAGTCTTGCCTCAGTAATTTTCATCAGACATCATAACATTTCTTTAAAGTTTCTTTCAGTCGTATGCATGTTCAGTGGTTTGCATGTCATTTTTCAGTGTTGCAATGATTTCACCTCATTGCATTTCTCTCACCCCCTCTTGTTTCCTGCATGGCCTTTGGCAGAAGCAGAAACGAACTGTACACTTTGAGACTTGATTGTAAGTGTGAACCCCCTCAGAGTAGTGCCACTTGTCTACCCTCTGTTAGAGAATGTTCCTCCCTCAGTCCTTAACCTTAGTACTAGATAACACATACAAAGCATCCCTTCCAAGCCCAATGTCTTTGAGTTCATTTGATCAGCTGGACAAAGGCTGAGATATCTGAATAGCTATATATTGTCCCTCTTCCCTTTTCGCCCTTAAATCTTTGTGTGACCCCTCCGACACAAATTAGTTTCAGCTCCCGACAGAGGTCCATGTAAAGACTGGATGAAATCCGTTAACATTGTCTGTGTTTTGTTAAACTAGCTTCAGTGTAGCGTGCTAACGCATTCATCGGAGATGATTCACTCATTATGTTCATTCCTTAATATCTGCCTGAAGGTGGACCTGATTGCTTCTGTGGAGCAGCAATGTCCTGGACCATCAACGCTGGAACCTCAAGAGAATTTGCACACCCCAGCAGAACCTTCTTCCAAAGACCAGACTGACTACAGCCAAGATCTACACCCCAAACTCGCCTCGTCCGTGGACCCCATACCCGACCCGGCACCAGTCCCATCCACAACACAGGTGTGCAGTTCTCCACCACCTCACGATGCTGCAGGAAGCCCAACACAAGTAGATGGCTCCCCAGCAGGCAAGAAGAAGAAAGGCTTCTTCTCAAAAGGGAGGAAGCTTTTCAAAAAGCTGGGATCCAGCAAGAAAGAATGAGTGCTGGTCTATTTAATCCAAAACACTCGTTTCACATTGAAAGCACTTTTTTCTGTCAGTTGTTAGTCTATGAGGTTAGTTGCTTATGACACTACTATCAGTATTATTCTGATTACACAACATATTCTTACAGCATAACCTTGTCTTATAAAATCAACAAGGCATTGCAACATCACAAGAGCTCAGTCACGCTTGGCTTACTAATAGGTTTATCAAAGCTACTGCCAAGTATTAACTAATGATTAGCTTATGTGTTTTCATTCCCACCACCAGCCATAAAAGCAATATTAAAAGAGCACTTCACTGATAGTCAACCTTATCTATATCAATTTGCAATAAGGTTAACTTGTGAAAAACACCTGCCGTTTTTGCTCATATTCCGTGTATTTCTGTGCGGCACTGCAAAATCTGCTTTTCCTCTGTCCGCCATGTGATATACTAAAAGACTACAGAAGACTACAGACTACTTGTAATTTAGCTTGGATTGCTAGTCTCCGCTGATGCTTTAAATGCAACACATAGTGGTACACAAAGTCACTGTCGCTAAGGCTTTATGAGCAAGTCACATTTCTCCATCAATATAATACATTGAGGATTACATTGCTTCTATTGATTTCATTGATCATCAGCAGTGATTCCATATTCACAACAAATGGAGGCAGATTTCTCCTTGAAGGATTGGATTTGCTGCATGCAGTCAGAGTCATGTTAAGTGGTAGCTCCAGACGTAAGTCTCTCCACCTTGCACAGATAATGTATTAATATTCCCATCCCAAGATTACAGTGCCAGCCATTTCTCAGTTGATGCAAGTCCATTGAAGCAACTGTCTATAGGCTATCTTCTGCACGAATGAAAACAAATGCACTATGGCGTGTTTTGAATGGATGTATTTAAAATCTTTGTTCAGTTATCCCTACATTATAAATGTATTGTGATTCCATGGGGACTTGGCCATTGTACAAGCCATGGTCTTTTATTTGTGTCAGGCATTTCACTTACCTGTCACTAAGTTGCATGTTGTGCAATTATGAAGCGCCATTTGAGACACTGGCCATCCATTGTTATGTGTGTAGCGTAGGTCTAATTTATTCTAAGGAAAGTGTACCGTTGACATTTTGTTGAAGTTTGTTGAGCATAAGTAAGAATGTGAAGAGTGGACCACGAGTAGGCAAGCTGCCCAGAGTTGCCCCACTGGAGGGGGACAACTGATGCCTTTGTCAAAAAATAATGTTGACTCATGATATTCATGACTTTACCACTGTCACAGCTCACCTCAATGTTTACATCGTCGCTGTCAGGCAGAAACCTTGTATGTCCAAAACCGTTAATTGTCAAGCTAATGGAAAAAAGAACCTGTGTTCCGGTAGTTATTATTTAGTCAACCTCTTGTTAACCCATTTAGACCTGAGGCCCATTCTAAAAATGCCTTCTAAATCCTGACCTAAGTTTTCTGAAAAACTTCAAATATTTATTACAAAGACATTTTCGCTACATACTGTACTCCATAGCAAGAACAACCCCAAAAGGGGTTCCCGGATTGAAAGATATAACTAGCAAAAAAACAAGCTGTTTTAAATAGATTGTCTATTTTCACTATTTTTATGCAACACTCTTGTACAACAAAATAGGACATTAATTTACTAAAACAAACCAAAAATAATTGTAATGCGATAACAAGGTTCCTTCTGCCTTACAGTGACGATATATTTCTGTATAGCCTGTGTGTGTGTGTGAGTGTGCGTGCGTGCGTGCGCGTGTGTGTGCGAGAGAGCGAGAGATTTGTGGCATGTCCAAAAATGATCTTGTACCTGCTGATCAGTAGGCTGCTTCAAAGTGCTGTTTTTTAAAACTACTCAACAGGCAATACTTATTCTCTAATATCGATGCACTGAAAATGCCAGCTTATTGTACTGTTTTCCAGTCTTGATTGAGTGGATGTGGAAAAGCGTTCAAACTGACAGACTAAAAGAAAAACTGCACCCATAAGACATGCAAGCCAGCATACTGTGTGGATTCAATATGATTGAATGTCGTATGTTGAAATTGTCACGTAGCATGTTCATATATATATTATTTCTTTTTTTCAAATACTGCATGAAACAGTACTTGGTGTTAGGATTGTGTTTGTACAGAACAGTTTTTGGACATGGCACTGGTGTTTTGTGACGCTACTGTACTGTGATAGGGTCTGTATTAATGTCTATTCATCTCTTATTTAGCCTCCAGTTGAGGAGTATTGTAAAGTGATACAAGTTATAAGCAGCTCGTGACCTAAGTGATTATAGGGTTTTGACCAATTTAAAAAAGTCATCCTAATATTATTAACCACTGTAGTACAATATAACTGAGATGACTTTCTGTGACATGGACTTTGTGTCATGTGGTGGTTCATCACGCTCCAGTGAGTTGTGTGGCTGAACTCAAAACAGCCCTGTTATCAAAACCCCAGGGGAGGCTCTTACTATGTCAAAGTAGATACACGGTGGGACACACAAGTCCCATTTTTTTCATGCTGAAAAAACAAAATGATGTAATTAACCCCCTTTTTTTCTAAAGCCCAGGAAGTTACTGGCCCCCTTTTTTTCTTTCTTTTTTTTGAGGAATAGTCCATTCATAGCCTAGGAGAAAACTCATTAGTCAAACATTATGGTTAACACAATCTTAATGCCCCCCTTTTCTGGAGAAAATATTTCTTAAGCATCCCTTTTACTGCAAATTATTAAAAGATCCCCTTTTCACGAATTTCACAAAATGTCATGCCCAATCCTGGCATGCATTTTGGAGTTTAGTGCCCTGCCTGCCCCCTGGATCACAACACTATCCTCAGTTGTAGTGCAGGATTGTGTGCTGTGCTATAGCTGCACATAAAATAGAGCAGTATTGTATTTTTTTATTTGTTGGTCCTTGACACTTTGGTAGATTTGAGTCATGAGATACTTTGGTGTTTGACACCATTTCCCTCCAGCTATGATGTTTTCACATCCCCAGCAAACACTTTTGAAGCAAATGTGTGGACCAGGCCTTAGTATTCAATCATATTGCTACTGTAGTTAGGCTTGCTATTTGTTGAGTAGCTATGTACAGTATTATGCTGTGACTGTTTTCTGAATAGATCATTTATTTTTTGAGACAGGGCTGTTGAGTAATTTCTCAGGTTTTTACTGGTAGTCTTTTAGTATGCTGAGCCACTTGTTGCATCTGCGGCTGTCAAAACGGCAAAATATGCCAAATTCTTAGGTGCTTTGCCTGCTAACATAGCTACGCTAGAGAGACCAAGCATCAAGCCATTAGGGATATTCACTGGGGTGAAACTAACCTAGACAGATGATAGAGCTTTGTTGTGTGGATCAAACATAATTCTACATAAATCCATAAACGTAACCTACATGATACAGCATATTCCACCCCACTGAAGCATCCCAGATGGACAGGTGTAGTCAAAGCTCACCTGATTGCAAAAGTTGGAGGCAATTTTATTTTAAATTCTGAATGTTTTTTCATTTAGTGTGATTTGTGTATATACCCATCAGTGTTCTATTAAAAAAGGGAGTATTATGAATAGCAGAAAAATGCCAAGTACAGTATGAATGAGAGGAGCGTGGGGTTGGTGATGACACTTTAGATACAGACTTTAATCTCCGGGATAGAGGCAAGATTGAGGCTGTGCTGTATGTTCTTTTATTTGTTTTTTGTGGGGGAGGGGAGGTGTTATAAGTTACTGACATGTACAGTGAACATTTGTACTGATATATTTGTATTTCACGGCCTTTACTGCACACATATTATCCTACCTGCTCTGTAGTTGAGTAGGCTGCTACACTGTAACACTGCGATCTTTATAGGACTGTCCTGCCTCACTCTCCATTGACCATATTGACATGGCAGACGTTTTGCTTTTACGTCATACTGATTGGCATTGTCGGAAAATGTACTCGCATATTTTACTTGAGTAAAAGTATCAATACTGCAATGTAGAAATACTCTCTTAGGGTGCCCTCACACCAAAATACCTATGAGAGTGGAATCCGCGTTCCGCCAATGCATTTCAATGATAAGGGAGCGTTTTTTGCAGAAATCCTTTGCTGGCATGAAACCGCTTCACTCTCATTGAAATGCATTGGCGGAACGCGGATTCCACTCTCATAGGTATTTTGGTGTGAGGGCACCCTTACAAGTAGAATTCCGGAATTCTAAATGTACTTGAGTAAAAGTATGAAAGTGTTGGCATCAAAATGTACTTAAAGTACCAAAAGTAAAAGTACAAAATGTTTGAAAATAGCAGATCTACAAACACAACGCGTCGCGATGAGCTTGTAGATCGTCTATTTTCAAATAGCCACGGTATAAAATAGGGCTAAAAAAGTGGTTTATGTATGTTTTATAATATTATAATATAGTATAGCTGCAAAGTAACTAGTAACTAAAATGTTCAAATAAATGTAGTGAGTACAATAATATTTGGATCCGAGATGTAGTGGAGTAGAAGTAAAAGTATTGTAAATTGGAAATGCTCAAGTAAAGTACTTACTAGGTATAGGTAAATGTACTTAGTTTCTTTACACCACTGTCTGGTTGGGAAGCCCTCCCACCAATGATTCATGACGTGAGGGCAGAATGGTCGGCGTGTGAATATGGTCAATAGGCACCTGTCCTGATCCTTTCTCTGCTGACTGAATAGGACCTAGAACATAGGTAGCATTTTTAGATCAGTTGATAATGTTTAGCCTTAAGACCTTGTTTAGTCTTAATATGTTGTTTACAGATTGTTATTGACTGCATGCATGACGATTTGGCCTTATTTGTTATTGTTGTCATATCTATGTTTTTTTTCTAGACAGATGTGTATGTATCTGCAATATTTGAGTAGTGTGATCATCGATGCAGCGGAGAGGATGTTCCTAGGAGTCGTATCTGTATATACAGTAATGGACAGAGTTGGGCGTCGGGACTTAAAACTATGTCGTATATTTTCATAAAGCAAGGGAAGCTTTTTATTTTTGTCTTTCCTGACCTGCATTCATTCTTTCAAACCATTGGAAGATTTACCTTTTATATATTGTTTTTATTACCCTTTTGGAGGCTCATCTGTAAATACAATTTTTGTTAATATTGTTTTTCAGATTTGTTTTTTTCTTTTTGCATGTCTAAGCAGTGTTGATTGAGGAACAATAAGTTAAGAAATAGGCAAAGAGGACTCGTTGACTTGAAATTGTGGTGATCTCTTTCGATATGGATCTTTTTACGGTAATAAAGTATGTATATTTTCACAAAAACTGGATTGCGCTTTTATAATTACTACTATTGATCACCATATATGGGCATGTCACGTTTGTGACACCCGTCCGCTGTTTTATTACATACTAAGCCCTACATGTGGTACAGTACTCAAATGTTTTACTGAAGTAAGAGTAGCAATACCACAAAATAAAATACTCTCTAATTACAAGTAAAAGACCTGTATTCAAAATGTTACTTGAGTAAAAGTACAAAAGTGTTAGCATCACCAAAAGTAAAGTACCAAAAGTAAATGTACAAAAATGTTTGTGAAGTGGTTAAAGTATGTTTTATAATATAATAATTGATATCTGCAAAGTAACTAGTGACTAAAGTTTTCAAATAATTGTAGTGGAGTAAAAGTATAATATGTTCCTCAAAGATGTAGTGGAGTAGAAGTATAAATACTCCAGTAAAGTAAAACTGTACTTAAGTACAGTACTTACTTAAATGTACTTAGTTAGTTTACACCACTGCAGTACTGTACATGTTATATCTATTAGTATAAAAGACTAGATAACAAATCTAGTATAAAAGACAAAGGCAAGGGTAATGTCGTATAACAGAAAATGGAATGTGAAACAAGGCTCTACAGTAAGTACATTTTTTTATTGAATTAAAATTCTTTACAAGAAAATTGACAAGAATAGTTTCAAGTCTTATTTAAGACATATTGGACATATTGGCATATTTGATACAAAACGCAGAGGAATCGATGAGAGGATTCAGCACACTTTGCTTCCTGGCACGCGCACAGCCCATGTGAAATGACTAGAAGTTAACACTCTGGGTTGTGCACGGCCATGTGAGACAAAGCAGGTTCCTCTTTTCCAGACTTCCTGAGTGAGCGCGCCACGCTGGGGGCTTTCTTCTCCTCGTAGACAACAGTACACTCATCCATAAAGTAGGAAACACTACACTGTGGCGAGGAGTTTAGTAGTGCTTTCTACTTTATGGATGACTGCACTGTACTTCCAGCTGTCCGCTTCTTGCTTCTTCTGTCGGCACACTTCTTTCTTCTCATCGCTCCTGCACCTGTGCTTCTTCTCCACACAGATGCACTCACTAACCCCACCCAGAGACATGTACTGTATACTCTGTACAAACCCATACACAAATTGAAATTCACATTTACACCAAAAGAAAAAATGGTGCTCTTCAAGTGAACCAGAAAATGTACTGACCCGGTTTTGCTGTTAAATGTTTGCATACGCAGGCAATTCAGTCAGCTGAAGGCCAAGCCTACAGTTTTATCTTTGAACAATGGCAGTAAAGCTCAAGAGACATACACATATCTACTGTACAAATGTAACAAATGAACCTGGATCCATTTGGTTCCATTTTTACACTCTCAGAGTTACAAATAAATGAACACCAAGGATTGTTCTGTGCACCACACCCATCTCAGACTGAAACTGTTCTAAGTTCTGCCTGTGGAAGCGATATCTAACGGAAGCCATTTTGCTTCGCATGAGTAAGCTTTTTCTGTCTATGCGAGAAAAAGAAAAGAAAATTACTTAAATATTGAAAGCAAACATCCGTTTTACTTCAAGATCAATGTGGGACCATTATACATTTATCCCATATATTCAAAAAAGTTGAATCAAGAATCTGTCAATAGATTCACAGTGGATACAATAAGTATAATGCCTGACATTTTCATTATTCAACACATTCATTTGATAATTGTTTACAATGTCATAACTAATGTGATCAACTAAATAAACACGCTATGTGGTCCATACTCTACCATAATGAAAAGTCTTTTTTTCCACACAAGTGATTGACGAGCGCGTCCACAGACCTTGCAGGTGTCTTCTGTCTGTCCAAGAAGTGGATGAAGAAGAAGAAGTTGGCTGCTTTTGAAGCCTCCACGACCACGTGACGCAACCACAGGAAGAGGTCTAACAGTCTTTCTCGCGTTTGTCTCCTTCCCTCCCACAGATGCTGCTTCTAAAGCAGTGGTTCTAAAAGCCTTTTCATGCCAAATTGATATGTATTTGGCTGCAGACCCCCATAAGACAATATTTGGCGCAAGGGACCTCTGTACATGATTTGTGTTGCTAAAAAGTTTCAAAGTTATTTCAAATTTGTCAAATCTTTTAGAGATTTGGGGGAAATAGCAGATCTACAAGCTCATGCAGTGTGAGCTTGTAGACCAGGCTTGTAGATTAGCTATTTTCAAATTGCAGCTGTATGTACAGTAAAATAAGCTGTTTGTTTTGATGCTATATTAACACATTTTGCCAGGGACCCCCTGGAACCACCCCAAGGAACCCTGGGCTACACTTTGAAAACCACTGTTTTTAAAGGCCCTACACGGTGGCATCCATTGCTAATATGGCACACCACCGTACTGTACAAAGGTACAGCTAATAAGTTGCTCCCAGATGTAAAGAATTCATATAATGTAATCATTGATGGACATGCTAAAATCCTCAAAACACAGCCTAACTTGGGGTGAGAATTTCTTGCACAATGATACAGAAACCCCCAACCTTCCACACTCTTCCCTCTCTGAATTCTAATTCATCATTTTACATTTTTTATATTTTTTCCTGTTTGAGCTAGTGCTTATCAAAATGCGGTATAACGTGTGTAATTCACAAGTAAATAGCTTTACGAAACACCTTTGCAACATGAGATTGGGTAAAAAGCCCTGTGATGATAAGAAAATAGGGAAGGGAGGGGTCATTACAACACATGTAGGATGGAAGTGGGTATGAGATGTGAACTATACAACATGTACACTTAAATGTGTCAGCTTCGTGACATAAAGGGGTCATGAAGCAGCATGCCTCAGACAGTGTGGTACACTGCATTGTTCTACATACCTACATACAGATACTTTTACACACACATTACTACAAGGCGGTGAAGCATTTTTGTGGTAAGATAGTCTCTCGGATAAAAACTTGTTCAGGAAGTACCTGTTGAGAGAAAGGGGGGTTGTTACTTCCTGTGAGTTGCCTGCATGTGCTACAATTCTCACTTTCAGTTGTTAGTAACAGCAACTTTGTGCAGTACAGTTGTTAAGCAAAAGTAGACATGCAGCAAGTCACATTAAACCAGTTGTATAATTATGTTACTTAAATGTGAATGAAGTCTGTTTAATAGCCTCTATTATACAGACTTTGCTATGACCATCCTTTGCTGTAACTTGTGTTTCAGAAATGGCACAGTAGCAAACAGCATCTATAGGTGGGCTAACATTACAAGTTGGTCACAACAGCAGATCTATACATTTTAAAAGACACAGTCTGAATGTTTCATTGGAATATATTCACCCACACCATTCATACCAGGCATGGCTTTTACACTGGATTCTTCTGTTCAAAAGAACAGAGAGTGCTAGTCTGGAGTTGGAGTGTGACATAGGCTATTTCAGCTAATAATGATCCTGTATCCTCATTTTGTGTTCCACATTTTCAGACGAATCAAAAGCCAAATTCCCTGTCAATGTGAAAACGCTGTACTACAAAAAACGACAGTTAATGGCTTGTCAAAATAGCAAGCCTGAAGGCACAAGATGTGCGGGTGAGTCAGAGTACCTGTGGTATTTTGAAAAACAGACGTGCAGATGTGGTGAGTGAGGAAATTAAATCATAATGACAATTTAAGAAAGATGTTTAAACACATCCATTTCAGTCAGATCACAGAGACCCTTTATTTTTTAAATGGGTACGTGTTAAGTAAACTGATTGGATTAGACTGAAGGATTACATTGAAAATATACTCATCTGTGCTAAAGATAAGAAAAAATCAAACCTCGGTTCGAAGTGAAGCGGTGAACTTTTATTCTATGTGTTCTAGAGCTATGAACTCTGTGATCTATACATTCATCCAATTCTGAATGAATGAATGATTTTATCTGGAAGGCCGAATTGTCATGTGAAGCTTGACCAATCCTCAAAGTATGGTCTCATTGGACATTTTTAATCATCCAATCATCAGACCGGGACGGACGTTACACACATATTCTGGATGTACGGGACAGATAAAACCTGTTCATTCTGGACTGGAATGACCATATATGGACATGAACGGGACACACATGGGACACACACAGGACACACATGTACGGGACAGATAAAACCTGTTCATTCTGGACTGGAATGACCTATATGGACATGAACGGGACACACAAAGCCACTCCTTGGAAGCGGCTTTCACCGCTTCAAAAAATAATATATATATATATATTTATTTATTTGTTTATTTTTGGCATATCGTGGGATTCTATTTAAAAGGTATACACTTGTACAAGTTCCTCCTTCAGACAGGAAGCCCAAGACCAATCTGTGATATCATCAGCCTCAACTTCCTGTTGCTGCCCCAACTCAGCTTTGTTGAGAACTTTGTAGAGAACTGTTCCCTTTACCTTCACCCCCTTCACTTTACTGACCCACTATCTGTTCAGCACTTGCCCAACTATCTTGTGTTCATGTCTGTCACTCTTCCTTACAGAGCATTTTGAAAACACTTTTCAAGATTGCTCAGTGTTCTAAAAGGCGAGGCAACACGTGGATCATGTGAGAATAAATGCATACTCTTTGACAAAGAAATGTTACATTTTACTTTAGTCCTCTAAGCAGGCAGTGTCATTTAAGCTAGTTAAAGTACACAGTACACAATTCTTCTGACAAGTGCACCACAAAAGTTGAAAAATGTCTCCTTTTCAGTTCTGTGACAATACAAGTCATATCGACATAACTTTCTCCCATGACAGCCTATGTAGGTTAAAAAATGAGAGAAAAGGAAAGGGTGTCATTCCCTGACATGAATACCTATAAGGGAAGTAGGTCTAGGGTTCATTACTGTACATAATAACAAAGCTTTAGAAAACTGATGGCAGTTATACAATATACTACGTGTGTGTCCCCCCCCCCCCCCCCCAGTCTTTGGAGCGCGTCCTCGCGTTTCACACTTCACGCTGCGGACAGCGGCACACGACATGTGCGGCTGTCCACACATGTCCCTCACGGGAGGATCTCTTGCTCCTTGTCCTGCCAGCCAAGCCAGATTGTAGTGATTCACGCTGAGCTGGGATCAAACCCAACACACAATCTATCGTGCCAGTAGGGCTGGGCCCGATTGGCAGGGCTGTTGTGTTCCAGGTCTTGGCTGGGGGGCTACATATGCAGTGATGGTGTGACCTGGAGGTGTTGTCCTATTAATACATGCAGTGATGGTATGATGTGAACATGTTGTCCTATCGGCTCTGTGCAAAGCTGTAGTCCTAGTCAGATTCCACAAGGTGGTATACCCGTGTCCAGTTTGTTTCATTGGCTTGGCAGCAGATTTGTAATGGGAAGCACAAATGACACCTTCATGCGTGTTTCCCAAAGTAATTCTGCTGCCGAGCCGATCAAACAAAGCTATGAGAAAGTGAACCGGAACAGGAAATTGGTATGCCACAACCTGGAAACCAGGGACAACATTTATGCACAAATATGATTAATGCAAGAACCCAAAGCTGAAAATTGTAAAGTCAGAACACCAGGTCCTGCTGCTGCAGAAGAAGGACTTAATTACACTATATGACCCTTTATAATTAGTGCCCTTTGTTCCAGTGAATGGAAATCTTCGCAACAGTTTGCGTAAGACTGCTTCCTGTTTCAGAATGGCAATCCCCCCGTGCCCCCCATGCTCTCCCATACAGAAATAGTTTGTTGAGATCATTGAGAAAGAACCTGACTGGCCTGCAAAGAGTCCTGACCTGAAGGGAAGTAATGATCTTACTCTTGTGGCTGAATGGAAGCAAATCATAGGCATTGATATGGAGTTGGTCCCTCCTTTGCGAACAATAACATTCTCCACTATTCTGGGATGGCTTTTCACTAGAGCAGCCACTAGAGCAAATGGCCATGTGAGGTAGATAGTGGCATTGTCAAGCTTTACCTGTAGTTTGCATCCTTAATGATGACGGTAGTAGAAAAGGTGACTGAAATTCATGCAAAAGAAGTCTGCTGGCATATCAAGTCAATAGTAATGACACAACAGATTTTTGTCTTTTTTTAAACGGTGGTGTATGTGGTGGTGGGATAATAATCTGCCAGCATGTGTCTTCTTGGTGTCTGCAAGCGGTGAAGTTGCCAGTAAGGAAGTGATCCAGAGTCCTTATGTGAGGTGTACAAAGCTTGGGGCCTTCCAAAGCCCAAACTGTCCCTTGTGATAGACCTTATCTGGGCTGGCAGCCATTTCCCCTCCCTGCCTCTGGTCTCACTGTCACAGTCGGGCGTCAACACCAAGCTATGCTGACTCTGGATCTACCCCCATAGATAGCTATAATACCATACATATGTACGTAACTACTGACCCTGGTAGCTTGTTATTTTACGCCGTCGCTCTGCTAGGGCCTAGCTTTCTATCAGAGAGAGAGAGAGAGAGAGAGAGAGAGAGAGAGAGAGAGAGAGAGAGAGGGGAGAGAGAGAGAAGAGAGAGAGAGAGAGAGAGAGAGAGAGAGAGAGAGAGAGAGAGAGATTACTTGATTTAGTTTCAATTGTTAGTAAATCTGCTTCAGTGATGTACTATATTACACAAGCACTTCCAAGGAGAAAACACACATAATAGGTTTCTGCTGTCTTGAAATACATATTTCTTAGAATAAAGGTGAAATAGAAGCACCTCTGTGACACAATGTCTTGAAATACATATTTCTTAGAATAAAGGTGAAATAGAAGCACCTCTGTGACACATATTATGTGTCACAGAGGTGCTTCTATTTCACCTTTATTCCAAGAAATATGTATTTCAAGACAGCAGAAACCGTGCGTGCGTGTGTGCGTGCGTGTGTGTGTGTGTGTGTGTGTGTGTGTGTGTGTGTGTGTGTGTGTGTGTTTTCATGATACCGCTTTGGTACTGTATATCACCACTTCATTCATGTAGGCTAATGATGGAGGCGAACTCATTTATGTTCCCCTTTCATTCACACACGTCTCAGTACTCAGTAGGCTAATAGGGTATCCAATACCTTAAGACAGTGTTTTTCCCACACATACAGTAGGGCCGTGACCCACTTTGGGTCATGCTTTTATAGGTTGTGACTCGTGAGTAAATATCATGTTTGTTTTTTACTTTCCTACAAAATAAATAACTCCATACTTTTGTTTCAATTCAAAACCTTTTTTCACTGATTTTCAGAAAGAAATGTTATTATATTTGTTTTTAAATATTGAAAATAACACATCTGCAAGCTCACGTTTCCTGACTTGTTGTGTTGTGAGTTTGTAGATTTGATGTTTTCATTATTTAAGAAAATAGTGTGTTAAGTGTTTAATTTATAATTTTGTACATGTGGGTCACGGGGAGAAACCACATTTCTCTTTTGGGTCTTGAGCCTAAGGACTTTGGAAACCCTGCCATATGTGGCAAACCTCTAAAGAGGCACTAGTACAAACATGCTCAGTAGCACCTGATCGAACCAATACTTTCCCTATAGCTTACTGTTGAAATCACTTGACTTATCCAAATAAGGGCAAAAGTAATCATTACAACTACCAATGGGATCATGGCAGACAGGCTTATGTGATGCTGTGTGAAAGAAAGTAGTAGCGTGTGTGGTTTCCTAAGCAGAGGCGGAGTCAGATGATCTTCAGCTCATCATGGGTGGAAGCACATGGGTGGAGCTGACAGTCTAACAGTATCTGTGGTTGTGAAGGTTTGCAGCACCAAGGCTGATTTGAGTTTTGTTTTTAGTTTGCGGTTCCTAAAGTCCTCGTGAAATGAAGTGTCACGTTTACATTACATTTCAGAACGTGGAAAAACAGACATACAAGTGCAGATCTCATGCAAATGGGTTGAGATGTACTATTATTAATCATCGTTATCATATAACAGCACAATGATAGACTATTAAAGAGTGTTGTTCCAAAATGAGAGCTCCATCATCTGAGGCAAAGTGATAGCTATGGTACATGCAACAATTTATTTCATAAAAAGAAAATATGTTGGCGCTCAAAGAACAGTAGGCATTTCACTCAAATACAAATTCGCAATGAATTTAATTTGGCAGGTATGATGTGGCACATCAGGATTCAGGGTTCATGACATCTGCCAATTTTGAGTTGTATTTTTCCGATGAATCGTGGCCGTTTAATGCCTATAGTTTGATAAAACAGACTTCGCTGTAAGATGATCATGCCATTCTAACCTGCTTCAAGTGGTAACCTGGTTATGGTATAGTATCATATCTCATATAGATGTGACCGACACTGCAGCACACCCACCCATGACATTTCCTGTCTAAGTGAACGGTACCCTAGAAAATCATCTTTTATAAAGGTGGAGCTAGAAACGAGGGATGAATGCTGTATCCATTCCCTCGAGTCTCTATATAGAGTTGCATTTCAAGATTAAGCAAAGATTACATCCATATATCCATATCTTATAGTATGAACAACAGATGAAATGACAATGCAGAAACACTCGGATGAAATCTCTATCCAGGTTTTGACGTATAAGCTCATGTGAATGTAATATTTTAATGTTCTTGACAGTATTATGTCAAGAACATGCATCATCTGTATCTGCAGTGTCACAGTGTACTGGGACATTCTATACCATGGTATCATTGGCATGTGTATATCTAGGTTATGACCTGTTGCATGTCATTCCATCTCACTCCCCTGTCTTTCATTTTATCATATATAGCGTCAAATCACAACAAAGGTTGTGCGCAAGTCAAGACCATACTCTTACAGAAACAGTGAGAGTTCTTTTTTGGTGGGATTATTTAAATTTTGTGTATGAATGGATATATTCTTCTTGACTACTAAGAATCGTATGTGATAAATGTGAAAACACAAAGATATGTGTTAAAAAAAGAAGGGAAAAAAAGGATGAGAGGGTTGCCTCTTATAGTAAACCTCTAGAGTTTAGCAAGGTAACCCTAGACTATAGCCAAGCCAAGTCGACAAAACCCACTTTTTACAAATCGGCTTTTATATAATAAGTCTAGTTTTATTTTTGTTATTATGTTAAGATATTATTCTATTTAACCAATTTCCCTTTTGTATACTGATGCAACTAGTCGCAACTCCTTGCAGAAAAAAAAAAGTTTTAAGGACACTCCACAGGGCAGAAATTTCATGGAGGCCATGAAGGCCATGGCCGTCGTTGTTTGGCCTTGTGCCCCTAAAACAATAGGTATGCCCTGAGGCCGGTAAGATGTCATTAGGTCGAACACCCTTTGGATCGACCACCAAACTCTAACCCAAACCCTAATCCTAACCTCAGTAAAACTATGCCTAACTCTAACCCTAACCCTAAACCTAACTTCAGTAACTGTGACACAGATGATTATCTAACCTGCAGACGCTGTTCGACCCAAAGGGAGTTCGACCTATGGGGCAGTCCCCCTGAGGCCACCGTGGCCTTAATGCCCCAGCTGACTGTGCCACTTTCTCCTCTGTCTCTTTCTAGTCATGTAGACACCAGTGTCTTTTGTTGAGATTCTGAATTCATAACTCCCCTGAGTCCCCATCTTTAAACCAATCCAGTGAAGTAAATATTATTATTTAGGCCTATTTCACCTATTAAATCATCCTTAACCCTTAAATTCAATTAATTATTTCAATGGACTAAGATCGTCTTATTTGATGTCCTTCCTGCCCTGGCATTTGGCCTTGTGCCCTAAACAAATTTACAACACAAAAGGCCTTGCCCCTAAAATGACGAAATTCCAGGCCTGCTCCATACCAATGCAATTCCTTGCAACTACCATTGGGGATAATGGTTGCGAGTAGTTGCATGCAATGATTTGGTTGCAAGGAGTTGCATGGCAAATCATTGGTGTGGTTTGGGCTTTAGCTGTAGTGAACAGGAAAATAATTCATATTGATAATATATTCATCTGTGTAACCATCATATGGCACCTTGCTTTTTTAGAGCAAAAAAAAAAACGTGTCTTGCAATCTGTAATTTTGTGTTTTTTTGTGACCATCTTATACTGTACGACATGTACATACAGTACGTTGTTAGTTAGACCTACTATTTGTTTGCAACAAAGCATCAATGGGTGGTTCCTGTGCAATGAAGCATTGAAGTGTGTATTATTATTTTGATTTGCTTTAGGCAAGGGTAGGATCCTGAAACGGGATACATTTCACATGACCTTACTTGACGTGATGTCGCATGGCATTAAATATACTAAGGAAAATATCTGGACCCACTGTCAATAATCAACAATGATGAATCATTAACTAAACTCTGCAAGATCGAGTTCCCCAACAGTGTGAACAGAACAACAAACATGAACAATGCATGATAACCGAAACCCAGAATGTCATTTCTCTTTGTGGGGCCCACAATACAGTAACTGCTGCACTACATTATATTCAAATTGTATAGGAGACAGTGAAGAGAACAATGAAGACTAGACTATAAACATTTAATGGCAACTGTGACTTGGTTAGGGCTTATAGTGCCCCCTTATGGCTTTGTAATTATTACTAGTATAGGAATCATTATTTACTGTATACAGTATACATAATACATGTAGTAACTCAGCGCCATCTTATGGCCCATATATGCAAAACCCTGCAAACTCAGCAGAAGAAGAGCTGAAGATTGGTTTGCAGAAGTATTCTAATGCTAAACAGAATTCTTAATTCTCATTTCATCAGATACCAGACAAGATTTTTATTACAGAAACAATGAATAACAAACTGTTGATTTTTACATAACAGTAAAAAAAGCGTTTACTGTTGATCAGGTGATGAACCGGGATGAAGGCAGTAGATAAATAAAATGGTACATAAGATCTTTGAGTGGGCAACAACTCTTTACTGTAGGCAACTTTGATTTGAGCATGTTGGCAAGCACATAACACACAGGTGTGTTTTCTCCATGTTTACTGTGCAGATTTAACAAATATATTTCAGATTCAACAAGACTAATTTGACCGGTTTATATCAGTTGCAGGCTGTTATTATTGCAAAGGTTTCTGAAGAGACCTTCTGGACAGATATGACACTGTGGGTGCATAATCCTGATGTGATGTGTATAAGCAACGACGATGTTCCATAGATGAAACTTTGGTTTGACAACTATCATCTTTTAATTTCAGCTTTATTTGGACAGACAGGAAAGGTGGGAGAGACAGGGTCATGATATGCAGCCTCAACTCGAACCTGAACCCTGGCCAGCCGAGGGAAACCTTACTGAAGTGGTATGTCTGTAGAGCAAACTAGGTGCCCAATCACACACATTGCAATGTCTATTTCTTTACCGTACAATTACATCATACATTATTTGTACTCTCCTTTCTTCGTCTAATTATCTCCATCAAAGTCCAAGTAACATGTGCAAATATACATTTTCAATGTGGTGACCAAACTATGTTATTTTTGCATCATATCTCCTGAACTGTTGGGGGGGCCCAAAAATGTTCAGGGCCCCCAAACTATTAGTATACCAAGTTTCATGCTTTTATGAAAAAGTGAACATTTCACCTCAAACCCACTTATTCTTAACAAATAAGTTCATGCAAGACATGAATATTTCTGTGGATATCGATTGACAACTGACTAAATCAGTTTGTTTACCTTTGTCTTTTTGTGAATTGCTCCTTACACAAACTTAAATTTCAAGACAGAATTTTCTTATTAAAACTGAAAACATTATATGCAGCTTTGAAATGTGTTAACTTATCAAAAAGGGAGCGGTCTGCAGTTGCTTTTAGTAAAAAAAAAATATATATTTACAAATGGAATTGCTGGTATTGTAGCATGTCTGGATGCAACCAATCAAACAACATAAGCTGGGAGACACCAAGCTTATGACTTCACTGCTGTATCTCTGGATTTGTAGATTACTCCTCTGCTTTTCAGCTCTCTCACCACACCTGGAGAAAGTAAATGAACATGAAACATGGTAGAACACAGTGTAAAGTTTCAGGTGGTTACATTGTATTTCATTACAACTGGATAGCCTACCTGGAGGTAGCCGTCCAGTAACTGTCACAGCATAAACACCTGGCTTGAAGTTGCCTGCAGTATAATGACAGGGACACAGAATCAGCAATACTGGCAGTCAAATAGACATTCTACTTCAAAATCAAGCCTCTTTCATATCATTGATAGCAATCAGAGTACTTTGAAACTTTATCTACAACTCTTTATTTATTAATTTTAGGTCTGCATAATTATGTCCAAATCTCTTTGCCCAATCAGGTAGGTCTGTGACCTGAAATGAGTTTGAGTAGTCGCTGCTGAACGTGATCGGTCAGCAAAAAGAGTCCAAGAAAGTGTCTGTGTGAGATCGAATGTTAGGATGTTAGAATTCGAAATGTTTCTGGTTCAAGTTGGTAGACATCAGTAAAACGCCACAGTATATATTTGTGATGGAGAAACTAAATCATAACTTGAGACAGGAGAAACCCAACAAGGACATTCATGAATGGACTGGAATATAATTGCTAATGTTACATAGTCCCTGCACTGACTGCAACTGAATGAAAATCTGCACACAAAAAAAGGAGAAAATAATACAGTGTTTACAAGTGTTAAATAACATAATAAATCAATAATTATCTTATATAAATACAAAATATTAATATTTGTTAATTACCTTATAGAGGGTATGCGCATATCGAGTGGCAAAGTGAGTTTAACATCATTTAATGCAATAAGATAATCATAATTAAGGCAAAGTATCACTGACTCCTCCTAATTTGTTGTGATTGAGTCATTGTGCAAAAAATACTCACCGATTCTCTGCCATTTAGCCACCCAGCTGTCTTCAGGGCTCATCATTGAAATGACTCTGAATACACAAAATATATTGGTTGACAATAGAAAGCCATAATGAATCCAATACACTGAGAAAACAAACATACAGTCCTTACTCCTTACCCATCAAAAGAGGAACTTGTGCATTCGTATACCATCTCTCGGTTCCCCTTCATCTGAAGATATGACTCACAGTTGTCACAGCCATCGTACTCGAACTGATCAATGGTCTGATAAATGATTAAACACAAGACATTAAAACATTAAAACACAAACTACTATGTTTCCTTCAGGATAATCGTAGAATGTATCAAAGGGGATAATCACATCTTAAATGGGGGTTCTGCTTAACATAAAATAATAGAAATATCATATGCTGCAAGGAATTGAGTACCTACGCATTCATGGGAACACCAACAGTCCAACATAAATTATTTGTTGTGTTGCAGTGTTGTAATGCAGTTTGAGATAACATTCTAGTGAACATTAATGTTATGGTAATGATACTCTATGTATAAAATGTACTTGACGGTTAAATAATTCGTATTTTCTTGAAAGAAAGCAAGCAAGGAAGATGTATTGACTACAAAAGGACACCAATTTTATGACAAACATGTACGCGCCAGACCATGTGGCGTAAAGTTACACTCAAGCACTGTGCTTGTAGATATGCTATTTTCAAAAGATTTGTATACATTTGAAAACTTGACATGGTACATTCTGCATTAATGAGTAGGCTACCGTACTTTATACTTTTGGTAGGCATAAATCATAACTCTTGTAGAGGTATTTTATTTTGGGACGTTTTCTCTCTATTCCCCAAATAAAATACCTCTACAAGAGGGTCGGTAGAAAACTGTTTTGGTGAGCACCTTATATTGATTTGTACATACAGTATTTGGAGCCGAAAATGGACGGAAGGGCTCACCCAGCAAGAGTGTTCTGACTCCCCTTTATAACTCTTGTAGAAAGAAAACGTCCCAAAATAAAAGAGTTATGATTTATGGCTATAGTTATAGTACATTTTGATGCCAATACTTTTGTACTCAAGTACAAAATACCTTTACTCAAGTACATTTTGAATTTCCGGACTTCTACTTGTAACAGAGTATTTCTACATTGTATATTTTTATATAATAAGAAATCTGTGTACTTTTTTCCACCGTACTGCCGCGTTACTTTGCTGCAATTTACCTTCACAAGAGAGCACAGAAGACAAGCCCGCAAGTGGCGAAGGTCTTTTGGACAGGTTTCCAGTGCCATTGTGTGCGTTTCAGAGACAATCTAATGATTACTTCGTTAAACCAAATCTACCCTTGCGTATGTTTTCAATGGAGATATCCTAAAATCCCACAAATATGCTATATTATGCTTACAGATATTTAACTCGTGTATTTTTCCGGCGTTGGATAATTACGTCATTGTTTATGTAGGCCACAAAAAGGACCCCACGTTTCTGTCCAAAGTGTGCCTGTATAAAAACAGAAAAGAAAAACACAAATACCACAAATACATGGCGTTGTATGCCATCTAGTGGTCAAACGAATTCACTCAGATTGAGTTTCCGTCGTCTCGTCTTTGAGGCAGCAAGAGGAATCTATTTTACTCATTTGTGCTGCATAATGCATTAAGGCCCATTCCCACTGGGCCAGATAACAGATAAAAAAATCTCTTTCCCCAGATATTTTTCCTTTCAAAGTGGATGGTAGATAAAGATAAAAAAAAATCAAACCTCGGTTCGAAGTGAAGCGGTGAACTTTTATTCTATGTGTTCTAGAGTTATGAACTCTGTGATCTATACATCTATACAGTTATGGACTCTGTGATCTATTCATTCTTTATATATTCTGAATTCTACATTCTTTATATATTCTGAATGAATATATAAAGAATGGAGGGCCGAATTATCATGTGAAGCTTGACCAATCCTCAAAGTATCCATTCATCAGACCGGGAGGGACACTACACACATATTCTGGACGTACAGGACAGATAAAACCTGTTAATTCTGAACTGAAATGGCCATATATGGACATGGCCGGGACACACATTTTGCTTTTTGAAAAAGCCTATTCATTCTGGACTGATATTCTGGACGTACGGGACAGAAAAAACCTGTTCATTCTGGCCTGGAGTGACCATATATGGACATGAGGTGACATACATTGTGTTTTTGAAAAACCCTGTTCATTCTGGACTGAGATCACCATATATGGGCGTGGGACACACAAAGCCACTCATAGGAAGCGGTTTTCACCGCTTCAAAAACTATCTGCCACAGATAGGTATTTCTTTTATCTGTGGCAGATATTTTTTTTAATCTGTATCCACTTTGAATGGAAAAATATCTGGCCCAGAGGGAATGGACCATAAGACTGAAACATGCAATACATTTCAATGATTAACAATTAACTTTTTTTGTGGAAAGGTAAGCAGCACAGTGTAACATTTGAACAACTAGGCCTACGCCTAAGCATATCGTTGCTGTCGGCCCCAAAACCAGCTAACTATTTTTTGAACAGCCTTTACGTCTGTGTGTTCATTAAAATGAAAAGTAGTAAAAAGCGCTTCGGCCAAAACCTTCACTTGGCAAAAGGCGACCTCGCCCTAAAGGTCAAGGTCGCTTTCCTAACCTAGACTGTACATGTCAGTCTAACCAGTAACAGACAGGGTTCTCCATATATGGGCATAAAAGGGATTGTATGTGGCAGATCCGCAGATGTGGCCTCCATATATGGGCATTCCCATTTAAACCACACTAACAGAATCCCTTTTATGCCCATATATGGAGATCCCTGTCTGTAGAGGTCAGCATGCAGTCTTTTTACCCCTCCTCCGAGTTGGCGAGTCATCCTGGTGATGTCAGAAGAAATCTCAGAATGAGTCAGCCATAGCTATATATGGAGATCCGGGCGATGTAGAGTTGATGGTTGGTCAGCTCCATATTATGGAGGTCCATGACATCAGGGATCTGCATATATGGGCAGGTCAGCCTCCTTACATGGGCATAGGCATTGAGGTCAGCTATAGACATTGAGGTGTTACAGAATCGCAGAAGGACCTACTGACAGTATGTGCCGGGTTTCATACGACCTTGGGTCACAATAACAGTCAGTAACAGTCATCCCTCCATGAATGTATAGACTCATAGGTCACAATAACAGTCATCCCTCCATGAATGTATAGACTCATAGGTCACAATAACAGTCATCCCTC
Organism: Nannobrachium achirus; assembly: GCF_963921795.1. Taxonomy (NCBI): domain Eukaryota; kingdom Metazoa; phylum Chordata; class Actinopteri; order Myctophiformes; family Myctophidae; genus Nannobrachium; species Nannobrachium achirus. The sequence goes on along the minus strand of NC_137826.1, from coordinate 28,846,183 downwards.
CATGAATGTATAGACTCATAGGTCACAATAACAGTCATCCTTCCATGAATGTATAGACTCATAGGTCACAATAACAGTCATCCTTCCATGAATGTATAGACTCATAGGTCACAATAACAGTCATCCTTCCATGAATGTATAGACTCATAGGTCACAATAACAGTCATCCTTCCATGAATGTATAGACTCATAGGTGTCTCTGGTAGGTGAATGTATAGACTCATAGGTGTCTCTGGTAGGTGGCTTGACTGTATTGCTATGACAGCGGAGACAATGAGTTTCATCCTGGCATTTGCCAAGGCACCAAGGTAGATACTGTCAGTCAAAGCGAAGGCTGGCCAATCACAGCGTGTCCTCACCGGACATGCTTGCAGAGACTCTTGTGTCCAAAGTGGCCACTGATACCCAAAACTACATGCTGCTTTAAAGTGGCTCTATGTCACTTTTTTTAATCGAATAAAATGTTATTATGTCCAATCTGTATGGTAGAGTATGTTAACTAGTAAGACGCGTCAGGGCGAAATGCGACCTAGGTCGTGCCAATTCTTGGCCATCTGGCCAGTGATGTATATCGGACCAGTTACCCATATGGAGACCCCTGGTACCCATATATGGAGATCCATGTACTGTATATAGTACATCCTTTTATGCCCATATATGGAGATCCATGTCTGAACAAGCCACACAGATATGGGCTGTCTTCCTCCATATATGGGCATTCCCATATGAAGTCCTGTTAGATATGGGCATAATATTGATGACATCAGGGAGGGATCTCCATATATGGGCATAAAAGTGATTCCGTTAAGAGTGGTTCCCATGACATCACAACATACAATATCTTTTATGCCCATACATGGAGATCCGTAATCAGCCACACAGATATGGGCCATGTCTTGGCCATCTGGCCAGTGATATATATCGATTACATCAGGGATCTTCATATATGGGCATAAAAGGGATTCTGGGGAATACCCATATATGGACTTTTACATAGGTGATGTCACCTGTGATAGCACCTGTGATGTCACAGTGATGTATGCGCGCACGCGAAAAAAATTGCGGATATTAGCGGTTTTGTAATGTTGTTTTAGCGGATTTCTGCAGTTAATTTTGTACCCAAATGTAACACAATATAAACAAAAAAAAGTGTAAAACAGGTGCTTCTTTTTCTAGACACCATATGTCTATCTATAGGATTTATTTACTTATTTTGCAGACAGAGGCAGCACAGCCAGGACATATAAAGCCAAACATCAAGTTAATCATCATTCATCAAGCAATCAAGCAGTCATTTACAGTGTCAAATAAGCATTTCACAAAAACAAATAGTAGACACATCCTTATATTACACAATGAACTGCAGCCTCCGGGTTTTGGCACTTGCAAACCTTTCAATTATTTTCTGCACTTTAATTTCGTGTATTTTCTCAATCTGTAAAATGCCTATATCTGACACTCTTTTATCAGTCATGGTTGTCCGTAAATACGTTTTTAGTTGTCTCAAAGTAGAGAAACTGCGCTCAGCTGAAGCACTCGTAACTGGTATGGTGAGGTACAGTGTGTAGACGTGTTTTAATGTACCAAATGAATCAGAATTATGCATTCCCTTCTCTTGAAAAAAAGCAAGTTTCTTTTCAAACAGTGTCGTGTCCTCCATTTCTTTTTTTTTGCGCACATTCTCTTCAATATAACGAAACAGTTGAAAAAAGGGAACATAATAGACTATGCACTTGGAGGGAGTACAACAGCATTGTGTAAACAGAGATGTGTCTTTATGTACCTGTCCTCCTGAAAGCTTGCTCGGCGTTCTCAGAACCAAAGGCCCGACATGGAAAGCAGAACGCCCGGTCATGGCGCACGCTATACTCCAGCCAGGCAAAATCTTTAAACCACTCCTTTCTGAATTTGCGTTGTTTTTCGCCAGCGGCCTTTAATGGACATTCTACATCTTCTGGCTGATATGGACCCAAAGCCAAAAACTGCTTGGCTTTATCCGGGCCATGGCAAGGGTCTCTTTCATGAACAAAGTTGGCTTCATTTGGCTCCTCTGGGTCTGGGCCTGGGGTAACAACAGTTGAGTCTGGAGTGGGGCTTGCTTGCTGTGGAGGAACCGGGGCCTCGGTCTCCGGCAACGGCGAGCCTTCCACAGTGATGTCCGTGGCTGGATCACTGCTGCTGCAAGCTCCGTCCACCTCCTCTGGTTCACGTTCATTAGCATTACTGTCAGTGTCGAGTGAACTACTATACTTGCCCCTCCACCTCTCTTTTTGCGCACATTTTACAAATCACGATCACTGTTTTATTTAATAATTATAAAATAAAGTTACATTACAAAAAAAAGAAAAAATCAAAATGGCCGCCTGGCGGCCAGGGGGTGCACGTGCACCCTAGGACACCCCTTAAAATCGCCTATGGTATCAGGGGAACCACAGTGTCAGGTGTGACCTTCAGAGATACACGGATACGTGGACAAGTGGTGCTGGACATCACAGTGACATCAGAGCATGATGTCAGAGCGGCAAACCCATAGTCCGTAAAAATGTGTACAAGTCTACACGGACGGACACGCTGTGACGTTTCTCATAGTAAACTTGCGACCTATGGTCGCAATAACTTATTGGGGCGGTTGTTGTTTGTCTCCCTGCTCTTCTATTGAGACTTTTAGATCGTGTCAAAGGTCATGCCTCACCATAGACACGATCTGACACAAATTTGGGCCTGAAGGTCAAGATTCAATTAATCCCACGAGAAAGCAGGCTATATGAGCTCAATGGTAAAAATGTCAGCTGCAGGAAACGGGGTTCAAATCTCGGGTAGAAGAGGAAAGTTACTTAGCTAGTAATAGTTAACAAAGCTCTATATTCTGATAGGAATCGTTACTATAGAGTGTATGTTCAGTAGTAACAGGGGTCTCCCTGTCTCTCCAGCTCTTTAGAGTAGATACATTCAGGTGGGCTCCCAATTTCAGCCAATAAGTTCCAGTTGCAATTTTGTCTGCTCATTTCTGTGTCATCACTTCCTAATTCACTTGTTTATCCTTTATCATGTATGGGTTGAGTTCTCTCTCCTATGTTTTGTTTTATTTTTCAATTTCAGCGTACATATGAAACAATCAAGACACAAGAAAATAATAATCAGCCAGAGTCAGAGCAATGGATAAAATAATCTACACAATATAATACAAAAAGCAAAAAACTAAACAAACAAACAAAAAAGTACAGACTCTGCCAGACATTGTATACAGCCTTTTCATCTTGCACGCGTATGTCCTTTGCCTTTTATGTTTTCACCAATCCTTTTAGAAGGTCTATGAATGGAGTCCATTGTTTTTCTGACTGTTTTGTCTAACTTAGATGGATCTATCAAATGGGATTGCAGTCATGAGGCATCTCATTCAGCCATTTCTTTTTAAAACAAGTAGCAGAGGGTGACTTCAAGTCTCCATGGGGTGCGGCGGTGCGTATATTTGTTTTTGTCGCATTCCCTAACCCAATAACTTGATGACCAGAAGTAGTTCGCTATAGAGACAAAAGTGCCCCTTTTCCACCTGGATTGAACCAGTTCAGAGTGTTTACACCACTGAAAATGAAATGGTTCAGAACCCTAAAATTTTGTTCGGAACTGGAACCAAAAGATATAGAACGGAACCAGTTCTAGAACCGAAGTTCTTTTGGTGGAAAAGGGGCCAAAGAGTATTGTGTATTTTTTGCGTGAACTAGGCCTATTCCTTTAAAAGCATTAGTCTCTGGTATATTTTTGAGACTGGTATATTAAATGGTAGAATATGAAAATAACGAAAGTAATATGACTTGGGAAGGCCCCGACTCACAGGTTGAGAAACTAGAATAGGGCGAGGCTGTTTTCAGCTCACCACCTCAACTGGTGTTGGACCTCCTCCATGTAGGCACTTTCATCGTTGTTCAAGATGAGGCCTATCAATGTAGGTCATCTGCAAATTTGAGATTACGGTTTGAGCCATGTACAGGACAGGTGTGTAGTTGAAATTGAAGAGGCCAGAGGGGGTAGAGGAGTGGACCTTGTGGGACACCAGTGATCAGTGATGGTTGAGGAGGTGAGATTGCTTCTAGGCCTACTAACATTGGGTTCTGTCTGTTGATTAGGAAGTTGATCAAGGACCCAGTTACAGAGGAGAGGGTCGATGTTTGGAGAGGAAGATTCTATTGAACGCTGATGACATGAATATATTGTTTTTGATTACTGATCATCATATGGTTGATTGTAAAAAGAAAAAAGGAAATGTGTGGAGGTACTATGCATTTTTTCCACAGTGTCATACATGACTGACATCATACTCGATTGTTATTGTTGGCTCGATTTAGCGAGAGGCAGATGTGAAGAGATCGGGTCACACATGGGGACAGCTGGAGACACTGGCCCAGGACCAGGATGCCTGGAGAGCTCTTGTTCGTGGCCTATATGCCCAAAGTTGCATGGGCGATAGGCATAAGTATGTAAGTTTAGCGAGCACACACTAGTTGTCCCCAATATTTTATATTTATCCTACTACTTCCACATTCTCTTTGAGCTCGAAACTTCATTCAAACTTCAACTTGTTCACCTTTATGCAGTTATTATTGCTTGTGTTTTTCTCTTTACAAATTGTTATACTTCTGTCTGAGAAGGGATGTGTACATTTTCTACTGTACATAATATACTTACAATACTGTTTTCAGCGAGCCCACATAGTTTCTGCAGGAACGCTGTTATTAGCCCCCATCTTGTTTTGACAACAATATTGGCCTACTGATATATTATTTTTTGAGCAGTGCTAACCGCTCCTGCATCTGGCTTTGTGTGTATGTCTGTATGTCTCACAAAGCCTGGCATTGCCCAAGCTTTGCAGGACATAAGGAAATGAACTCATAAAAGGCACACTCACTTCACACTGGGTGTGATTATTGGTGTTTGTAGCCTATGGCCCATAGATATAAAATATACATTTCTACAAGTGTTAATTAAGTATTATTGGCTACATAAGCATCTTTTCACAACATTACATTTTATCAATTATTTTCTAATACCTTTAGCTTTTATGCCTTTTTATTGATAGGACAGGAAATGCAGCAAAGGTAGTCGGGATCAGGATTCAAACCCACCACACTGTCAGGCATCAGAGCCTATGTGGTATGCGCCTGGACCTCTAGGCCAGCGGGCAGCACACTGGTCAATTATGTTTTTTTTAAGCCGTGACATCATTTTGTAGTCAGACCTCCTTGCAGATTTATTGTCAAAATCTGTCCGTCGCTATTTCAACAGATCCGGGACAAAAATAACGACTAAAGTATAATTTTACCACTTTCCTTTCAACAACAAAGAGAAGAAAAAATAGTAAAAATAGTAAAAAGATTCACGGGCGCTGGGGCCTTTTGGCCCCAAAAGTTCTCCTCTGCCCACAAAATGATGTCAGACTTAACAGCCCCATTGTTCTACCTGTCCTATATACTTTTAATTACTGAAATACGGTATGAGTAGGCTATTCATATATTTTACTTAGTACAGTAGTAGGCCTTAACTAACTCAAATGTGTTTATTTATATATTTTACTTATATTAACTTAACATGTGCAGGATACTTATTTAATTATATATATATAGTATATTAACTTAAATGAAATATGTTTACTTGCTGTATATTAACTTACATTCTGTGTTTTAGAAGAAGTATAGCCTGTATATCAGCATAACCATAATATACTGTAGGCTATATGTAGACTTATATGGATAATCCTTGAGGGGCTTCAAAATGTAGACTACCATTGCCAAGTCTTTAACTATGAGAGTGTGTACAGAATGATGGAACCAAATGGACCTCAGCGTCACGGGGGTCCTTGAAATAAAATACAAAAAGAAAGTTTGAGAACCACTGATTTAGATGCATGGCAGTTTTGTAGCAACGTCCCTAGAGGGAGCCCTGCACTTGCCTTTGTGTGCAGTGGCAGTGGGTACTGCTGCTGGGAGAGTGTTTTCTGCAGGTCTTTCAGTCCCGAGTGTATCAAAGGGTGCGTTCGGAAATGCGCACCGGGTCTGGTTAGGGTTAGTTTTAGGCATAGTTTTACTGAGGTTAGGGTTAGGATTAAGGTTGGGTTTAGCGTTTAGGCATAGTTTTACTGAGGTTAGGGTTAGGATTAGGGTTGGGTTTAGGCACACTACTACACTGAACACACACCCGGTGCGCATTTCCGAACGCACCCTTTGATACACTCGGACTGAAAGACCTGCAGAAAACACTCTCCCTGCTGCTGCTCCGCCTTCAGTGACAGACAGTCAGCAGGTAGACCGTCAATGAGATCCCAAGGGAGGGAGACTCCAGGAGGTAGACGTCGGGACATTGCCATTGTACAATGCAATTCTTCAGCTTATGAACTTTTTGAAGAAGAAGACCACAAGAAGAGTCCGGGCGACTCGTATACATTTGGTGGTGTTGCTGTTTAAAGATTTGTTTTGGTAACTTTATACTACTCCGTTATAGCTGCTGTGCTGAAGATCTCTTTCATTGTTTTTCGGCTTCCTCGTAAGGATCGTTTCAAATCTGTTAAAGCAACAACTTTGGGACATTGAACTTGGGGAAACACTTTTTGTGTTGCGTGGAAAAAGCGGACTAAGGTTTTAGATGCAGTCAGAGCAACTGTAAAAATAGAAATGTGGATGGGTCTATTACAGAAATCACACGTGATTTCGGACTCGGTTGAATCAGTCGGAGCCTGTGAAGTAAGGCATCGGTCCATTTGGGTTGGTTAATCATTACATAGTTCGGTGTGCTCCATTTAGTAACGGTTGTGGATTGTTTTCTCGACTCGAGTCCGTCGTAAAGTATCACCCTGCCTTTTGTCACATGATACAAGAAGTGTATACTTTGACAACATGTCTTGTTGTAATATTCAAGCTCCAACCTGTATTCTATCCTTTGAAGTTCAAGTCGTCGTTAATCTGTACGTTCTCTTGTGGAATACCAGAGCACTTTTAGCGCATGGTGGACGGAATAACTCATATTAATAACGCGCTTTGGCAACCTATTGCCTTATAGTCGCAAAATGTGATTGTAAATCACAGTGACTGCACGTACACTGTAATATTTGAGGCTCGGAGCCGCTCGGAGCTGGTCGATCACTGATGAAGATCTTTACGTTGTTGCCAGGACCTGCTACGCTTGGATAGGATACAACTTGTTGAAAGACTGGCCTGCACGTCGCAAATGAGAACTTTTTGTTTATCTAATGCAGGCCAGTCTGAGTGAAACGAATGCACATTTCTCAGCCTCACGCAGTGTCTGTATTCATGGTGCATTTGTGCATGCAGTCTTTAACCAGTACCACCCACGTTTAAGTGACACTGGATAAAGTTCGTTGTGGGCTATCGTTTATTTCTTCTCGCAAGGCGGCGATTTCATATAGCGGTTGATGTGGCGACATACATTTTAACATGTAGGCCCTATAGACATTTCTTTCAGTGCTGGATTCTCCTGGAGTTTTTAGGACATTTACGCACGAGATATCATGGCAGTCCGCTGTAACTAAAAGTTTGGATCGGACCTATTGCCGAATAGTTGGACCGCTCAAGTCACCAGTCCAGGACAGAAGGAAGAGGGACTGTGTGGGAGGTGTAATATTGTCCTGTTCGGTGCCTGCTCCGGGGCGGTTGCAAGCTTTGAAGTGCACGATGTGCGGCCGGAGACCGCTGCTACAGCCAAGGCAATGACCGGTCTCTGGCCGTGGCTGCTCATGGCGGCCCTGCAGGTGGTGCTGGGCCAGACGGGCCTGGAGCTGGCCGCAGCCGTGGAGTCCGAGCGCACGACCCTCAGGGCTGTCATCAAGGTGACACTGAAGCACGACCCGACGGGGAAGCCCATCACTCTCCAGGGGGTGTTCGCTGGAGGCAGCGCCAGTTCTGCAGAGGGGAAACTGATGCAGGTAAGAAGTGTCACCAAAATGAGTAATGATGACGCCTATGTATAATATCCCAAACCATCATCAAATGACTGCCTATATAGACCCCACTGTGTTATTTGGAAGACCTTGTGACATTTTCAGAACCGTTTTAGTAAAACACTTCTTCATCCAGGAAACAGGATCAAAGATAAAGTCCCCAGTCAGTCTCTCACTGCACCCATCCTCTCCATCAGAGATCCCTTCTGTGTGGAGTGACTCCCACGGCTGGCCCCACCTGTTTTTCTAATGTCACCAGTAGTTTACACAGCATCCACAATCTGATAAAACAAATAATGTTGAAACCATACTGGTTGTGGCTATAGCCTACTGCTATGGCCATGGTTAAGAGGATACCTCACCGCCTCATCGTTTCACTGACTCCCCTTTAAAAGCAGTCTAAATTGCAACTGCAGTGTGTGCTGACAGAATTTCTAAATTCCTTCAACAGCAGTGATGACATATGCATATGTTATTGAGGTTGGTTTGTTTTCCTTTATTTTGAGTTTCTCTCATCTATGTTCTCCTGCCAGTAAATCATAGGCTTGGGTTTGGTTGCCAACCTCCACCCATAGCTTTTCTAAGGTGCAGGCTTTGTACTCCCCAAATCTATTATTATGCCCGATTTATACTTGGTTACGCGCAGTGTTGTGCATTGAAAAATAGTCGTCTCACAAGCTCACAGATAATCATGTTTCACTGTGTTGTGAGCTTGCAGATCTGATATTTTAGCTGCTCGACACTGGCGTGCAACTATCAGGCTTCCCACAGTTTTGGCATGGTCCAAGATAGACTAAATTATTGTAGACCTATGCAAACTTTTAATTGTAAAAAAAAACCTAAGAAAAACATGGCCTTTTACTACAAATGTGAAGAATATGGTCTATTCATTGTGCATATTTAGGATTCAGGAACGGATTAAGGTTGCTGGGACATAAAGCGAGGCTGTGCAAATGTATTTACTGTCTCCAAAGAAACGGGGGACGACAGATATGAGGTACTGTAGGATCCTGTCTGTCTTCACTCACCAGGTGTGGGAGGTTTTATGAATGGCAGGCCAGATGCTGCAGTTTGCAGTAATTGATAAGGATTTACATCAGCTCTCCACAGAGAAAGCCCAGTGTTCATGGTGAAAAGCTGGTAGCTGTAAATGTTTACTTCTCAACATAAATTGTTTAGCGTTAAAGACTCCATGACACGCTTGAAATCATGATATTTGATTCTACATAATCATGTGGCGTGCCTATCACTGAGCCAGTCGGATCACAGATCTCCAAAAATATAGATAAAACTACAAATCCCCATTTCTGGAGTTTCCCTGATGATGTTGTCAATGTGACATTTGTAGTACTGAGAGTGGCCTGAACTCCGTAATTGGGCATGCCTGACACACAGTGACACAGAACCCCATATGTTCAAAAAAGGTACACTACGCAGACAGACACATACAGAAATCTCAGTATTGGACATAAAAGGGACACACACAGACAGATGGGTACAACAGATTACTCTGACAACTTTTGGAGATGCATGCCACAGTGCTGCTGTGCTGGGATGAAATTGCTTTGATCAGTTCCATTGACATTTTAGACAATGTTTTTGTAAACTGGAGTTTAGAGCATTGAGATACTGTGGAAACCCACCGTCACTCACGGATGAAGGCTCAGTGTGTGAAACTGTTGAAATCAGTTATCACCTGACTCCGTACACAATGCACACATGGGTGACACTTTTGATCTTGGCTGTGGAAATGATAGCTGCCATGGTTTCCTTGAAGGTGTGAAGTGAGGTGTACCCCCAGTCACTAACTAATATTGTTCCCTCTGCTCGGTCAGGATGGCGACAGCCTAATCCTGTGCTGATAAGCTCTGTGGTTTCTCCTTCTAGCTGGCCACAAATGCCAGTGGAGTTTGTTTTGCCCCCTCCGAGAAGTTTTACCGGTTATAACCAAGCTGATCGCACTAGTCAGACAACTGGTTGTAGTTCCCTCCTAGCCTAACATCAGGAAAAAGTGTGGTTGAGTCAGAGGCCTTTCTTCTGGGTTGTGCTCATAGTCCATAGAGGTGGTGTGTAATGCCGGAGGATGCTCTTTGTTGCCGTCCAGGCCTGTTGCAACAGGTATTCAAGCTGCTTTATGTTCCTGCTTTATGTTCATGGCTTGCAGAAGATGTAGTGGGGTGAAGGTTGGAGAGGTTCATTTTCTGTTTTCATAGCTGAGTGAGTCTCGATCTCTCTGTGTCCCTCCCTCTGTTTCTCTCTTTGTAAGATCTCCTCCATGTTGACACAACAATGACATTAATTCATTAAATATATTGGTCACAAAACCATTGAAGGCATGTGGTAATCAATGAATGACCAAAGAGACAGTTGTCGCAGGGTTGAAATGTTTTAATGTGAAGTTTGTTTAAGGCTCAGAGACCTGGCCCTAACATTGGCATATCCAACCCCCCTCTCTAGTAGTCAGACATGTCTGACTTGTAGAACCCCAGGCTACTCCGAATTTGACTCCCTCAACCGTGGAGGAGCATGACAGCCAGTTTTCATAACCCGCAGTAATTACACCTCTTTGGCCACATTTGATCTTCTTAAGCATGTTGTCTCTCTGGGCCACAGGTTGCCTTGCCTTGCTGCTCCATTAGCTTTGGCTCTGGGTAGACTGCTAGGAAAACATGGTCTGGCGTAAGTGAGAAAAAGAAAGTTACGTTTAGAAAGACTTTATTAAAACAGTTTTTATGTGTGTTTCGAAAAGGCGGGGGGTCACGGAAATGTTACTTTTCCAAGTATTCTGTCTTTCTCTTTGATATGGTCACTTCACTACTTTGTGACTGTCTTTGGCCTATAGTGTTTGTTGGTCTATCCAGTGCATATCACATGTTCATAATATACAAAAGTTAAATGTTAGGCTATTTGATTGGGAGAGTTAGAGGCTTGGAGCCTCTGTTTCGTTTGATCTATCATGTCACCACGCACGCACGCACGCACACACACACACACACACACACACACACACACACACACACACACACACACACACACACACACACACACACACACACACACACACACACACACACACAGGAATACTTCCTGGGCTCTAGCCAGACTTTTGGACAAATGTGAGTGCAGCAGGATTTTGACTGTCTCTCGTAAAAGGCTACGGAGGGGTCAGAGGAGACAGAGGAGACGCAACAACACTTGTGGTTTAGCTTTGAACTTGAGAGTATTGTCAACTGTCCTTTGGGCCAAGCAGAGAGGAGGAGTTTGTCATGCCTGCTGCAATACTTGAAGTTGGCTGATTCAAGGAAGCTAAATGAAATAGATAAACAAATAAATGTTTGTTCTAATCATTTTAAATTTCATTTATTTTCTTTTATCCCTCTATATATTTGGGGCTTCGTACAAATTAATCTTTGAATTGACCTTTGTGAGCTCCGATAAAGACGTCAGGTATAATTAAGGCAGAGAGGCCGCCAGTCGACAGAGCGTTAGTTAACTCAGTACCACTAAACATTCTTTTCTTTCCCCCCCATTCTCCCATGAGATATTCAATGTCTCTTCTCTGTGAGCCCAGAAGAACCCAAGACCACTATCTGTGTGTTATTTCTGGCCGGTCGACCCACAGCTCTCTTCGACACGGCCGTTTGGGAACGAGCTGTGGGAGAGGGTGGCGGGGGAGCCGGGGGAGAAGATCAAAGCATTGTGCAGTTCCAAACGTGAGCCGAGATGATTAAAAAAGGGAACTGTTTACACTGCACTTCCCATATGGGCCCCCTCCTTCCCCCTCCCTCTAGATTTCCTGTCCATACTTCCTATGCCCCTGGATGAGATAACGGCCTCTCTAGGGCTCTTCAGCACTTCTCTGCTTTAGGTCAGTGGTGGAGGGAGCTGCTGTGATGTTTCATCTACATCAGTTGGTTTTCAACCTTTTTCCTATCAATGTCTGTTATTTATTTGGCATTTGAGCCATGGACCACCATTTGACAAGATTTAGCTGGGGACCACCTGGAACCCCCTCAAGGACCACTGGTGGTCCCCAGACCACTGGTTGAGAACCACTGATCTACACCACTTTCTGTTATAGAATAATACCTGGTTAAATAATTGTGTGTTATTTATTATTCAGTCTCTGCATAACATGTCCCACCAACATTTTGCTGCTTGTACCTGTGACAAATAATAAATCCCTCTTGATTCTTGAAAATAGACCAGATGGACCCGTAAGGACCCATTTGGCCCTCCCAGAGTTGTTACTAAAGTGCATGCTGGTGCCTGCAACATTTTGTCACATTATATCAGGCATTTTTATACTTTATATTTCTAAGCTTGCTCCACAACAATGTTGAGCAGTAAATAACACTTTAACTATTTATTTATTTGTTTATCTTGTTTGAAGCATCTTATAGGATATGATCAAGTATCGACGGTTCACATATAATGCAAGTGTCTACCTGGGATTGTTTTTTTTACTTAGGGATAGGAATATTGCTCTTTGAAATGTTCGAATGTGAATCTCTGCCTACTAGTGTTGTGTTTAGAATTACAGTAGATATAGCAGTTACAGGGTAAGCGGGAGAAACACCTTGATAGACAATGTAGGCAGTGGTGTTAAATTAACCTAAATTAATCCCTTTTCTATTTTTGAGCGGTGGTCCCGCCGCTCCTGTGATTCGCTTTCAAGATGTTACTGGCTGGCTGGCTGGCTGGCCGGCCGTGTATGTCTGTCGCCTGACTCGCCTGCCATACCTCTCCTGACCACACACACACACACGTTAAAGGAGGGGCGCTATTGAGCAGGGCACGCAGACAACACACTCTCTCTCTCTCTCTCTCTCACACACGCGCACACACACACACACACACACACACACACACACACACACACACACACACACACACACACACACACACACACACACACACACACACACACACACACACACACACACGGGCAGTGATGGGCAGTAGCGACGCTACATAGCTTAACTACATTTGTCAGTAGCGTCACGGTAGCGCAGCTCCTTTTGAACCAGCGTAGCTGTAGCGTAGCGTAGCTATTTTTAGACTCCAGTAGTGACGTAGCGTGCAACAAACGCTACACGTTACCATCCCGGCGAAATTTGACTGCTAAATAAAGTTTGTGAGGAAAATAATTCCCAACAGATCCCCAAACATGTTGTTCTGCACAGCGCTGCTTTCACTTCATTTCAACGAACCTCCTCTGTGTTGAGAAGCAACAGCGTAAGCGAGACACTTCACCCTGCAACTAGAGGGATTTATGGCTCTTTGAAGTGAGACCGAGCCAAGGATCTGTCTCACTATGCGCTCTCTACTTCGCACTCTCTACTGCGCGAACCGGATCCCATCGTTCACTTCAAAGAACCGTTCAAAAGATTCGATTCGTTCGCGAACGTCCCACCTCTGCCTGCACCGTGTTCAGGGAACGTCTGAGAACAACTGACATACAAGCTCACATCGCGTTGCAAATGCCAACATTGTGAGCTTGTAGATCTCCGGGGGCGGAGTATAAATCAGGCTTCAGCCAGAGATGGACAGTAGGCTACTCGACCCAAGTACTTGAGTAAGAGTACAGAGTACTCCTGGTCACACTCCAATCCACAGTAAACTCAGTCAAAATGTTACAAGTAAGAGTAAAAAAAAGTAGGCCTACTTAATTATATTCACTTTGTGTGCTGAAGTCTCTTTTAAAAACAATTGTTTGCCATAACCTTACTGTCTCTGTATCACACTCACCTTACAAAAAAAAAAAAAAAATATTCAAACTTTTTTTTTTTTTTCAAAAAAAATTTTTTTTCAAACTTTTTTTACACTAACGTCAACACACCAATCCACAGATTTTATATTGACTGTGTGTCAATTCTTGTTAAAATGATAAATACAAAACGAACGGTTTTGGATATACAAGGTTTCCACCCGACAACAACGATAAGGTAATTCATCATCATTGTGCAGCAGTAGATTTGTCATAATAGCTATGAGCAGAAGGCAAGTTGTTGTTTTTGTCTTTCCGTTTTGATCCAACACTTTAAGTGAGTTAGTAGAATATGTACTTCTAAAATCTCATGCCATGAGCAGACCCCATGCGGGTTAGGGCCAGCAGACAAGCCTCTGTCTAATGGTTTCTCCTGAGGAGAGAACTAACAAGGCTGCAGCCTACAGCACAGGAAACAGGGGCTAACACTGCTCTCCGTCGCGTTCCACGGGACATGACTGTTGAGATGTTTCTCAGGGCACTGGGAAAAGGGACAGGCAGGTAGGGGAAATGTGGCAAATCTCTTAAGTCTGCCGGCACCTTATTTTTAAGTCATTAGAACATCTCTGGAATGCCTGTGTGTCTGTCAGGCTCATGTTATACAACGTGTTTGTCTGCTGTGTTCATAGCTCTATTCAAGCAAACAACTTGAGAAGGATTCATTTTACTTTCCTCATATGCTCTTAAAGTTTCACTCTGATCACTCACTCACTCACTCATTTAGACACTCATTTAGACACACTCACTCACTCACTCACCCATTTAGATACTCACTCGCATGGACACACACACACACACACACACACACACACACACACACACACACACACACACACACACACACACACAACGTGTATGTCTACTGTATGCACAGACCTTTCAGTATGGTAAAAGCATTACTATTGGCCCTCATCCTTGAATTGGCCCACAGACAGACGCAGGCTGATGGGAGGGAGGGAAGAGGGAAGTCAAACGGCCCCACCACCAAATCATCTCATTCATAATATACTGTACGCATCCTGTACTCCAGTCAACCTTGTTGTGTTGCGAGTGTACACCGTCCCCTTTCAGTCTAAACGGGTGAGCCGCTACTCTGCAGTTTCTGATCAATAACGGTTTTAATAACAAAACACTCTTAATACACAGTACTAGAACATCCTGAGTGTTGATTTCATTCTTGAGAGTGTACAAATGGTCTCTTATGGACCCCATTTGTATGGGGGTCTAAATGACCCTTACAAGTCTGTAACTTTGACAGTGTGCAAATGGACCTGTTAGGGTCCATTTGGTTTCATTTGTACACTGTCAAAGTTAAGGGGAGACCTTCAAATGTCAAAGTTCGAGAACCTCTGGCCTAATAGACCCCAGGTTAACGATTACCTGGGGTTGATTCAGTCCAATTACAAGTCTGCAGTTACACTAGCCTTTAGGCACCATATTTCCAGCAATTTCTGTGGCTAACTCTGAAAAGTTGGGTGTTAACCCTGCTCCAGCCCAGGGCTAAACTCGAT
The DNA here is from genome assembly GCF_963921795.1 of Nannobrachium achirus. Taxonomy (NCBI): domain Eukaryota; kingdom Metazoa; phylum Chordata; class Actinopteri; order Myctophiformes; family Myctophidae; genus Nannobrachium; species Nannobrachium achirus. The sequence goes on along the minus strand of NC_137826.1, from coordinate 28,830,957 downwards.
GCTAGTCCATCCATGGTAGTGTGAACATTCCCTATTAGGCTAAAATCTCAACAGGTCTAAGTGGGAATTAGCCCTGGTATAGTCAGTGTGAAAACACCCACTGTTGTCTTTTCTTTGGCTCGAGGAAGCATTTTATACCAGTCAAATAAATTAGCCGTGGTGACTGTAAGCAGCTTCTTTAGGTTGTAGTATTATATGCAGTCGAGTGGGACGTCATTATATGCAGTCGAGTGGGACATCATATAAGTACTACAATAAGAGGGCAGAGAGCCATGCATGAAAGCATACACAGTACACACACAAACATACTTACACTCGTGTGTTTATTATCCACGCATGCACAGGCACATGCTAAGGCTCAATACCTTACCTGACATACAGTAGCAAGACAGGGATGACGTGTTGCCAGCCAGGGTCAATGGAATTCAATTGGTTGATAGGGTTAAATTGTTTGAGGACCTTGGTATTTTTGCATACTAAGTGAGATGAGTATGTTGCGTGGCCTTTCTGAATTTGTCCTGACAGTCCAGGTCAAGTGAACCACCTGTCTCTTTCCAGTTGAAACTGATCCATTGGGAGTACAGAAGAAAGCCCAGTGATCCATGATGGGTATGCAGGGCAAGCTATCCCATCTCTGGGGATCAAGGCCACATTTATAAAGGTTTACAGAGTCTTTCTGCAACAGATGACTATTGTATTATATGGACAGCAATGGTATGTACAGCAATTGTTGGACCATCTAAGAACCAAGTGTGAGTGCAATTTGGCTGCATTTGCTATTTCTTCTGCCAGAGTGCTGTAGTGGACCAAAAATTATCAGAGGTTTCCTGCATCAATGTCCATCCCTTTGCAAAATGAAAAATGTTTCATATATGTGGTTGTAGATAATTATTTTGTGTGTGTGTGTGTGTGTGTGTGTGTGTGTGTGTGTGTGTGTGTGTGTGTGTGTGTGTGTGTGTGTGTGTGTGTGTGTGTGTGTGTGTGTGTGTGTGTGTGTGTGTGTGTGTGTGTGTGTGTGTGTGTGTGTGTGTGTGTGTGTGTGTGTGTGTGTTTTTGTGCGTGCAAGCGTGCCTTTTGGTGGCGTGCTGTGTTGTTATTTTTAAACTCAACAACATTCTGTTTATTTCAGCCATATGACTTCATTCATACAGTGTGTTCAAAGTTCACACAAGCACACTTACTTTGTTATGACACTTTTGGGGACACAGGGGTAAGGGTAAGGTATTACTTTACCCTAACCTTATGATACTGCAGTAACATCAAATTGGGGATACAAATTTCTCCCCAATTTGACATGCCATCTACAAACAACTGCATTCACTGGTATACCTGTACTATGCCATTAACACATGGGAAGCCAAGGTTTCTAATATTTCTAGCTGTTGCTGCTGCCGTCGTTCACTTACGCTTTAATTTTGAAGAGCCTCAGAAGCTTCGTGTGTGTGCACGTGAGTGTCCGCTGACGATTGAGGAGGATAATCCATTTGTTTACAAACGCTCGCGAAACTAAAATCCAAACCGGGGCCGACCATCGTGGTAAAGTGTCGCTGTGAAAACGGGCAGATCTCTGCTTCCCTGGCGTTCTTTGCACCTTATTCATAGATAAAGCCCTTTTTATGTTTCAGCATAGAATAGAAATCAATGCAGCCTAGTCGCGCCATTTTGTCTCTCTGCGACCACGTTATGACGTATGGGATGCATGCAGCTGCATGTAACCAAGTTAACCCTTTGTCTCGTTCCTGAACGAGACAACTCCTTTTGGCACAGCGACCTCCAGTTGCCGTATCTCGTTACTGAACGAGTTTGGCCCCTTGGGTGTTAATGGCATAGTACAGGTATACCAACATCAAAGTTGCCTATTAGCTTGGACCAGTCTCTAAAATTAATTAACTCTACTTGAAGTCCCTCAATCTGCACTATTTCATATTACATTTCTTTCTCCTGCCTTTCACTCCTTTAATCAGGCTTTTTTTGACAGCTCTTTAAAAAGGTTATTATAATTCATCAAGTGCACTTTAGTGTTGGGGATAAAAATGGTTGCATTTACTTGAAGGGCAGGAAGTGCTTAGGTTTGCTGAGAGGCCGGAGGAAAAGAGTCATCACCATACCACAGATAAATGCTCTGTGACAAACTCCCTCCCTCTCTCTCCCTGTGTCTCCCCAAGTCACTCACTCATGGTGTTCTTGTCTGGTTTTGTGCAAGCTGCCATGGAAAAGCAACGCATCTTCTACGTATCAACTTCATATTTGATAATTTAGTTTTGCCTTGATACAGTTTCTTTACACTGCAGATGTGTCAGTGCACAAGGTATACTGCAGTGCAGTGCACACAAAATTGCATGATTTTGTATGATCTTATGCAGGGTGAAGTCGATAAATGAGAGCATTTTTGAGCAAGAGCCAATTATGATACAGACTCACTGGACATACAGTACACCGCATAATCCGGTGTAATAATAAAGTGCAATAATGTTCTACACTCAGATTTAAATTAACTCTAGTGATTTGATCATGCATACTGTTGTCTTCTGATTTAAACTCTGCCTCCATGATCAGCATAAAAAATAGATTATTGTATTTCTGTTTCTTTGTGTACAGTATATTGTATGTGCACAAGCTTATGTGTCTGTGTGCGTGCGTGCGTGCGTGCGTGTGCGTGCATGTGTGTGCATAGTGCGTGTGTTTGTGCTGATGTGTGTGCATGTGTGCGCTCCCACGCTGAGATCATTTACCAAACTCTATTAAACGGGATCAAAGTGACTTAGATCTTTCAGCGCTCTGTGACAACAAAAGCCATATTGTAACCCCGGATTCAGGGAGATAACGCTGCTGACAGAAAATGCTTTATGTCTCAAAAAGTCACATGGTCACCTCCAAACATCTTAGCAGCACAAACAGCGTGTCCTGCTTGTGACCTTTTTTACTCCCTTCTGCTCAGAAAGGCTCCAGTGTTTGTTGCAGTGTTTGTTGCAGTGTAGTCGCGCTCACACAGGCCCGGCTCATATCTTACCACTGAAGAAGTCGCTCTCAGCTTCTGTCACTCCCTTGGCTTGCCCTCAAAATGTGCATTCGGCTCCTACAAACATTATTCACCTAGGAAGATTAGTTGCCATGACAGTGTCTCTGCTTACTCTTAAACAAATGGCATTTAGATTAGAAGCGGGAGAGGAAAACAAAACACTTAGGCTTGCCGCTTTTGAGGCGAGGCCATGCACTTTGCAGGTCACAACTGTGGTGCTTTGCAGCAGTGTGTTCTAAAGATAGCAGATCCACAAGCTCACAATGCCTTGCAATGCGACGTGTTGTGAGCTTGTAGATCTGCTATTTTCACACTAAACACTGGCATGCTACTAAGTATAAATCAGGCTTAATGTACAATGGGAGCTGCAAATGTTTCTGCTGAAAGATCACATATCAGCTTGAGGTGGAACAGCCTTATTCAAACTATGCACTTCAAATAATGCTGGGACCAATTATCTTCACTGCTCCTCTTGGACCAGTAACATTGGAAAACTGTAAAAACACTGAAGACGACAAGATTTGGCCATCATGTTTAATCATCAGACACGTTAGAATAATCATGTTGACAGAGTAAAAATACACACGTTATTGTCATATGATTCATATAATATGTTATTATTACTCTCTGTAATGAAAGCTCTCACTGTCATTGAGCTAAACTAAATAACAACATTGTCGGGGATAGTTGATTAGGACCACTCATAATAAGCTTCAATCGCTTTTGTTTTGGAGTCTCAGACAGATTAAAACAGAGGTTCCTTTCTGCTTGTCTAATTTCTATATCTGTGATGGTCATGCAAATAATGAAGCAAGTTAGTTCAATAATGCATGGTTTTGAATTAACGTTTAATTGATGTCTTTGTTGCCTGAAGGATTTTTCATTTATGTTAACCTCCCCTCCATTTGTTATCCGCATGCTCCAAAAACAACTGAACTCTGACTAGACTGTCTTGTGTCCCTCCCAAGGGACAGATCCTCCCTCAGGAGGGAGTATATGTGTCCAGAGGCCTCCTCCAATTGGCCACGACCTCCTGACTGGCTGCTCCTAATTAGATGCTGTCCCCTACAGTGCCTCCCTCTCTTGTCCAAAGTAAATACCTTGGCACCCAACAAGAATGCTGAGGACGCTTGTCAAGGATGATGCTCCTGGAGAGACTGCATATACAGTAGCTTAGACCAGAGGTTCCCAAACCTGTTCTGCTTAACTTTTCCCCAGGACACAAACGTACAAACAGTGGTGGAAAAGGTACTCCGTACTATTAAAAGTATCAATACTGCATTATAGAAATACTCTTTACAAGTAAACATTCTGGATTTCAAAATGTACTTGGGTAAAAGTATCAAAGTGTTGGCATCAAAATGTACTTAAAAGTACAAAAATTAAAAGTACAAAATGTTTGAAAATAGCAGATTTTACAAGCTCACAATGTGTCGCGCTGTGAGCTTGTAGATCGACTATTTTCAAATAGCCTAGGTATAAAAATAGGGCTAAAGTGGTTAATGTATGTTTTATAATGTTATAATTTATAACTGCAAAGTAACTAGTAAGTAAGGTTTTCAAATAAATGTAGTGGAGTAAAAGTACAATATTTGGATCTGAGATGTAATAAGTATTGGGAATTGACAATACTCAAGTAAAGTACAAATACCCTATCTTTGAAAAATCGCTGAATATTCTCTGTCGTGCGTGCACGGGGGCACGACTCTCGTAGAATGCGAAAAAATAATCCTTATGTGTGCGCGATCCTCTGTGAGGAAAGTGGGCCCGTCAAACTGCAACATGCTGTGATCAAATCGCTCCATAGACAAGCGTGGGAAGTGTTGTTTTGCAAGTCCCTTCCAAAAAACTAAACTAAAAGAATTCGATGCTTTTGGTTGCGTCATGATGTCATCGGGCGACGGCCCCCTGAGTAAAAATACTTTTGGTGAATCCAGTATGGTCAAGGATCGCCTAGAATAGCCGAGAATGCCATCTAGCGCCCAAAACGTGTAAACTCGTCTTGGGCACTGAAAGTGTTTTTAAGTAAATGTACTTAGTTACACCCTAAGTTAAGTACACTTACAGTAAGCCCTATTTATTTATTTTTGGAAATTACTCATAACGGGTCACACGTGAGATCTAGTTCTGATCCACACAAAATAAATAATTGTAGGAAATGTAAAATTTGTATTTACTTGGGGGACCCAAAAGGGGGTCACGACCCTATGTTTGGGAAACACTTGCTTAGATAGTCGCTGACTCCTCTCATGTTTAACCCTCTAAATTCCTGACCTAAAAAGCAAAGACCTTTGGCCACCAGCATGCTAGTAACCGCTAACACTAAAAGGTAATGGGAACATGAAAGACCTCATCATTGAACTTTTGCTAAATATGATATACTCTCATACTTTTTGGTTTAGCTTTTACTCTCTTGGGTTTAGTGGTTTCTTTCACAGCCCACTGGGGGCTACTTATGTACATTGTTTTTCAGCTAGGAATGCTTGTGTGTATTCATTCAGATTATTCTCTCCAAACATCCTTGACCATTGGAGTGGTTCTTTGTATGGAAGATTTAGAGCCGGTGTAATATTATCTACATCTGAGTTACATAAGCTCTGTATTTACTATTTGCTCCCGCATTTAGGCCTACTGCAGCCGCCAATCTGAGGGGGGAAAAAAACAGACAGTGTGTTTCAAAGTCAGCTGCCCTTGGCACACAGCGTTTGATTGGAGGCAGGTGGGCGGATCAAAAGGCGGTCTGTATTTGAAAGAACAGTGCAGTGACGTCCCGTCAGGGCCTTTCACCTGATAACCTCCACCATGGCAGCCACTCCAAAGCAATAAACGCAGAAAAAAAGAGAAGGGGGGAAAAAAAGTAGCATTCGATGTCTAATGAGAGATCTTTATTTAGTCTCTTTGATTCTCTTTGTACTCTGAAACCGTCTCTCGGTTGACTGTGCCATGGTACATGCCATGATCTACTGTTTAAGACCCTAGATTGCCATGATAGCAGTAGATTGGAGTGCGGTGTTGCTCTTTGTTCTTGGCCCTATGTGGTATGGATAGCCGAGCGTTACGCCACAGCAGTCCTGAAAAAGCCAACCCTAAAGACTATAGCAGGACTATGTGTGGTTTGGTGTTTGGTCTGCAGACTCTGAGATTAGAGCAGCAGGCTGGCAGAGGATTGGGTAATGACCTCTCTACCCCCACTGAGTCCTTGGACTGTCTGGGACTGCAGCGCTGTTTTTAAAACCATCCTTGCTGTACGCGCAGGCGAGTGGGAAGATAGGCACATGCTTACGCACGCATGCACACACAAGCATAAATAGTAATACACATACAGCACAGTATAGTTACGCACACTCGGTTAGAATGGCCGACATTGTGTGATCATGTATTTATGTGCTATTTATGTAATGTTTATTTTATTATGTTATGGAGCACCGCCAAACCTAAGTTTCTTGTGACAATGTGACAATAAATCCCTTGAATCTTGAACAAAAGGAAATCCCCTTTAAATTGATTCTCCCAGCTATGCCATTGATGTTCTTCGCTGAATCAGAAGCTACACGGTCAACCGCTATGCGCTGATGACCTTGAGATGAACCCAGTGCTTCAGGTTCTGGTGTCAGCCAGTCAAAATCACATTTTCTTTGCACATAAGTCCAACAAACTGAGTGTCAGTTGAATATATGAAGTCACAAGGATAGTCTTCATAACCATAGTCTCTGTTGAAGAATAGCTTCACACTCAAAATGCCACTTGGTGGTATACCACAATGAATTTTCATGTATTATCTAGTGTGCAGACTCTCATTTCTTTTGTAGTGTTCATGTAAATTAACATTACAGCTAAAAAGCCAGATCACTCATTAGTGAAACTATAGCTGCTGCATATTGAGAACGTGACCACAGTAATGGTATGGTAGTTCAGAAATGCATCCTGTGTGTCCTCTTTTCCCCCAGGACTTTTTAAACTCAGTTTCCATTGTTGAATTATTCAATTGTAGCTTGGCAACAGGGCTTCGCCAGAGACTGATAAGTGGAGATGGTGAGGAGGAGATCGAAAGTGATGGAATCGGCTCCGATTATTGCGCAGGAATATCATGCCTCTTTCTATTGTGTTGCATTAATACAAATGCTCAATTATTGCCGAGATGGCTCACGCTGTGCATTCCTTCCATTTTACACACACATTCACAGATCCGTGTGTTTGGACATGCTCGGAATGTGTTCTCCAAAGAGGATTTAATGTTTCGCCACATTGATGTATTCACAGCCCTGACATTAGTGGTGGTGGATGTGACACTGCCACTCATACAACTTTCACGGTTCTTGCTCTATTCATCCCCTCGGACAAAGGAACGCAGAAGATTATAACCCTGTTATCAAAATTAACAATGGTACTTCTGTAGCACAGTGCCATGTCCCCCAGCCCCCAGGAGGCTACCGGTACTTTTTCCCCTCTACAACAAATTCTTCACCAAAACTAGCCGATCTACAAGCTCGCAACCTGTGTCTTTACAAGCTTGTACATCTGGTATTTACATAAATGTAAAGGGACGCTACTAGGGTTCATATGGTTAATCTACAGGTGTGTGTGTGTGTGTGTGTGTGTGTGTGTGTGTGTGTGTGTGTGTGTGTGTGTGTGTGTGTGTGTGTGTGTGTGTGTGTGTGTGTGTGTGTGTGTGTGTGTGTGTGTGTGTGTGTGTGTGTGTGTGTGTGTGTGTGTGTGTGTGTGTGTGTGTGTGTGTGTGCGTGCGTGCGTGCGTGCGTGCGTGCGTGCGTGAGGAAACTCTATATGCAACAGTGCTTTGTGGACAAGGTTCTGTAGGCTGCTCACTACAGCACTTATTTACTCAATATAGATCAACAGCGTGTTTATGAGGCCCCAGGACCCGGATTTGACCCAAGTTTCCCAGAGAGTCAGCAATGCTAGATCAATGTAAGAGATAGGCACGGGGGGGGGGGGGAGGGGGTGTGTGGGGGTCTGATGAAGTTCTCTGACCTACCTCCATGCCGCTGCCTTCCACTGTTTGCCCACTCTGTTAACTATTACCAAAAGGCTGTGTATTTTGGCTGCAGCCCAGCACTCTTACACATACTGTGGCCCATTATCAAAGACGACCTGCGCTACAAGCCCTGGAGTCCTTCCAAAAACCATTCACAGTGAAATCCCCAATGTTAATTTAACTCTGTGAGTGTAAAATGGACGCAAGGGGACCTTTACAGGTCCAAATGGACCCTAATGAACCCTTACTCAGAGAGTGTGAAAAGTAGGCCAAATGAGCCCATACAGTTTAAAACCACTTTCAACCTGGCATCAATATTCCAGGCATGTCATTAATGTAAAAAAGAAAATGCATTCATAGTAGATCTCTCAACGCACTGTGATGCAACGCGTTAGATCAGCTATTTTTGCTATGCGTCGTACGACGAAGTATATATTAGGGGATTAAGTGGTTAAGTACACACATGTTAATCAAACTTGTATGACAACATGCCACGCCATCTTTTGATGTGTTCAGTGGCTAAAGATTTCTCTCTTGTTGCAACTTGATAATGTAATCAGAATCCTTTATTATATGCCTTCCACCCATTGCCATGTGCCTTTTCATAATTGAGCACAACCCCAAAACATTTTCATCCCGTGCCCCAGACATACAGAAAGATAAAGGTAGACAATGAATGTGTATGAGAAAGAGGGGAAGGAAGTCAAGAGACTATGTACAACTGCTAATCACATGCCACACCACTCTTCATGGCTGTAGGTAGAAATTTAACTGCATACAGCGCTATTATTATTCCTGGTGGAGATGTGTGCTCTAGTGAGCATACCTTTCTAGTTTATGTTGTTATTTTAAATGGAACAAATCCTAGGGAAACATGAATGAATAAGAAAAATAAAATGATCATAGTGGTCTGTTATGGTCCCACTATCTAATCTAATCGATCTAATTACTGAGTTTTACGTCTATAGCACAAAGAGTTGGTCATGTTGTTTCACCTAGTCGATTTGAGCCTACAATAATGCTACCAACTCGGTGCAGTAATGTATAGAGGCCTATCTCACAGGAAACTGATAAAATAACATACTTACACTAGGTGCACTTGCTCTGTGTGTGTGTGTGTGTGTGTGTGTGTGTGTGTGTGTGTGTGTGTGTGTGTGTGTGTGTGTGTGTGTGTGTGTGTGTGTGTGTGTGTGTGTGTGTGTGTGTGTGTGTGTGTGTGTGTGTGTGTGTGTGTGTGTGTGTGTGTGTGTGTGTGTGTGTGTGTGTGTGTGTGTGTGTGTGTGTACGTGTGTGTGTACGTGTGCGTGCGTGTGTTGTCTGTGTGTGCACAGTATATGTGCACAGAGCCCATGATGGCATGTAAACATATCATACTTTGAAGTGTGGATAGTTGTGTGTACATTAAACGTGGAATATGATTCTTTATTGTCGGTATGTAAACACAGAATGCTTTGAAGTGTGTGTGGTACAGTCTGCTAACTGAAAGTGTGATGTCACATGTCTTCACACAGTATATTCATTGTAATACTGGTTTTGTGGAGTCTGTTGATGCAGAGAGATAATCTCATATCAGCCCCCCCTCACCTCCTCACTTCCTCGCCCCAACAGGAAGTCCTGGGCTGGTGGCCTGTTTCATCCAGATGAGGGTGTAGAAATGGTAGCTTCTCACTGGAGCTTTATCTCTGTAGCTGGCGTTTAATTGACAGGACTTTTCGAAAATGGTGCTTTAATAAGAGAGGACAGACAATCACAATTGGTCTACTGTTTCTCTTTCATCCCCAACCCGAATGTGATTCACAGAGAATAGCTCAGTTCAAATCTACTAAATGATGGCTTACTACTCCCATCTACTCCCATACCTGTCCCCACTCACTCCACCTGGGACTATGGCACCATTTTGTTTGGTAGTCAGAGGAGCAACACACTATTTACAGTAGCCTGCTACACACACTAGCCTATACCAGGACCATACACCAGGACTATCTCTAGGTTTGTCAACAAATGGAGACAAACAGACTCTTCAGTGTTCCTCTCTTTTGTATGCATTAATGTTGATTCATTTGCACCTTTGATTGAAACCAAAAGTGACAAAACAGGTACATTCACTGACAGTGTCACAACAATTAAATTACAAGATTTATGTCTGTTGCCCTTGGGCAATAATTCACGCTGAGTATTATTTCTGTCAGGAAACGTTGCAGAGAGCTTTGTAGTTGGTTATATAATAATATGTTCATAAAGTAACCAGTGTCGCTTGCATGAGACCTTTGTTGAAGGGCTGTAAGTGTAAGCGGAGAGCTGGCACTTGCATCATTTGACTGGTGTCTGGTTGTTACCCAGAAGACACTGCTATGATGCTGCAGGATAGTTAGTATTATGGCCCTCCAGGGTAGTTATAGGGTAGGGTAGGGACATATACTAGACATATACTACAAGGGTAGTATATGTCCAATATTTTAATATTCATATTTGTAGTTGCTATACTTCATTCACTTCATTTTTAGAATACCCATATACACGAGAAAAGTATGATTATTGTGTTAATCCAACAAAACATGTTGAATCGATTATTTTAAATTGGGATATTATTAACTAATCCATCTTGGTTTTGTCAAAGAGCTACCATGCATCAACCACTTCTAGATGCCACAGATCTCTTTACTTCCTTACCAGCTGTGACAGCGACAGCGTGGCTCGTCTGTGTGACGTTTTCATGTGTCTGTGGACAGATTTGGCCACTCCGCTAGCATCACCACTGTGTAAGATGCAGTCACGAACATTTACAGAAGTGTAGTTCAGATCCACTTTTGATTTAGCAGCAAGGATTCGAACTACATGTACAATACACACACACACACACACACACACACACACACACACACACACACACACACACACACACACACACACACACACACACACACACACACACACACATACAGAACATGCCCTGCAATCACCCACTAGATCCAGTCGGAGCTGAGTGGAGGGAGGGGAAGGGGCAGCACCGATCTGAGGGTTTCTCCTCCACGCCTACACGCCTTTGTTTTCTCCCATAATGATTTCCTTTTGGGTCATTTCTCCAGGCTTTCAGGGCAGTGAAAGTGGATCTGTCCAGGGCCTCTCCATTACATAGCCCAGCAGATAGGGAGAGCCAGATAAATCCCCCCTGTATAATAAATACCACATATTTGATCTTCACATGTGGGACTTATCTCAACAACACCATAGGCAGAGCGTCTCTCCCGGGATACTTCTCACAAACACCTGCTCATGCACGCTGACAGAAACAGCATGTCGTCTTATGACAGTATTTTCTCATACGGTTATTAGGGTTGTCACGATTATGACATTTTACATGACGATTATTTATCACTCAAATAATTGCGATTAACGATTTAATTGCGTTTTTTCGTTGACAATTACATTTCTGTTTGGCTTTTAGGCTTTGAAGTTGCACATGGCAGGTATGACACATAACCTAAATACACAAAGAAATTACTGACATATTTGACAACTTACTACTTAAAAAATAACTTTGATAGTGGAAATAGCCGATCTACAAGCTCACAACGTGTCGCGATGCGACGCGTTGTGAGCTTGTAGATCTGCTATATCAACTATTTTGGACATTTTTCAACATTCACGATTATGATGATTATGACAAAATAATTGCGATAATGACAAATTATCACGATTAGACGATTATGTAATAATTGTGACAGCCCTGCTCATGCACGCTGACAGAAACAGCATGTCGTCTTATCTTATGACAGTATTTTCTCATACGGTTATGACAGAAACATTTTCAAAAACGTCTCTTAACTGTTTCCTGTGATTCTGCACCGCTGGGTGCACGGGAAGGTGAAAGGTTAACGTATCCTAGCTTATTCAGCCCGGCCAACCTTCCAGGAAGCTTTATGGTGTGAATCGTAAACGAGTTAACCCTAACGCCATCTCCCCCCATGTGTCCCCTCACCATGTCCCTCCTCCCTCCTCTAGAGAGAGAGAGAGGGGGTAGAGAGAGATCCTTTGCCTTGCAGGTTCAAAGTTTACACACAGGGCCACGGCAATCATTGACACAGTAAACTGACACCTTATTAATGGAAAGCAATGTGCTGGGAAATCAAAAAGGAATATACGAAGGGCTGGCCGAAGAACAGACGAGGGATCATAAATCCAGCGGAAAGTAAATAGTCGGGGCAGAATGACGGGCTGCCTTGTTAGTGGGTATAGTATTGCAGGCCCCTGGTCTGAATTGGTGACATGGGAGGCAACCCTATACTTCGTCGTACGATCACCAAGGATATGTAACACATTTTAGTTCCTTAGCTTTCAACAACATATCCCTGTCAATCATTTTTCAGGCTGGCATTTTCCTGTGAAATCATTGCCCACTGTGTGTGTGTGTGTGTGTGTGTGTGTGTGTGTGTGTGTGTGTGTGTGTGTGTGTGTGTGTGTGTGTGTGTGTGTGTGTGTGTGTGTGTGTGTGTGTGTGTGTGTGTGTGTGTGTGTGTGTGTGTGTGTGTGTGTGTGTGTGTGTGTGTGCAACATCAAATGCGTGCACGCAGAGGGCCCTATCTCAGCCACACCAACTCAAGACGGCCAAAGACTGATTTTGTTCGGCGGTTCCCGACATTCGGTCGTGTTGGAAGTCACCATTATTACAGAAATATATACTGCATGCTATGCTGAACGTAATCCACTTAGTGTCATCTTTTCAAAATGCATATTTACCGTACAGTTTGTGTTTGTATGCTTATTTCGCAATACCTATTGCGCAATCCTCTGTAGAGTGAATTTGTCATTATCATCACAAAAGTATCGGGTTTCAAGAGGGAAGGGGGGGGTTAGAGAGAGAGAGAGAGGAGAGAGAGAAGAGAGAGAGAGAGAGAGAGAGAGAGAGAGGTACAGTAAGATACAGTACAGCAAGGTACAGCATAGTACAGTACAATACGGTACAGCAGGGTACAGTAGAGTACAGCAAAGTACAGTACAATACGGTACAGCAAGGTACAGTAGAGTACAGCAAAGTACAGTACAATACGGTACAGTCAGGTACAGTAGAGTAAAGCAAAGTACAGTAAGGTAAAGTAGAGTACAGTACAATACGGTACAGTCAGGTACAGTAGAGTACAGCAAAGTACAGTACAATACGGTACAGTCAGGTACAGTAGAGTACAGCAAAGTACAGTAAGGTAAAGTAGGGTAAAGTAGAGTACAGTAGAGTACATTAAAGTACAGTACAGTAAGGTAAAGTAGAGTACAGTAGAGTAGAGTACATTAAAGTACAGTACAGTAAGGTAAAGTAAGGTACAGTAGAGTACATTAAAGTACAGTACAGTAAGGTATAGTAAGGTACAGTAGAGTACATTAAAGTACAGTATAGTAAGGTACAGTAGAGTACATTAAAGTACAGTACAGTAAGGTACAGTAGAGTACATTAAAGTACAGTACAGTAAGGTACAGTAGAGTACAGTAAAGTACAGTACAGTAAGGTACAGTAGAGTACAGTAAAGTACAGTACAGTAAGTGGATGGATGGATGGATGGATGTGAATGGATGGATGGATGGATGTGGATGGATGCATGGATGGATGGATGGATGGATGGATGGATGGATGTGGATGGATGGATTGATGGATGGATCGATCGATGGATGGATGTGGATGGATGGATGGATGCATGGATGGATGGATGGATGGATGTGGATGGATGGATGGATGTGGATGGATGGATGGATGTGGATGGATGGATGGATGGATGGATGCATGGATGGATGGATGGATGGATGTGGATGGATGTGGATGGATGCATGTATGTGGATGGATGGATGCATGGATGGATGGATGGATGTGGATGGATGGATGGATGGATGTGGATGGATGGATGGATGGATGTGGATGGATGGATGGATGGATGGATGGATGTGGATGGATGGATGTGGATGGATGGATGGATGGATGTGGGTGGATCACTGCTGCAACGTAGCTGTGAGCCCAAAGGGCCGCGAACCTCTAGTTTAGACAATCCATTGGCGCAGGTGCAATTGTGTTGTCTGTCTCCAATTTGCCTTGTTTTCTGGCCGTAAAGCAAGGCACACAGCACAGAGGGTTGTATTTATCGCTCAATTATTCATGGGTGTGTTTTGGGCTAATATAAATTAGACCAATCACAGTGTCATCTCCATTGTGCATTGGTTGTAAACTAGCAATGATAATTTGCTTAGCATCATTTAGCGTGGGGTTTAAAATGGGTTGCACCTGAGATCCCACTCAACTCCACCCTTTGCTTGTGTTATGTGGCAGACATGTGCTCTGGGATATTAGGGACACACTGTCCCCCTGACACATTGTGCTGTGTCTGATTCCCTGATTGGTAAGGGTCTGGTTTCACCGATCATATAACATGAGCATATCGTCGTTGTCGGGTGAAGACCCTGTATGTCCAAAACCGTTTGTTTTGCATTTATCATTTTAAAAATGATTAAACTAGTGAAAACAGCCGATCTACAAGCACACAACGCCTCGCGGTGCGAGGCGTTGTGTACTTATAGATCAGCTGTTTTCACTACTTTTGTGCGACGGCCTTGTATGATGAAGCAGGGCTTTGCTTTGCGAAAAAAAATTACAAATTTGAAACTTGGAGATACAAGGTTTCTGCCCGACAGTGACGATATATCCACTGTGTCTGATGGCGGAGCGAGAGAGAGAGAGAGATGTCAAATCCAGTGAACACCTCCATTCTTCACCAGGCACCAACAACATACAACATGGGTTTGTCAGCTTCTCTTTGATTGACCAAGATGTGCAGGTGTCTCCCTACAGTGTTCACAATGGAATGTGTTGTATATCCAAATCAGTCATTTACATTATTTCTCATCCTGAGCCTTTTGTTTCCCACGATTGCGATAAGGTCTGGAAACTTTACATTGTTCATTGTTTTACTCAGATTCCGACAGCTTATGTAAATAGATTGGAGATTCTTTATTCTGGATCAAGCTTTGCATTTCCATCAGTTAAATAATTTGAACCTTAGATTCTCTCTTGTATAAAACGAGATGACCTCAAATACAAAATATAACAATTAATTAACTTATAACTGTTTGTCGGTATTGTCTGAGAACGAAGGGTGTCATTGTGCTAGCTAGTTAAAGATGCATCCATGGTAGGGTGACCAGACGTCCCAGTTTACCCGGGACAGTCCCGTTTTCAAGCTGCGTGTCCCAGTGTCCCGACAAATATCTCTAAAATGCTAATATGTCCCGGTTTTCAACATTCACTGCAAAATTGTCCCGGTTTTCACCAGAATTAAAGTAATAGTAGCTGTTTTCAGTGGTTGCATAGACATTTATCATGTTCTTTTCACGAAAACATGCTCGACTAACCAATCAGAAAACATGAACAAATTCATTGCGTGTCTGAATTCAATGCTGAGGCTGTTTGTCAATCACTCACTGCCTGTATGCAACCCTGCGGTGCATGTGTGGGCGTGCACAAACGTTAGAGAATGAGCACGCGCGTGCGCGGTAAAGTGCACATTGCTTTGAGGGTCCCGGTTTTAGGCAACAGTGGTTCGCGTCCCGGTTTGAGCGGCTGAAAATATGGTCACCCTAATCCATGGCAACAGTTGAATGTTCCATAATTAAGTTGTGTTCACTGTGCAAGAGGGAGTGATAATGTAGCTTTACATTTTCAAACATAAATAATAAATTGTATTTTCCATCAGAAGATAAAATAGAGCTTTTTTTTTTTTTTGAGCGGTGGTCACACCGTCTCCTATACGTGGCCGTGTGTGTGGGTATGCGTCCGGCCGTCCGACCGTCCGGCCGTCCGGCCGTCCGGCCGTCCGTGTATGTAGCCTCAAGCCTGCAGCACCTTTTCTGACCACACATGTTAAGGGAGGGGCGCTGTTGTTCTCACACACACACACACACACACACACACACACACACACACACACACACACACACACACACACACACACACACACACACACACAGGGGGGAAGGGTGGGTCAGCATGTGTGGTCAAGTATTATTATTATTATTAACAAACTGAATGTTTTAGGGTCAAATAAATTAGAGTGTGTGAAGAAACTACAGCATTGTAAAGCACACTAACCCCGCTGCACCCAGTAGTGCTGTTGCACAGCCTCCACGACCACCGCTCAGTTCACACGGGTGTGATTTTAAAGATATGTTTTACGGCTTTCCTTCCTTTATTCATAGTACAGGGAGAGAGAGCTGCGGCAAAGGTCGTAGGGATCGGGATTCGAACCTGTGACATGCTGTCAGCCATCAGAGCTTATGTGGTATGCGCCTGGACCGATAGGCCAGCCCAGCGGACGCCCCGATAAAGTAGAGCTTTGACCTCATAAGTCAATGCATGCGTTTTGTATATTGTCCAATGGCAGTGAAAGAGACATTTCCCACTTTTATCTATGATTTTGCTGCTGTGAAAAAGATTGGAGCATTTAAAAGTGAGTTGCAAGCCCCCCTCTTGTTTTCCACTTTTATCTCAGCCCATTTCCTCCAGCATACAGACTCAGTCATTGCAACATGCACGCTTTACTCCCTCGCAGCTAGCCTGCTTTTTCAGACCCTTTCTTTTAAGATCTCTTATCTGATATCGTCATGGCAATACAGAGTAAACAGACGGTTGTGATAAGTGCAGGTTTCTCAGTTGGAACCTGTCTCGGCTCCTTTGATCAGAGAAGCCTTTTATTCAGCCAGGCAGCTCAGGAAGCCAGGAGGAAAATGGAAGTGGAACCACACAGACCTGATAAAAAACACTAGTATGCCATTTTTCTGTCCTGGCACAGAATGAACCCAGAGCTCCAGTCACTTAGCGGAGATTCTGAAACGCAGACAATAGTTCACCCATAGAGTGTGTTTTAATGTGTTGGCTAGTGTAGTGTAGGTGTAGATCAGCCCGCTAAGTGTTTAGGATGGAATTTCTGTGAGCTGAGGTGGATAAGATTGAAAATGCCATGCTTTATGCACTTGCACAGTTGCATTGTGGGATCCGATGTCAGTGGGGGGAGGGTGGCTGATAGCGGACTCGGTGTGTGGTTGTGTGTGTCCGCGCGCTCGCGCGTTGCATTTGCGTTTGTGAACAAATGTGTAGGTGTATGGATTTGTGTGTGTGTGTGTGTGTGTGTGTGTGTGTATTAGTGCTGAAACCATACAGGGTGAGGTCATTACTGGTTGGCCTCATTGCGGGGGTAAGGTTGGGGAGCGGTGCTGATACAGTCCTCCACTGAGGAGAGGACTGTGGGAACAGAATGGCCAGTGGCAGAGTTCAGGACTAGAGCCTGGGGTTGTGGGTGATAGGGTGGGTGGGGGCGACGATGAGACTTCAAATCAATATCCCGATTATTTCAATATTTTTCCTTGATTAGGATTAATGTACAATTAAAAGTGAAGCTGGCAGATCTACAAGGTCAGAAAAACGTGTCTCCGCGTTGCTATTTTCCCTTTTCGTTCGTAACATTGTGCAACAAAGTATAATCTAGGCCAGGGTTACGTGGATTTAGTCGATTATAAAAAGTCAGAACTGTCAATTCGTTGACGTATAAGACACATTCTCGGTTAATTGATTAGCCTACAGGAGCAAGATTGAGTCGGTTATTGGTTCTAAATATATTATTTTTTCAGTTAATTGCCTGGCCCTAGTGGGTGGTATTCATTGTGCAGGACCAGAGCCCCCCTGGGGGGGGGGGTGTGGGCAGCGTGGAGGGAAATATAGGGGGACGTAAATGTCCTGGAGCCCAACAATCAACATGTTCATGGCTTCACTGGATGGCCTAGTTCTTTAGGGGCTGCAGGACAGTGGGAGTGGGACAACTGGGTGTCAGGACGATATGGGAGCCCCAAGCTGCTATAGCACACCAGTGGGGGTACACAGTACACACACAGCCACTGTGTACACTACACGCACTGGTGCGCCATACCTTCAGCATCCAACAGGCTGCTGAATTCTGGAGAAGTCTATACTGTACCATAGAGCAGTGTTTCTCAAACGTTCAAATTTCAAGGTCTCCCCATAACTCTGACAGTGTACAAATTGGAACCAAATGGTTCCATTTGTACACTGTCAGAGTTACAGACGTGTATGGGTCAAATTAGGAACCCACTGAGTCCCTGGAATCCACTTTGAGAAATGAGAACCACTGCCATAGAGCAAAATGAAAACTGTTCAGTAGGCTTGATGCATCTGCACTTGACTTAAAATCCTGAATGTTCATTTTAACTCTGAGAGTGTAAAAGTGGACCATCAAAAGAATTGTGCTCTCAGAGATAAATCACCACTCAGGATTTGCAGTTATAGAGGGGTAATACTCTCTTATTTGACTGCTCACACTTATGTTTCTCTGCCTGTCTGACAATGTGTCCAACATGGACACATGGATGTTGCGCCGCTTCCGGCTGGCTGCATTCTCTCGGGGCTCCGTGTGTTTTTGTGTTTTTACAGTGTTTGTTTGTTCCTCTAAACACGCTATTGCACTAGTTAGATCACTAGTTAGATCACCCAGTTTAGCTTAGCTTGGCCACTTTTTAGCGTATACGGGCAAGATGTGTTTTGCTCGCTACTCCCGTGAATTCCTCTGTTCGCTCGCAGCCAAACAACAACATGGTGTTTCCAGCTGGAGTGATCTCCCCAGCGAAATACGAAGGAGGACTAAACGAGGGAGACGAGCAGGGATTATTGCCAAGGAAGCAAGGAAAAATAAACTTTTGGCGAAACGCAAGTTTAAACCCTGTCTGCCGTCACTGGTTATGGGGAATGTGAGATCTCTGAACAGTGACAAGATGGACTTGCTGGAGGGACTGACGGCGTGCCAACACGAGTTCAGGGAGGCGAGTTTGCTTTGCTTTACGGAGACGTGGAGAGAGTCGAGCTCCCCGGATAGCGATTTACATCTCGAGGGGTTTACGCCTGTCCGACAGGACCGAGACAGAGCAGCCTCTGGAAAATCGACGGCCGGAGGAGTGATTACTTACGTGAACAACAGGTACTGTAATCCCGGCCATATCACTGTGAAAGCGAGGATATGTACGCCTGATGTGGAATTACTTGCGATAGGTTTGAGACCTTATTATGTCCCCCGTGAGTTCTCCCATGTTATTGTGATAACAGCCTACATTCCGCCCTCAGCGCGGGCTGCGACTGCCTGTGACGTCATCCATGCACTCGTCTCTGGTCTCCAAACTAAGCATCCCTGCGCGCTTATTGTGATTAATGGTGATTTCAACCATGCCTCATTGACTCGGACACTTACTGGGTTTACACAGTATGTGAGGTGTGCGACCAGGGGAAATAGAACACTGGACCTCATGTATGCTAATGTTAAGGATGCTTACAGCTGCATGGCTCTTCCACCCCTTGGCACCTCGGACCATGACCTGGTCTGCCTGACACCTACCTACATGCCTGTTTGTAGGCGGCAGCCACCTACCACCAGGACAGTACAGGTTTGGTCTGAGGAGGTCGAGTCCAGGTTACAAGACTGCTTTGAGGCTACGGACTGGGACCTGTTTTATAATGACTTTGGTGATGACATTGATGGCCTGACTGAGTGTGTCACTCTCTACATCAAGGCGTGTGAGGAGAGCATTGTCCCTACCAAGACGGTGCGCTGTTTTTCCAACAACAAGCCGTGGATCACCAAAGACATTAAAGACCTCCTGAACCGTAAGAAACAGGCCTTTATGGCTAGGAATAGGGAGGAAGCGCATGCCATCCAGAAGGAACTGAAGAGGCAGCTAAGGAGAGCACGTAGGGACTACAAGGACAAGGTGGAGAGTAAGCTGGAGTCCAACTCAAGCAGAGAGGTCTGGCGCGGCTTGAAGAACATCACTGGCCAGGGAAAAGGGGCGGCTGTGGTTGAAGGCGGGCGTCAAAAAGCTGATGAGTTGAATCAGTTTTTTCAACCGCTTTGATACATCTGATCCCACCCCCCTCTCCCTCCCCCCCCCATCCGGGGAGCCAGCCGCTGACCACCACCCCCGTCTCCCCCCCTCCGCCCTACAGCCTGACTCCGGCACTGTCCAGTTCTCCAGGTACGAGGTCAGAGGGGAGCTGAGGCGCCTGTCGGTGAGGAAGGCAGCAGGGCCGGACGGGATCAGGCCAAGGCTACTCAAGACGTGTGCTGAGCAGCTTGACGTGGTGTTCACACACCTCTTCAACCTTTCCATGAGGAGGAGCAAGTTCCCACTGCCGTGGAAAACAGCATGCATTATCCCACTTCCTAAAAAAGCCCGCCCCAGCGCCCTTAACGACTTCAGGCCTGTAGCCATGACGGCTCACGCCAGTAAGGTCCTAGAGAGGCTCTGCCTGAGACGCCTGAGACCGCTGGTCAAGGACTATGTCGACCCACTCCAATTCGCCTACCGGGCCAAGATGGGAGTCGAGGATGCAGTCATCCATCTTCTTCACAGGGCCTACACGCACCTGGAAAAGTCGGGGGGGTACGTACGGATTACCTTCTTTGACTTCTCCAGTGCTTTCAACACAATACGGCCGTCTAGGCTGGCGGAGAAGTTAGCGGCCATGAGGGTGCAACCGGACCTGATTGCTTGGATTACAGACTATCTGTCGGGCAGGCCCCAGTATGTCCAGCTTCATGACTGCAGGTCCATGGTGCTCACTAGTAACACTGGTGCCCCCCAGGGGACGGTACTGTCCCCCTTCCTTTTTACCCTCTATACCACCGACTTCAGCTACAACACGGAGTCTTGCCATCTCCAGAAGTTCTCTGATGACTCCACTATCATGGGCTGCATCGGGAAGGAAGGAGATGAGGAGGAGTATAGAGGCACAATCAAGAACTTTGTTGCCTGGGCTGAGGAGAACCACCTCCTGCTCAATGCGGGCAAGACTAGGGAGCTCGTTGTGGACCTGCGACGCAGAAAAAACCTGCCCCCCCATACTCCCATCACCATCAAGGGCAACGTGGTGGAAATGGCTGGTACCTACAAGTACCTGGGGGTCCACCTGAACAACCGACTGGACTGGGCGGACAACGCAGATGCACTTTACAAGAAGGGCCAGAGCAGACTTTTCTTTCTGAGGAGGCTCAGGTCCTTCGATGTGTGCAGGAGACTGCTGACACAGTTTTACCACTCCATAGTGGCCAGTGCTCTGTTCTTCTCTGTGGCCGTCTGGGGCGGTGGTCTCAGGAAGGCCGACAAGGACAAACTCAACAAAATTGTGAGGAAAGCTAACTCTGTTGTGGGAGGGGGTCTTGACAGCCTGGAAGTGGTGGCGGAGAGAAGGATGAGCAGCAAGCTGTTGTCCATCCTGGACAACCCCTCCCACCCCCTCTTCCGTGAGCTGAGCCTGAGGAGAAGTGTTTTTAGCCAGAGACTCACACTCCCTCGAATTAAGACTGATAGGTTTGGTGGCTCCTTCGTGCCGGCTGCCATTAAAGTGTATAATAGGAACTTATGAAGCTTGTGTTCTATGACTTATGAAGCTACTTTGTAACTCATGAAATAACATCTGCACTTTATCAGCTGTGCACTTTATTTTTGCTGTGCACTTTATTTGCTGTGCACTTTATTCTGCAGTGCACTTTATCTCTGCTGGGCACTTTTCTCTGCTGTGCACTTACTTAGTACCCGCATGAATTTTAACAGGCAAGGAATTTTGGTAGCATTTTAAGTGTTTTTATCTAGGGAAGGGATGGTTTTCTAGCTGTTTAGTTATGTGCTTAGCGTGTGTTGGGGTGGATACTGTTTTTGTGTATGTATGTTGTATCGTGTTTCCCTTGGTTGAGCTCCTGTGAGAACTATGAATTTCCCCATGTGGGATCAATAAAGTCTATCGTATCGTATCGTATATTCTATAATGAAAGCAAAATGTATTAGATTGTATCTGCTGTGGCTACTTAGCCGTTGTGTGGTCTATTGATTAGTAAACATTTTTCAATTTTGTAATGTTAAAGGACCACTTTCAACCTGTCTTCATATAATTGGTCCTCACTAATGTGCATTACAATATGGTACTGTCTTTTTTTATGCTGTCTGTGTCTCAGAAGCGGGCTGTGGACAGTTCAGAAACCCACCTACCATCATTGGTTGACAGGTTTGGTCATTTAAAACAAGATTAAAATGTTGACATTTTATCAGTGGCTTCTATTATAGCATGCTAACATTACATGAATAGAACGCCTGCAGTTTCTATTAGCTTTGATTCCCCATCGATGATGTCACTACTCACTGGTATGTGGGTTTCTGAACTGTCCACAGCCCTCCTCTGAGACACCAAGTAGACAAAAATGCTACCACATTATAATGAGCATTAGTGAGGACCAATTATATGAAGATTTAAGAAGCTTTAAAATGGGTGAAGTGGTCCTTTTAAAGGGATAGTTCACCCCAAAATGACTTATTTTCTATCGATTACTCACCCCATGCAGTGTCCGGAGACAGTCTCCTTTTGTGATTTGTGTATTTGGCAGGAAGCTATACTGCATACAGTAGCCTGTAGTAGATTATTTAAATATCATAATGTACGCTTTTTTTAATCATCACTGTCAGGCAGAAACCTCGTATCTGCAAGTTTCAAATTTGTATGTTTTTTCGTAAAGTAAAGCCGTGCTTCATCATACAAGACTGTCACGCAAAACTAGTGATAATAGCAGATCTACAAGCACACAACGCCTCGCGACACGTTGTGTGCTTGTAGATCAGCTAGTGCGTTGTGTGCTTGTAGATCAGCTTTCACTAGTTTAAATCATTTTTAAAATGATGAATACAAACGGACCGGTTTTGGACATATTGTACAATGTTTCCACCCGACAACAGCGAAATGTAGTGGTATTCCACACAGAGGGACTTGTTTGGGGCTTCGGGGTTCTCCAGTGTCTAACTCGGGGACTCGGGGACACTTCGACTGGACAAGCCAAGGGTTGAACCTGCGACCTTCCGCTTCCCAGACAGCCTCTCTACTCACTCAGCAATGACCACCCCCATATCAGCTTCAATATAAATGTCCACTGCCAATAACAACAGTGCTGGCCAGAATACCTTGACAGGCAATGAGGCTGCCTTAATCTCAGTTTGTGTGCCCTGCTTGATAGTGGAATGGCCCCCTCAGCCAGCCAGGCGACCCAATGCCCCCCTCAGTCTGCCAGGCGACCATGTCTCCACTTCTCCTTAACAACAATATATATATTTCCTTTTCTTTTTCTTTTTTTCAAACACAGTTGCCCCCCCCCCCAATCCACTCCCCTCTTTGGAGTGAAATCTTAACTGCCAGCATTCAAAGCCTGTCAATGAAAGGCCAGCTGTTGCCCACCCCCACCGCCCTGCTCCGCCCTCCCCCATGCCTCCACCCGGGCCGCCCTCTGCCGCTTTACCCAAGCCGTAGTTTGCCCCACCACTCTGCCAGCTCCACCCTCCCCTCCGCTCCCGGGCTGGACCCCTCCCACACCCGCAGTCCTTGCTTCTTCTGTGAAAGCATGAAATGCCATTACCAGCAGGTGTCAGGTTACGTGGGCACAGCACCAAGATATGTCCCCGCTGTTGAAGGAGGATGTGGTGAGGAACCCAAATGCTAACATGCTAACTGCACTGCCGACATGCTCTGTTCATCTCCAATCACACAAGCTGGCACACACAAACACACCCACCCACACACGCACGCACACACACACACACACACACACACACACACACACACACACACACACACACACACACACACACACACACACACACACACACACACACACATTCTAGACACACAAACTCTTGACACTTAATTAGAAGACACTATGCTGTAAATCTTGATTGCATGACAAAAACAGAAACCGATGTCTTTTATTGTTGTGGTCTCACAACAATCATATCATTGGGAAGTAATGATGGAGTAAATGATGCCCTATGTGGCCATGTGTTCTGTGTTGCCAACAAGGATAGAGACACTATTGACTGTTCTGTGGTCTTATCCAGTGATGGAGTAGGGGGGGAATATGGTTGTAGGAGATGTTAATCATGCTGTTCGCTCACATTTATTTTATTTATCCAAAGTCTTTAAGCTATCAATGGTCTGCAGTCTGGAACCACAGCTACACATCCGACCTTTAATTAATGTCTTCCGTTGGGCAGTTTCAGCTTAGATTTGTGAACTTCAGCAAATCCTTCCCAAAGCTAGAAGCAATACTTTATGCTGATCTGCTTGCCGAAAATAATGCATAGTGCTATTATTATTCTTTAATGTGATTGTAGGCAGTTCCTGTTCAGTATCAGTATCAGTATTCAGTAATGTTCTCAGAGTTAACAATGTCATTGGCAATTCATTTCAATTGTCTAATAGGAGAGTTATAACCATACGGATGGCATCGTAATGTGAATAGAGTTTGAGGGTGGATCACTCTAATTGCATTACACATGCTTGGTGGACTGGACTCTTGGGGTCTTGGGGGCTAATAATATGCTATTGTTACTGGCAGTGGTGGAGAAGCCTTTGATGATGGCAGAGAGATGCATTTCATTTCCGCATGTGGGCGACATGCTCTGCATACCCTCAGGCCACAAACCAGAGATAGCATCTGATATTATCTAATAGCATTTGACGAGTGTCTTCCATTGGCATTAAGAGGCCTTGCTCTTGCTGTGAAGAGGCTGCCCTTTCTCACACCTGCTATGCTGCCAGGCTGCACCTCAACTCTGCTCCAATGACCTGGAAGTTAAGCCTCTAATGTACATCACTGCCTTTTCAGCTAATCAAATTCAGGAAAATTCCCTACTCCAGCCTACTGATCTCCAATGAATAGGCTTTGTAAATAGACTAATGTTGACTAAAAGATTAACGTCGCCAATACCCACTTCCTGCATTTGAACTATATATTTTGGGGGGATTTCTATTGAAGAGCTATATTTGCTGGGGCAGGAGATAGAACATTATATGCATTATGCAAGTCCTAAGAAGGCATGAAAAACTGTCAAACAAAGTGTAAAAAATGTTCTCTTCCTTTCTTCCCCTCTTTCCTTTTTTTCTCCCTCACTCCCGTCTTTCTCTTTGTTGGAGGCGGGTTGGCTTTAATGAGTGGACTCCATTGTTACTTGGGGGCTGCTGCCTGCTTGCAGCTGTGGATGAAACTATCCGGCGCATTTGGCATGGCGCCCGTCTTTGGCCCTCGATTCTGACAGCAGGAGGAGGCGGAGGCCAGCACACTGGATGTGCTTGATGTGCACTGATGGACAGCAGACAGCTTGCTGTGTCGGAGCGCTCCCCTAATCCACTTAGACAGGAATCCATGGAAACCAAATGGTGCTGGATTGAAAGGGGGAGTTTACAGTAAGAGTTATGTTGAGACGGTGGAAATAAAGAGTTTGAGATTGTGTGTTTGTGTAATATGACTAATTGCAGCTGTGAATATTTAGTCTCTCATTCCCTCAGTGTAAACATTCTCACTTACCCTTTTTGTTTTTGGAGCTGTGTGGAACACAAGCTCCCTATACGTGGCCGTGTGTGTAGGTATGTTTGTAGGTATGTTTGTGGGTGGGTGGGTCTGTATGTAGCCTGTATGTAGTACCCTGGGTGACCAGAGAGGTGCTGTTGAGTCTAGCCTGCCCTGAGCATCAACTGCAATACACACACACACACACACACACACACACACACACACACACACACACACACACACACACACACACACACACACACACACACAGCTCCACTTCGAACAGAGGTTCGATTTTTACTGTGTATGTGGTTTCAATTGACAAAATACAGTATAACTGCAGTATGAATTGTAACAGTACGTAAAATCCTGAGTGTTAATTTGAGTGTTAATTGAGACCGTCAGGTCGCAGTTACTATCAAAACCTCCACTGGCTGGCTGGCTGTCTGTCTGTCTGTCTGTCTGTCTGTCTGTCTGTCTGTCTGTCTGTCTGTCTGTCTGTCTGTCTGTCTGTCATGTCACGTCATGTCGCGTCGAGTCACACTTTTCCCCTACTGATATCTCCGCCACCGTTGCCCCTATCCATGCAAAACTTTGCACACACACTCCTTGGCTGCCAAACCACAACCTCCACTCATTTCTCACATGGCCCTCTTCTAGCGCCACCATGAGGCCGATTCTTGCTAAACCAATTTTTCGACACTGCTCAGATTTTGCCCTAAAATCACGCAAAGCGGTACACAGTATTTCTAAAGTCATGTCATCAACATGGATCCGTCCCATTTCCCATATTCCCTCCTGATTGGCTACCATTGCCTTCTAAAGTTTGTGTATGCGACCTGGCGGTCGCTTATCTCCCGATTAGGGAGTCTTACTGGTTTAACTTTGAGAGTGTGCAAATGGAAAGGAACCAAATGCACCCTTACGGATACAGTACCTGTACCTGTGCCCCCCTCCTGTCCTCTCTGGTGTTATCCCAGCCCATCAAGTCCTGCTGACAGTCAAAACACAGGCCCTTTATCCACACGACCCATCAATTCCTGCAGTCCATTGGGGGCCCCTACCGGAGGGGCCACTCTGGTTGGGCCCTGCAACACAGTCAAATCCTCAGTGTTATTTTAACTCTGGCCTATTTGGTCATTTCTTACTCTTGGTCATTTTTTTTCTCTCAGATATAAATGAACACTGAGGATTTTACTGTGAATTAACCTTCTGCTGGAGAGTGGCGATAATTCAGCACTACAGAGATGGCATCTCGTCTATTTCACATAGCTTACAGTTTACAGTTTAGGCATTTAGCAGACGCTTTTAATCCAAAGCGATTTACAATAAGCAGGTAATACATCAATATAATAAGCAAGATAATACGTCAGTACATCAACAACAATACAACAAATGCATTGGAATATCAATCTAGAAAAATAATAACATAGGTAGACCATGCACCAAATCAGTATGTGTTTCATCTCTGATGGCCCTTTTGTCATCAACAAACAAAATTCTGCACCAACACACTCTGCTGAAAGCATGTTCTGAAGTTTACAATCTTTAAAAGTGAAAAAAGGCTGCACACTGCATATAGACCCAATGCAGAATGATTTAATGATAACCAACATTTCGACCTGGAATGGTCTTCTTCAGGGATTGAGGGACTGAAGTTTACAATCAGTCACAACTATTCAATATTCAATTTAATAAGCAACCTGTTTTCTTGTCATTGACACATCAAGTGAGCCCATGATGCACTCTTAACTTAGTATAAATTAACCATAAGTACATCATGGGTTCACTCGATCTACCAAATGTACAGTAGATCTGCTATTTTTCGACATGCGACACCAGTGCACCAAAGTGTACTTTACTTGTTTTATGTGGCATGCGTATAGCTTAGTATGCGTAGTTTCCATATTGCTGTGAGCAGCAGCTGAGAAGACATAAAGGATGGGGATGAAAGGGGACAGATTACATATTCATCTGCCCCATTGAGAGGAAGCGATGCCTGCAGAGATCCACACTGAAACACACTGACGGACCACACTCACTGCGCACATGACTCACAGGTGCAACCGGGGGACACCTTCTCACACGCCTCCTTCCTAACCTCATGCTCAACCCCTCTATCTCTCTCTCTCTCTCTCTCTCTGTCTCTCTCTCTCTGTCTCTCTCTCTCTTACCTTATCCCCCTCTCTCTCTCTCTCTCTCTGACTGTCTACCCTCTCTGTCTCTCTCTCTCTTTCTTTGTCTCACTGTCCCCTCTCCCTCTGCTCCTCTCTGTTTCATACCCCTCTGTCCTTCTTCCTTCAGCGTGATGTGTGTTATCACAGGCCCTCATCTCCTCAGCCTTGGCGCGTTGCTGCATGTACGGACGGCCTTTGTCTCCTATCGTCAATCCACATCTTTTATCAGCTCCCTTTTATGTGAAAGTTTTTTTTAACCCCCCCTCCTCTGTTATCGGCATAGTTTTTTTTTTCATAGTCCCTCATGATAAAGGCCTTCATAACAAGGTCCAGCTCGCAAACCATGCAATGTCTCGCTATGAAGTTTGGGGGGTTCATTGTTGTCGTAATGAGAGGTGCAGGGCGGGCGGACAGAAAGGTGAGACATTAAAACCAATAGCGTGCCTTATTTCCATATGGGCATTGTCAGAGAATGTGGCGTGTTCTCCAATGAAATATTAATCTTTAACCTGCCTTTGTGCTTTTGAAAAATGCCTGGAGCTTTGCTGGCCTTGTGTTCTAGGTCCTATGAATCACCCCCTTTATTCACTTTGCCGTATGTCTCACTCGCTCTTCCAGGCAGTGGATTTACAGGAACCGGAGGGGAACGTGAACTGGGCTGAGCTCAGTACTGTCTAGAACCCAGACGACAGACACTTAAATGGATAATGATCACATTCAGAGTCAGACCCGGGAGCAAACTTGAGATTTTTGAGGTGCAACCAAAGAAACTCAAAAGGAAGTGCTGTCCTTTTAAGCTTAGCCCAGAACCCATTATACTATTTGAACCGAACGAGTTCTGGATTTTGTGCATGCTCAGATGCATTTTGGATGTTAGGTCTAAGGCTGGTAGTTAATGTATGATGGCATACCACAACAACAAAACAAAAGTACATGTTGAGGTGGTCCAGTGAAATTACATGTTAATTTCAATGACACATTATGTAAAATGTCTTCAAGCATGTAAGAGCAAACTATCCATCTTTTCAACTTAATTGATCCATCATACAGTGCTCATCTGACGGAAGACATTATTTGCCCACAGCCTCACACACAAGATTACTAATTCACAAACAGTCAGTGCACTAAGCATACAATCCACTGAATCCAGTGAATATAGAGCCAGTATTGTGTGTGAGAGAGATCTCTGGTGCCCTCTCTCTGCAGAGTAGCCAGTGTCATGCCATGTTCACAGATGGTCTGGACTTGCTCTGTATTGTATGATTGAACTAGACTTGACAAAAATAAATAAGCTTTCATATACAGTAGGCTTGGTAGAAAAATGCACATTATTTTTTGCTTTGAGAATTATGAAGACTTAGCCTTCTTAATTCTAAACATGCATATTCTGTATCTTGTGGTTTTGTGAAGGAGTTGCAGCACATACACGTTTCATAAAATGTCTGCCTCATGCAAAGCCCTCTGCATACAGTGCGCTGACTTATTACACTTTTTAATTTAGCCCTTTTGTGTGAACAGTCAATTTAAATGTGAAAAGTCAGCATTCCAGCTTTCATAAAATAGGCTATCTTTATTTATCTTTATGATTACAGCTCTCTCCTGCACTGTTTATGGACTGCGCTTGTCAGATAACAAATAGCGATATTAACGTGACATCGATAATGTTTGTTTTGACATTATTACTCTGATTTACTGCTTTTTAAATTTGGAGATTAGACATTGCTGTAGGAGAGCTGGTCACTGCCTGAATGTCGTGGAAGCCTTTCTTAGTCTCCTCTAAATATAATTACTCACAAACTACGCGTGAGTGTTGGGTTTGTTCATTGACTAGTTGAATTGCATAGTGGATCTTTTCCGTATTGTCACATGTTCTTTGTTCGGTTGAACATGTCAAAGGTCTGCTTGAGTTCTGGCTGCAGAAATGCTGTGAATTAAAATCACTTACCATTTTGTCACCTTTATGACACCTACTATTTATGCATATTAAATGGGAACCAATCACCAAATTTTGCAGTTTTATTGTTAACCTCTACCCACTGCATGCCATACTGTAGTGTACTGTAGATGACTTTGTAAGCTGTTAAAAGAAAGTCTCAAATGCTGCTACCATGTACCAACCACATGTCTAGGGTTTTGAGTCTAGCTTGTGTTTTTCGGATCCGTATACTATACAGGTAGACCTCAACCTACCCCCCCTCGCCACTCTCAGCCTGACTGGCCTGAAGGGCCAGATAGACAGCGTGCTTTTGAATGGATCCACACCAAAGCAGTGCAGCAGCAGCAGCTCTCCCAGGTCTGTGCCTTGGGCCAGATCCATTGCGTGCAACAACTCTCAGCCTTTAATTAAGCCTCTGAAGGGAGCGACAGCCTTTATTAAGAATAGAGATGTAGCTCCATGTACAACTGTTTCCCTCCATCTGCCACCCCCCCACCCCACCACCCCTCCCTTCCTGCTCCAGGAAAGACATGAAAAGAAATGAAAGGTGTTTTCAAGTGAGGCCCTGATGCTTTTTTTTTTTTTAATGCTGGGATCTCTTTAGCGTGTCTGTGCAACCAAATCATTTTACAGTGGAATATTTTTACACGAGTCTCCCCTCTCCCTGTTGTTTGTGTCAATTCATAACATGCTGCAGTTGGTCCGTTTGTGTGTGTGTGTGTGTGTGTGTGTGTGTGTGTGTGTGTGTGTGTGTGTGTGTGTGTGTGTGTGTGTGTGTGTGTGTGTGTGTGTGTGTGTGTGTGTGTGTGTGTGTGTGTGTGTGTGTGACCGTGGCCGCTGGTGGAGGATGACTCCTCCAGATGATCCTGTGTGTAGCTGCAGCGACACAGCTGGAATTGTTATCTCCTTTGATATTAGGGCCGCATGTAATGTGGAAAACACCGTGGTCCGGCTCCACTTCCTCCTGAAACGATAGGGGTTTCGCATGCCAGTTGGTTTTTATAATCCCCTCGACGTTTGTAGTTTATTCCACAGAATTCAACCTTAGCTATGTTAAATATTTCGCCATTGCTTTTTCTTTTTCTTTTTTTTTTCCTCTTCTTCTTGAAAATCTTGGGATAGGATATGGGAAGGATATGCTGTTTTTTTTTTGTGTCAAACCGCACAGACATGCAGGTTGGAGATCAGACTAGAAGGTTGTTTTGGTGATTTGTTCCAAAACGCCTTCAGCATAACAGGTCTGATAGGGCCACGCTGAGGTCGATGCAGGAAAGGAATTCACTTTTAGTTTACGCCTCTGTGTTAAAATCCCACACACTTGAAGGTGGCTGATAAACCGATATGTCAGCAACTCATTGATCATATTAACAGGGCCAGATGGAAAAAAAAGAGAAAAAGAAATCATCCTGGGGCTATGCCATCAAATGGCTCCTCTGAGATATATGTCTGTGAGATTCTCTCTCTCTCTCTACTTCAGCATGTTCTTTTCAAGGGAATATGGGTGAGGAAGTACTTTGGATGTTGTTGCCAGTCGACCCAGAGGGGCTGCGTGTTGAGGCACACCCCTCACTCCCTAACTCCCGTCTTCCCTTCACTGATCTCGCAGCCCATCCATCCAACTCTCCCGAGGCGACAGTCGCATCTCTTTTACTACACAGTGAAAAAATCCTGGGTGTTGAGCCTGATTCATACAGTACGTCGTAGCATGGCGGCGTCGTTCACTGAAAGTAGCTGTTCACATTTATTATATTATCAGTTATTATGCCTGGCCTGCCTGGGGTCCACATAATGAAACAAACATGCTTTAGAATAGGCAATGCCGACATTTATAAATAGGCATGTTATTGTAGTTGCAATATCATATTTAAAACAAATGAAATCAATCAATTCCAAAACCTCTTCACATACTGACTATTGCAATTGTTTTAGAAAGATGATGTGGTCTAGTGGGAGTCAGTATCTTTCTCCTGAGTTTGCACTTAAACATGTTATAAGAGTCGAAATTAGGACAGCCAAGAGAGAGATCCACTGCAGCTACTGAAAATACCTTTCTCCATTGAAAGTAGGCAGTAGGAAAGTCTTAGTTGAGATCTGAGACCTCCCTTCAGCAGAGTAGCTTAGTGCCTAGTCATTCTGACCAGCCCACTTTGAGGAATTAAACTATTAAAATGGCCATCACATGAAAGGCACCCTGGGGCCATGCAGTGCTGCGTATCTCAAAGAGAACCTCTTTTGGCCTCCTGGTTTTTGTCAAGGAAGTCTTGATGATTTCTTTTCAGTCCAGCTCTCGTTCGGTGTCCGTGTACATTTTTTGGACTTAACTTTGAGGTTTAACAGAGAAGGGACAAGAGAAGGATTTGACAGTCTAGCATGAGGTGGAATTGAATTCATATTGTGAAAACATACACAGTATATCATCTGAAAAGTTTCATGTGTAATTAGTTCAGTCACCAACAAGCCAATAACTTTACTCCCAAGCCTTTTTCATGAATATATTATTCAACCTAAGGCCTTTAGCAAGGTCGATATTTAACTGTTCTCTTAACCTTGTGAATCCGTGCTTGCTTTGTACTATGGGGAATTTTAAAACCTAATTTTGCGTGGTAACAATCACAGATAGTGATACAGTAGCAACTGCATGGCAAGAGTTCGTCTGACAAGGTTCAGAGGGTTTACAGAACACTAAACCTGTATTATTGGGATGAATTATTGGGATGACTCACGCAAGCTCTTCCAGTGTCGCTGAGACGATCGGCTGGCCAAGTGTTGGGATGATTAAACTTTATCTCTCATGTGTCTGCTGGCAATCAATTAGCTGTTCTTTTTAGGAACTTGAAAAGTATTGCATGAGACGCCCCTATTTTGATTTACGATTTTTGAGTATCAGATTGAATAAAGTTTTCATGCATTACTCAGTCTGTGGCATACTGTAGGTCTACCCTGAGTCATGCTTTCTTAGTGGTAAATGGATATAAATCAATTTAATTGGGGGGCTCGATTGGGGAGAAAACCAGAAACAGGATTGTGTCAAAGGTCATGCACCAACCTAGACACAGGATCTAAGCCTGCAGTCAAATCTATCCTAAATCTGATTTATTTCTTAAATCCCCTCTTTTGGCCCGACTGTTCACACTGCATTTCCAAGTGACCGGATCTGATCTGTGTGTTCAGGCTAGGGGTGTGCGATATGACGATAATTATCGTCTCGGCGATACAGCTTTGCCACGATAGGCCATTTCAGAATATCGTTTCTCTCGTGATACAAACAGTCATTTAGAAAAGGCTCTGGAATCTGGATATACAGCGAGTGCACGTTCCATGAGTCGCAGCTCGATTGCTTAATTTATACTTCTATAGTACGGTGGTGTAATTCGCCAAAAAGAACAGATCTACAAGCTATAACGTGTCGCGGCTCAACGTGTCGTATAGCTTGGGGATCTGTCCCCTGCTTTCACGGCCCCTCCCCCGGGCAGCACGCAGACAGGCTACAGAGTGTCTACAGCACTGACTGAGTTGTGTGCAGGAGCTGAGGAGCACCGAGCAGCACGGCACACTGGCCCACGATTTAGTTTCACTTTCACGGGACTTTGTAAAGCAGGGATGCAGCTTGGCCTGCATTCTTTGGAGCATATTTTTCATAATGGATGCATTAAACTAACAGGACGCAAACTACTGTACTTATCCGTCCTGCTATCGCTATCAGCCATCTCACTGCTTGCAAAGCTGTGCTGGAGTCTCCACTCTGGCAGTATTGATGAGATGATTTAGATCACCTTGTAAATCCATGCTTCTGTTTTTATTAACTACAAACAAGTAGCTTTTTGCTGCGATTTGTAAAGTGCTTTGTTTGTTATGTTTTCACCATTGATGCATGCGTGTGTCGTCGCGTCTCGCGGTGAAATCGTAGCGTCTATTTTGCGTCTATTACATAATTGGCTTAGTTATAAAACCATGCCATTATTGTTAGTAGAAAAGCTAAAAGCTAGGATGATAATGAGTGAGTAATAGACCAATTATTTGTTTACAAACATTGAGACTGAATGCACAGCTGACTGTATCATGTAATCAATTCCCAACAGATCCCCAAACCTGTTGTTTTGGGGAGCACTGGTTATTCAACCTCCTCTTGTGTGCTTGTGAGGTGCTCCCATGGGGTGCGCCCTTATCGAGAAATATATACTTCATTGCGCAACGGTATTCCGCGTCAAGAGTAGCTGATATACAAACTCACATCGCGTCACCAATGCAACCCTTCTGAGCTTGGAGGTCTGTGGCTCTGCGCGCGACACCGTCGCAGGACGGAGCATAAATTAGGCTTCATGGATTGCAGCTGGGCGAGCAGTAGACGCTCTGGTGATCCAGTGGATCGGGTGGGTGATCATGAGGAGCGCTCCCTCTGTTCTGATGACGGTGAATAGAGGTGGGGTTTGAAGGACAACTGTTTTGAATCGCTATTATTGTTTACAATCAACAGAAACTAAGGATTATATATTTCAAGGGTGAGAATTTACAGTAAAAATCCTAAGCATTCTTCCTCCACACTGGGAGAAAAACGGCATCTGAAAGTTTGATGGAATGCATTTTTAAACACGAGTGCCATCCATTGCATCCTATGAACGGTGGGGTTCATTTGGTGCCGACCGGCGTGCGCATACTGGTTTATATCAATGTGACGTGGACCATTAAGGCATCTATTCTCTAAAAAGAAAGCTTGTATCATAACAAACCTCCTGACTTTGGTTGGTCATAAGGTAATTTGTTTTCCCTGAAGTTTCAATGGTAAGGCATGGGTTGTTGTCAACCTGTGGGTCGAGACCCCCAGAGAGGTCCCGCCAAATTGTTTTGAAAATAGCCGATCTACAAGCTCACAACACTCAAAAAAACATTTTAAGGGAACCCATAAAACATTTCTGGGACCCATTTGAATGACCTGAACCATCATCACACCAACTAGTAAATATTTTGAGGTAAAAAATGATAATTGTTTAATCAAAAATCTGAATGTTATCATTAAAAAATCATAGATTAGGCTATCTATCTTTCTATCTGCAGCATAAAAATGAATAGATTATCTATAGAATATCTGTGTGGGTCTAATAATCATAATAAACCTAAAAACTCGCATAAAACAGTATCGTGATAATATCGTGTATCGTGATACTGCATGAAGCATATCGTGATAATGCTTTTTGCCAGTATCGCCCACCCCTAGTTCAGGCTGATTTTAACGTCAACCCAAAGACCCAATGACAATGGGTGATGACGTCCTTTAAAGACTGAGATTAAGTGCATGTGCTGTAACATACAGTATGTAACTCATAAATACAGTCCCCTTATTCACATCAGAAAAATAAAAAAAGGTATTGTTTGTTTACACACACACCGCCCTCTGGTGTCTGTAGAATAATGAAGCATAGCTGGGTGGAAGATTGATTGACAGGTGGATGTCATGATATTATTTGTTGAAATTGGTTGGTAGCTGCTGATGTAAGCATGTCTGACACTTTTTCTGACAGTTAGTAATCGAGATGAGAAACAAATCATAGCTTGTTTTTGGAAGCAACTGCATTCCATACAGTATGTTTTTCTCATTTTCTGACTTTTCCTTTAATTTGTCACACATCTGTAACTATAATTCACTGAGTTATTGTCTCCACCAGCCGAAAGGCATGGGGAGAGTATGTTTTCCACTCCGTCCGTCCGTCCGTCCGTCCGTCCGTCCGTCCGTCCGTTACCAGCTAATCTCCGGCGCCGTTGGCCCGGTGGCTGCCAAACTGTGCACACACACTCCCTGGATACCAGTGTACGATTTTGGTGAAATTGTGCATGCGCATTCCCAATAGGCCAAGGAATAAATGCCACTTAAACAATTTCAAATCAGCCTCATGCTGGCGCTATAACAGGCCAATTTGTGTTTTTAACTATAACTCTACTGATCAGTGTACAACTTTGTATGTGCACTCCCTAGAGGCCAAGGAAATACCTTTGCCCTGCATTTTTCATATCTGCCTTTTATAGCGCCACCAGGAGGCTGACTTATGTAAAACACATTTTCCGCACCTAGGTCAAGGAACAAATGCCACTCTTTTCACATTGGCCTGTTATAGCGCCACCAGCAGGTCGACTTTTGCCAAACTAATATTTGGAACAAAATGCCTCAAATCATGCATGCAGTGCCACATTGCCGTTAAAGGCCAAATAAGACATGGCACCCTTTTCACATGCATTTAGTGCCACCAGGACCTACCTGACCTGGTGGAAACCTGTGCTTGGAAGAGCACTGCTTCTAGTTTAGAAATGTCTTCAGGAGTTATTTTGCATATTTCCTGTAGTTTTCAGACAATAACCTTGACAACTGGCAGGTGGCTCGAAAAGTTCACTTTGTTAACTATTGGGACGTCCCGAAAACAACTCAACAATCCACAGCCTCTGCTCCTCTAAAGGGGAAATGACATCTTGAACTGTGTGAATTATAGGGAATTGCACCACATTGTAAAAGCAAAAGTTTCCACTTTCCAGGATTTAAATGAATGGAAATAATAATAATAAAAAAAACACCTGGAGATCTCACCTTACTAGTCACTCAGATGTTATGCATTAGTTACTAGGGCCCAAGGTGGAGGGGCCTTAATTATTTTATACTTTAGTTATTGAAAAATAGCAGATATACAAGCTCACAGCTCGGCACCGAGTGCCGCGGTGCGAGCTTGTAGATCTGCTATTTTTGAAAAGTCGTGAGAATATGTGCAAATCTTTGAATATACTGTTTGTATTTTTTTAAGCGAACATTTGCAACTCAAATTCTGCTTCTGGGGGGTCCCTGGAACTAAATATTTTGATGGGTGTCTGTGGCCAAATACATATCATTTTGGGGGTCCTTCACATGAAAAAGTTTGAGCACCACTGACATAGAAACAGTTTTTCCAAAATACCTTGGAAGGATTTGAAACATTCAAAGACTTGCACAAATATTCACGATTTTTCAAAAATAGCAAGCTCGCAGCGTGAGCTTGTATATCTGCTATTTTTCAATAGTTAAAGCACAAAATGTTTGTGAATCCTTGTACCCAGGGCCCAGAATTTGGTGCGACACCCCTGGTCTGGAGTTAACACTGAGTGGGTCCATTGTTAAAGGAGTATGCTGGGTTTTGTACTGTGTACTATATCAGCTGCTCTGTGTTATATTGCAATGATAAGCAGGCCTAGATTGATATGGGTGGACTGAGAGGTCATGGTTGATGTCAGGTTCGGTAGTGATGTGGTTCACTGTCAGAGAACAGAGCCCCCCCCCCCCACACACACACACACACACACAAAAACAATGTGTTTTCCCTCCATATAATTTCCTGCCCAGGATTTTTTTAATGCCGTTATTTACTGCAGTTAACTGTAAAGATTCAAAGCTTCTTTTTCTTCCTCTTTCCTCTCCCCCTTTCTGGCGGGTGCAGGTAGGGGTGTGTGTGTGTGTGTGTGTGTGTGTGTGTGTGTGTGTGTGTGTGTGTGTGTGCGTGTGCGTGTGTGCCCGAGCGAGCGAGTGTGTGTGTGTTTTCGCGCGCACACGCAGTAGACTGACGCGGTGTGTTGGCTCGTCTACAAAGGCTCCAACATAAAAATGGATCAGGAATTTCTGGTTCCACTTAATACTGAGTCCCTCCCCTCATGAAGTGAAAAGAGAAAAAAAAGAAATGCCACAAACCAAGCCACTAACCGACCCACTGCAACAGGAAAAAGCTGATGAAAAGTTATTACCATGCGGATGTTTGCACCTCCCCTTGCTCTCTGTTTCACCTCTCTCTTACTGACGGGGGTCTTCAATTTGTACCAAACAGATTTTTTTCATGATCAAGGCGGCGACTTGGGGTAATGGGACTTGGGGAAAGAAGTGCCCAGGGCCACTCAACAGGGGAGGTTGAGTCGGGTGACAGTTAATAGGCAACGGTGTGGGACTCCCCTGCATTGTGGACACTCCAGTTGTCTCGACAGGAGACTCAAGTCTCCTTTCATGTCATATGAGGTCACTCCCTTTTGTCTCCGCACACCCCAACTACTCCCCTTCTCCCTCACTCTCTCATAACACCTTACAAACTCTATTCACTGGTGGTGTGCTCACGTGATTTTGCACCCTAACGCACACGTATGCGCACGCACGCACGCACGCACGCACGCACGCACAGTCGCACGCACGCACGCACAGTCGCACGCACGCACGCACAGTCGCACACACACACACACACACACACACACACACACACACACACACACACACACACACACACACACACACACACACACACACACACACACACACACACACACACACACACACAAACACACACAGTCACAGAGACTCAGGCTTGTTGCCCTGCTGCCTTGAGGGCCAGAGGAAAGGGCCCCAGTAGAGGATGTGTAAGGGTCTAATGTGAGCCTGCTGAGTGACTGTGGAAGGGGGCGGGGAGCAGATCGAGTTGCAAAGCCGGCCAGGTCTTCATTGTGAAGATGAGTTGAGCAGTGTCTGAATAGGCCTCGTCTCGACCAGTGGGGTCCTGTTTGTGTCATAGACCCTTGGACCTGCCCTGCGGTGCGAGCACTGATATACCTACTATGGCGGTTTCAGTTGTAAAGGAATTTCATTCACTAACATCTGACTGACAGAGATACTAGACATGTTAAAAATGAAAGAAAACTCTTTAAGTTATTGGTTATTGGTTGAGACATTCTCTGGGTCCATATCGCAAGACGGAAACAACAAAACTTAAGACTTGAGTATTGACAAGCATTGACTCCCCTGCATTGTGGACACTCCAGTTATGATATTGCGCATCATTATGCATAATGTTTAGTTTTCTATTATGAGAATGATCCATAAACCAATCGTTACATTCACTAATAATTCAGTAACGGAATGACGGCCTACTGTAATCTCGTAATAATAAATAAAAGAAATGGTCATTGAAGGAAAGTGGGGGAAAAAAACATGGTTTACTGTGCCTTTCTGCAGCTTCATCGTTTTGTGAAGACTGATCATTCACACAATACGAGTAATGATTTGATGTGAATCCAGCTACAGTATATTGGAGACGTAGTGTTTACGTACTAGCAGGCCAACCAGCAGGAGGGCAGACAAATTATGTGCCACTGAGAGCATGCCAACTCTCTTTGCGTCTGTGAGTGATGGGGCTGGACCAGAGTCAGCGGAGCTAGCTGCAGTATTAGAAAACATGGGAGTGCCAGTGATAAATCTGGCCCTAAAGACTAGGCAGGGACAGAAGAGGAATGTTTTGGTGGGACTCAGAAGAAAAGACGAGGGTAGAGGAGAGTGACCCCTTGAAGAGCAGAGATTGAAATAAATATCCCAGCAGGAAATTACTTAAGGAGCTCCCTGGACGTCTCCCCAGACTGGTTTAGTCATCTGCCAGAGGCCAAAAGACAGCGGCAAAGCAAGAGAGGCCCAATCTCTGTCAGTGACATACTGTAGCATGCCTTCTTTTATTATGTTTTCTTCCTTCCTATGATGAGCATTCAGAATCTCTGTTTACAGCAAAGCACTGTGCCAGTGATGCTCACGAGACACGCACACGCGCACGCGCACACGCACGCACACACACACACACACACACACACACATACACACACACACACACACACACACACACACACACACACACACACACACACACACACACACACACACACACACACACACACACACACACACACACACACACACACACACACACACACACACACACATATACACACACACACACACACACACACACACAGTTTTCTCTGTGATTAGGAGGCCTTCCTCAACGGTACTTCCTGCAACAACAACAACAAAAAGTGCCATTTTGCCCCAAGGTCTGAAACCACAGAGTTTGTCGGGGGAGAATTGAAAGGGTGCCTGAAGTGGCTAGACTACTGTTTCCCAAATACTGGGTCGGGACCCATTTATCTTTATGGGTCTTTTTATTTTAAATTATTATTATTATTTTAAATTCAAAACTCTTTCAATAAATATCCCCCCCAAAAACGAAATTTTTAAAAAGAAATTCAATTATTTTTTTTGATGAAAATAGCCGATCTACAAGCTCACAACGTGGCGCGAAGCGGCGCGTTGTGAGATTGTAGATCTGCTATTTTCATTTTTTTGTCCCGGGCAAATGTCTATTTTCTCTTTTGGGTCACGGGCCAAAAGCTTTGGGAACCACTGGGCTAGACTACTGCTGGGGGGGCTACAGTACCTTTACAGCCTCCTAACCAAGGTCTCCCTGGCTACAGGAGACTAGTTGAGTGGTGCCTACTTGTGGTATCAGCCAGCCACGTAAATCACAGACAGACTGTCCCTGCTGAAGAGATTTATCTCAGTGGACACCAGAATACCCTGGCAGACCTGCCGAGCCCGGCAGCACAAGTACCAATTAAAAACGTTCACCATGATATGACGGAGTACAAGTGATGACAGGCCCCGGCTCTGTTCCGGGGTTCCTCTACCTTTCATCCCTTGGAATACAGAAGGAGAGCGGAAGGCTGCTGAAAGCACTTTAAAGTAGGAAGTACCATAATGTTGCCCTTGTGGTAGAACGGCGCCTTGTGTTTTGTTGTCTGAGGCAGAGCGGGTCGGCCTAAAGAATGGCTCCACGTGCTTTTTCTCTTCTGTAATTATGTGCCAAATATATTTTAATGAGGAACGATGACTAAATAAATGTCATTTGCGCAAGATTACTTTGTTCTTTATTTTTGCCTCTGGAGGATATTTTGGGTGCTGTTTGTTTGATGCACTGCACTAGTATCCACATAATCTGCTTTTCCAGTGGCGCCTGGATAGACAAGTCGTCCAGCCATACATACAGTAAACTTCTAGGTAGACAATTTGGCCGGCCCTTCGTACAGTACACTCGTAGACGAGTAGGCCCGCCACATGTGCAGCATACAGTATGTAGTGTGTTTCATTCATCTTGTTGGGACTGTCTGCTAACGCTCAAAGACACTCAAGACTCTTCCTGCTGAAGTGACATGGCTCTGTGAAAATGGACGCCATGCAGTTGCAGCCAGCAGCCGCGGCTCAGCTTTAATATGTGTGTGTGTGTGTGTGTGTGTGTGTGTGTGTGTGTGTGTGTGTGTGTGTGTGTGTGTGTGTGTGTGTGTGTGTGTGTGTGTGTGTGTGTGTGTGTGTGTGTGTGTGTGTGTGTGTGTGTGTGTGTGTGTGTGTGTGTGTGTGTGTGTGTGTGCGCGTGCGTGTGTGTGAGCGGCTTGTGTGTACAGTGTGGATAGTGTTAGTATTTCGAAGGAGTGATTTATGTGTGTATACACTTGTAGAGACTTTTATGTGTGTAGATATGGTGTGCCTGTCGTGTTAGGTACTGCGAGCGTGTGGGGATGTCAGAGCAGGCAGATGATACTGCACTGCCCAGCCCTCTATCTGAAGTGTTTAATTCTTTCCATCATTGGAGATAATCACCGTTTTTCATCCATTTAGAAGCTCTGGGAGAACTTAATCCTGCCTTCAATTAAACCAACGATGCTTGCGGAATAGTTGTGACTTGAGACTATCCTTGACATTTGCTTACATGCACGTATAGGCATGCATACGCACACAGACGCACGCGCGTGCAGAGTAAAAAAATCCTCAGTGATGATTTAACTCGATGAGAGTGGAAAAATGAACCATGTGGGTTAAGTTGACACCGAGGGTTTTGTACTGATCATGTTAGTAAGGGAGTGATGTTCTAAAGGGGAGCAGTGTTTACCTGCCCACTCCAGTGGATTCCTCAGCTGGCTTTGGCTCAGACAGTGGGACTGAGGCTCCGGTGCCTGCATGTCTACTGTCTACACTGGAGACATTCTTACCCTGATATCACTGCCCCTGTGCTCAACAAAGATGTTGAAAGGCCCATATTGAAACAAGACGAGGGGGGCTGGGGTACAGTGGGTGGGGAGTTAGATGGACTTGCCTCATAAATCCACTATCGTCAGCAGGCCGGAAGCCTTGATGCATGGTGTGTGCAGAAGAGGGAACAGGTGTGAGCTTCTGTGTGTGTGTGTGTGTGTGTGTGTGTGTGTGTGTGTGTGTGTGTGTGTGTGTGTGTGTGTGTGTGTGTGTGTGTGTGTGTGTGTGTGTGTGTGTGTGTGTGTGTGTGTGTGTGTGTGTGTGTGTGTGTGTGTGTGTGTGTGTGTGTGTGCGTGCGTGCGTGTGTGTGTGTAGATATGTGCACATAGCGCATGCATGTTCACATCTTAAATTGTGTGTGTGCGTGCGCCGCACATACATGTTTGTGGGGGTAATAAATAGGATTGTGTATTCTGGCATGGTGTACACTGATCTGGGGTAAAAAAAAATGCATTGGGACCTTTGCTTTGCTTTCGACATGCCGACACACTCAGGATTGTCTAAAAGCAAGCATCGTGGTATTGGTTCTATCGCAGTTAAAACATGTAATATGTGTTGTCATCCATCACCTTTTTAAAGAAAAAAAAAAGTTGTACTATCTTGACTAATCACACACTGTAGCAATAAGAGAGCGGTGGTGGCGGTGGTGGAGGGGGGAGGCTGACTTCAAAGCGGCGTGGCAGCATTCTCCTGACCCAGCCTGTTTACACTGCTCAGTGGAGTCTGCATTCCTGTGTCTCATTTTTCCATGGCATTCCAGGAGGAGCTCCATGCTCCTGGCTGTGTGCCCAAGGCTTTAGTGATGTTTAACCCAAACCCCCCCCCCCCCCCCCCCCAACTCACACACACGCACACAAACACACATGCGCGCACGCCCAGCCCAAGCCCACCCCAACCCAAGCCTGTACATCCACGCACTTCTGTACACACATACTCTATCAACAGTGCAGCGAGATGGGGAGCGTACAGTGGAGCAACACAGCGGCAGATGGGCATGCAGAACATGTAGACCCCCATAGCGGGGCACCTGTGGGGAGAAGGAGGAGGAGGAGGGAGATGGATCACATGAACCAGGGCACCACAGGAACTCAGGAACTCCGACACAGTAAAATCCTCAGTGTTAATTTAGCTCTGAGAGCATAAGAATGGTTCCATTTGTACTCTCTCAGAGTTACTCTCTGAATTAACACTGCAGATTTTACCGTGCACCTAACTATTCCTCCTATACTCCTGCTGTTTCCTTTATTCCGTCCATCATTTGATTAGTTCGGCATGATATCTGAGTGTCACAGATGTGGGTTAGCTTACTAGGAATCTAGGCATCTGTGCCAGTGTGGCCTGACTGTGCATTCTCTCTGCATAAATCACACTGCTTCAACGCCTGCCTAAATGCAAAGGTGAAATATGGCAGTGAAAGAAAAGAAAACAAGCGATTATGCTGCCAATTACAAGATGTGTTGCAAACGGGAGCAGCCACATCAAAGAGGACCTATGCTGATGTGTTTGTGTTTTCTGCTGTGTTGCTAAGTGCACACATAAACATACAAAAAGAATAAAAATAACATGACAGATGGAAAAGCCCCTAATTTAGCCCTTGTGTTTAGTTGCCCTTTCATGATTGCCTTTCTCCTCCGTTGGCCGCAGGTGATTATGGGCTGAGTGGAGAAATGTTTGCAGGCCCGAGTGAGACATCTACTGTAATCTGTGGAGATATATAGTCATTGACACTGCCCATTTTAATTTATTCTCCCCCACAAGTTCAACCTCCCTTGAATTAAATTCTCTTAAACTTGTCTCATTACGAACTGGTTAGAAGTATCCAATGACAGAGTGCTGTCTAATGATAGGTAAAGTGCACTGCACATACATTCAGGACAAGCTTGCAGAGAATCAACCCAAAAGAAAAACATAAATTAGCTGGTTGAGTCATCTCTGTCTCCTCTTTGTGACCCGATGACGGTGCCTTGGAGGAATTTGTTTTAATGCTATATCTAACTTGTTCTAGTTTTCTCTCCAGTGATGCAGGTCTTGCGTCAACCTGTTCAGTTAATCTAAACCTCCGTTGGCCACAGTTGTGTTCAGTAGCACATAGGTGAATCATCTTGGCAGGAGAGTTGACTCCCACAGTACCAGATAAATCAGTGAACCCGGCCAGCTAAATTACTACAGAACATCTCTAGAAATGTGTTTACTAATAAATCCATGGGAAAGCTGTGGTTTATTGTTTTTCTTTTTTTTTAAATATTTAATATCTATTTTGGGAGCCGTCTTTTGTGCTGAATCTGCCACAGCAGCCAAGTCTATGTCATCGGTTAATAAACTCTTAATATAGTATCAGACTAGATGTGAAATTAGCCTGCATCAAAGGAGGCTAACCTTAGAAGATATGCTTCTATAGGTGCAATGCAATGCCAGGCCAGACGTGACGTCGCTTTGTGGAAAGGCGAACTGTAAACTCTCTTGATCCCACTATCTGAAATAGCATACGTCTCCAGTCGTACTGTAGGCTATGACGTTTCTACAAGCAGCTATTCTATTCAGTGAGCAGTGTTGTTGTAGTTCTCCATGTAAGGTTTTAATCCATGAAGGTGTCTAAAGTTCTTTGTCCTGCATGTATGTGCGTTTGTGTGTGAATGTAGTCATTCACACTAGGTGCTAAGCCCAGGCTATCCGCTTCCTTGCACATGGCTTTTTAAAGAAGAAAAATTACACGGACTGAACACACTGGCTGTGCACTGGTGCTCATTTTCAGCCTATGAGCTGGGTTTAGAGTTCTACGCTTTATGGGCTTGACTGGAAGACCATTTGGAAAGCTGGAAGGAGCAGGGTACGGGTGGAATGGTTCCTCTCATATACCACGTTGAACTTTCAACTCTCTTTAAAAAACACAGCATATTGCTACAAAAGGGAAAGTGTGGTGGGTGGGTTTGTGGGGGGCAAATGAGAAAGGGGGACTATTAAACAACACGCTCGACAGCCTACCACAATTTATGTGTGTGTGTAAAAACAGACACCTGCCTCTCATTAAAACAGAGGCACATTGAAACCGTATTTGGTATCATCTCCCTTGCTGTTTTTAGAGAGGATGGCATTTTTTTTTCCCCACAGCA
Source organism: Nannobrachium achirus (assembly GCF_963921795.1). Taxonomy (NCBI): domain Eukaryota; kingdom Metazoa; phylum Chordata; class Actinopteri; order Myctophiformes; family Myctophidae; genus Nannobrachium; species Nannobrachium achirus. The sequence goes on along the minus strand of NC_137826.1, from coordinate 28,786,418 downwards.
ATTGCTTTTGGAAGCCCTGACTGAGTACAGTAGGCTGGTTTGAACCGAATTAATGGTCAGCTGCCCCTGCATGGTAGCAGGCTTCTGTCTCTCAGCAACAATGCAGGTCCTGATAAGGTGAAATGTTACCCCAAAGATGCTATCTGAGGCAGCCATGCTGTCCGCACTTCTTGGTCTGAGGTCAGTTTTTGAATAAAACCCCTGTCCTCTTGCACAAAAACCCAGGTCATGGTACAGATATTGGACCAAGAGCCTCTCCACCCAGCAAAGTTATGAGACTGGGGACATCATGGCAGCACCTTTTCATGTGGATGTGGATGGTGAGGACCCACTTTGTCCTGGCGAGAAGACGACTGCTGATGAACCCATTTTCCTTTTCTATGTATTACATTTGCCCAGTGGTGTAAAGTAACTAAGTAGATACTATATGTATATATGTTTATATACTATTATGATTATTTATTATTTATAAATATCTACCAAAAGTAGTGTAGTTTGGTGTAGTTTTGTGGCAATACTTCCATATTGCCGCATGACACAGCGCTGAAGTTTGACACTTTGTTTTGTTCCTCTCTTCTTGGATTAACAAATGTATTTATCAAATTATTTTTCAGTTTTGTCAAATCAAATATATTATATTTGATAAGGAGATGAGAACAGGTGCGCTTCCTCTGATTGCTGCCACTGATTTGGGCAGTGGGTGCTCGGCTCTAGGTACAACTGAAATAATGGATCCACTAAAGTGGAAAAAGCAGCACACCAGAATGAGAGTACAAGACGGGCTCAGATGTTGAGTTCCATTTTATTCTGAACGCTGACGCGTTTCGGCACGAGGGCCTTCTTCAGAGCAGGTTAAAACTTTTTAACCTGCTCTGAAGAAGGCACTCGTGCCTGTATTTAAATGGGCTAGGCATTATAAGCTCCGGCCTCTGCCTATACCTTTTCGGACCAGTGTTTACTGATTGCTGTATGTACTGCACTATACTGTCTAATGGGGCCAAGATAAACTAACGTGTCGCATCACAACTCGTTGTGAGCTTGTAGATCTGCTATTTTCAAACATTTTGTACTTTTACTTTTCGTACTTTAAGTTCATTTTGATGCAAACACTTTGTACTTTTACTCAAGTACATTTTGAATTCTAGACTTGAATTATTTCTACATTGCAGTATCGATGCGTTTACTTGCGATTGCCTTTTCCACCACTGCATTTTTCACTGTTTTATTCAGTACCCAATTTGGTTGTCGATTCCAAAGATCGTGATCATCCTGCATTATGATGCCTCACCTGTTTCACACTCACTAACTCTGCCAGGCCAGGCCAGGGGCACCGCTGGCGCTGCCAGGCTGTCTAACCCGCATTTTACCTCTATGCCACCAGGACATTTTCCATTTCTCTTTGTAATATGATTTAATATGATTTAGTTTATATAAGAAATATCTCTCTCTCTCTCTCTCTCTCTCTCTCTCTCTCTCACTCTCTCTGATATCTAGTTTCATATCAGCATAATATGAATGCACATTATACAGCATTGCCAACACTACTCTCTAAAGCAGATAGTGGATCTGAAGTTGATTGACACATTGAAAAGTGAGGGTTGATTTCATGACTGATGTTGTGGAACCTGAGAGAGTGTGAGAGCAGGGCTGGAGGAAGCCTGGAGGACGTGTGTGTGGATGTGGCCCCTGTGTCTCTGGAGGGATCACTGCAGCACTAACAAACTCCTGGGTTATCACGCCAGCAACTTGTTATGACAGGGAAGCACTGTGTTTATGTTTAACAGCGAGCTTTGAAATGTATAGCCGAGCACAAGCCTCAGGCTCTGTTGTGTGTGTGTGTGTGTGTGTGTGTGTGTGTGTGTGTGTGTGTGTGTGTGTGTGTGTGTGTGTGTGTGTGTGTGTGTGTGTGTGTGTGTGTGTGTGTGTGTGTGTGTGTGTGTGTGTGTGTGTGTGTGTGTGTGTGTGTGTGTGTGTGTGTGTGTGTGTGAGCGAGAGAGACTGACTAGTGTGGGATGGACACTGGTCATGGTCTCCAAGCTGTTTCATGGTGATACTCATGTCACTGACCCACATGGGAAACGGGTAGACAGTGTGGTCAGATCAAGTTGTACTTTTCGAAAGAACAACACCAGAGTTTAGGAATAATTATCATTTTAGAAACGCTGTCTATTCCCATTATGCTTTAAGATGAGTTGGAGCGCTGTTTTATCTGTCACGCGTGAGTATGTATACATGTCCCTCTGACTGTCCATTCAATCACAAGAACAAAGGCTCACGTTTGGATTGCGCTGGACTACCTCTGCAATTGCACCCGCCTTTGTTGAAATCCCGGCCACACCCCGAGATGCCACTATCATCATACAGTAGTCACATTCACGTACTGTAACTACAGTGCGTGCATCCGATGCAGATGTACAGGTTCAGGTTTCACATTGGAAACCGGAGACACGTATCAGAAGGAAACATAACAACAGCTCTTCACTCCACCTCGCAGTCTACGAGATGAGCAGATTCTCTGGACGAGCTGTAGCGTCCAATGTCTCTTCAGGACCCCAATCACCCCCTCCCCTCCCCTCCCCTCCCCTCCCCAACCCCATCGTTCTGTTCCCGCTTGAGCTTCTAACTTCTTCTTCTAATTCTTTTTATAGAACAGAGGGAGAGACAGTCTGACTGGCCTGAAGTTTTGGGGGTGGGGGGGGGGGGACACTCCCACTTAAAGAAAGCACCCTGGCAAATTTGGGGCTGGCGGTAATTATTTGGGCCTCATTATGGGATCACATTTCGCCCCAGTCATTCTCTGCGGTAACCGTTACTGGATACGGGACTGACATTGTCAATAAAGCGGCAGGAAAGCTGACACGCCTCTTGTTTTGACAGGACCCAAAGCTGCCTCCTGTTGGTTTGCATCTTGCCAGGGATAGAGAGGCGAGCACCACAGAGCCCGGTTTTCCAGATGCTTTTGTAGAGAAACCCCCTCTCCTCTCCCCCGGCAAGTGAGCAAACTAACCTCTCATTCTGGGAGCATCTGGGCCTTTCACAGAGATGGTTTGTGACGCAAGTTTGTTTCAATGAGTAGTGTGGTGTGATTATCTATATGTCATCTGCGGCAATGACAGACGGACCTGTGTGTGTGTGTGTGTGTGTGTGTGTGTGTGTGTGTGTGTGTGTGTGTGTGTGTGTGTGTGTGTGTGTGTGTGTGTGTGTGTGTGTGTGTGTGTGTGTGTGTGTGTGTGTGTGTGTGTGTGTGTGTGTGTGACTGTGTGACTGTGTGACTGTGTGTGTAAGCTAGCACTGGATGATGAGGAAGGGATATGACATTTTAGAAGAGAATCTGCACCTCGGCCATCATCAGCCCCCCTGAACTAACCCTGAAGTTAGGGCACACTTGCGCCGTGTTGAGTTACTTTCCCTGCAAGCATTGAGCTCTGCTAGTACAGTATGTTGATAACAAGGTTTTTTTACCGTGACGCAAGGCCAAATATGAGAAGAGAATATGGAGTTCAATAAGTTGGTTTATTCAGTGAATGCATTCTGAGACATATTACAGCGTAAAGCAACAGCTTTCAGTTTTCATTCCTTGGTGATATATACATGTATGTGTGAATCAAACAGAAAATAAGGTTCATTATGCAGGGTCATGGTGTAACTTATAGATTGAACGGACCGGTATAAATTTAAGACCCATTATGGGTAATACAAAATCTACTCTTTCTGGGGACACCTGGGATACAAAAGAGAGCAAACCTAAATACAAGAGCACCTGTATAAGAACTCAAACCACTACTAAGATATTTGGATCAACTTAGATTGCTGAAATGACCCCAGACGAGCACAGCCCTGACATGAGGGTCATGACACAAAGGTTTCTACACAGTTTCTTCCTATATGATGAAAAGAGTTTGGATATTGGTTTAGATGCTGTTTATAAGCTGACTCATACAAGAATGAGTTGAGAAAGTGACTAGAAAAGAAAGGTGAAGTGGCAGAAGAGAAAGAAGCAGAAAAGGCTTGGTGTATTTTGTTTGCGAGATTTCAGACAGCAAGTGCAGGAAAGAGAAAAGGCAATGATGGAACGCAAGGAATTAGTACGTGAAAAGAAGAAAGAAATGGAAACGGAGCAGTAAGACGTAGAATTAATTTATTTGGGATATGTGATCATATTTATTAGAACCACAGGTATTCACAGAGACGACTGGTGTGGTGTTGTAGTGTGGACTGGACTGACGCCCTCGACGGGTAGCCAAGTGAGCACACAAATGCACAACTTGGGTTGTAGGGTATATGAGGATTTTAGACATTTTATCATAGAATTTCCATTATATGTTCTTTTGAGCATTTGTATGTTGCTTAAGTACACAATCTATGTGCAGTTGTAAGATGGAGGGAGTCCAATTCAGCCATGAGAACTTCAGAGACAGCACTTAACGATGGGGAAAATATAGCGCTTTATAACACTAGATTATAGGGAGGCCGAGGCACAGCACCACAGGTAAAAGTATTGAGACGACGACAGACACTATCGTGAGACCCAGCCTCAGACTCAGAGCTTCTAATTCAAAGGTTAAAAAAAACCTAGTTATCATACACTATGTAATGGGCTGTTGCTGTTCTGTTTGAACTAGATGGGTTACTTACCACACAGAAACAAATGAGACGCAGAACAGGTAGCTTGAAAAGAAGATTTATTCACCAGCGGCAGATGCATGTCTGTATTATGTGTATGTGTGTGAGCATGTGTGCCAAGCTTGCATGCTCTGGGGGCAGGGTTTATTGGATTCCTCCTTGATGTATACACTGTCCTTGGCAGGTGTTTCAGGCCTCAGAGCAGAACTGTGTTGGAAAGGTTTGCCCTCCTCACCCCTCATCGTTAATTTATATGATAGCATAACCGCATACACTGTAGATATATTTCTTTCATCCCCCACTAAACCCATCAGCTAGATTGTGATATTTTATGTGCAGTGTTTCATCAACCGAGTCCATACGTTCTCTTAAAAGCACAGAGTCGAGTGGCTGGTAATTGAAGGGTAGAGCCTGATGAGAGGTGCTAGCTATTTTTTTATTTTCCCCTCTCTAACACACAGTGACATTACTGCCTGCGCCCGCTTCTTCCTGGCAGCAGATGAACGAGAATACTCTCTAGCTGATTATTGGCAGATGAAAAAAGACAATCTATAGGCCTAAGCGAATGCTGGGAAAACAAAAAAAAAGTAAAAAAATTGGCTCTTCACCACAGCTAGTACTCCCCCCATCTGTTCATGTATTTGTTTTTGAGATTCTAGCCTTGGAATATGTTTTGGGACCGACTTTGACTGAGTGGCGAGGAATGCCTTTAATCGTGGCTACAAGACAGTGAAGGACATGTCCCCTGGTTGTGCAGCAGATCTAGACAGATGAGGAGGAGAGGAATGGAGGAGTGACCATTGTTAACGGTCTGGAGGGAACTGTTTGTGCGCCCTGTGGTTTCTTGTCCCTGCGAAATAGAGACTCAGTGATTTGGTTTCCCAGGCCCCTCTCTTTTTTTTCTCAAGGCCTTACAAAAAAACAAATGAAGACGTTTCAGTCTGTCCTGGTTGCCATTTATAGTCTAACCAGCAGCAGCCTGCTCCTAACTGTTAGATGGCACCAATAGTGGCATATGGACAGTGTTCACAGCCATTTGATTGTAAGTGCTGTGGGCATATCAAAAATAGAAGATAATACTTAGTCCTTGTCTTGTCAGCAATGTAAAACAAAGACACCACGACAAAACAACTTGGTTGCCCTCGGTGCAGTACTCTGAGAATCAGAGGGAACTGAAACCAGCAGTTATTCTCACAAACCAGTGGGCTCCTTTTTAGTGAGTTAGACTCATCCCTGTGTCACAATGAGAAGTATCTTTCGTTGGAGACTCAAAAAAAAGATCAGTAAAGGCTGATTCTAAAGTGCTAATCTTTCTAAACCGGGCCGATTCATACTTCATCATTGTTAGCTTTTCAAGCTAAGTGCAGCGCGTCATTATTGTGGCTTGCTGCAAACTACAAGACAGAAGTGGTCACAAGATTTACAGGAGGACATCTCAGAAATTGACTGGGGTATAATATGGTTCCAAGGCACAAACACAGACTATCAATTCTAGATTAAAACTAATTCAATACAATTGGATAATGAGAACTTACATAGCCCCAGAGAAATTAAATAAAATCAATCCTAACTTTCCAGATGCATGTTATAAGTGTAGTGATCATAAAGGTACCCTATTCCATTTGCTTGTGGGAATGTGAGAAAATTAAATCATTCTGGAGATCGGTGGTGCGGTATATATCTCAAATCACGTCAGTGATAGTTCCTCTCTGTCCTAAATTATGTATACTCAGTATTTACCCACTAACCTGCGCACTAAAAAAATAAAGAAAAGATAATGATTGATCTCTGCCTACTTGAGGCTAGACGCTCAGTCGCACTATGTTGGAAGAATGTCAATGCCCCCACGATTGGATTTTGTTGAGGAATTTATCTTCCAGTCTAGCATACGAGAAACTAAACATATGTAATTAAGAAGAAACCTGCTGCATTCTATAAGATTTGGGAGAGGTTCTTAGATTTCATGCATAAAGGAAACATTGAAGAAGCTTTGGAACAATAGGTCAAACATTAGTTGTAGGGTAGGAAGTTGGAACTGTAGAGTAGATATTGTACATTGTATTTAATTTAATTTTTATTTCTCTGTATTTATTTTGGTTGGTATTTATTTTGATTGTTTTTATGTTTCTGCAATTTGTTATTCTTTTTAAATCATGTTGATTTTTGTACTGCCATGAGTGTGTTTGGGATGGGGGAGAAAAAAAAGATATCTATATATGTACAAATTATTTCTCAATGTGAAAGTCAATAAAGACATGTAAAAAAAATGTAGTTGTTCTCAGTCACTATTTATAGGCTATATTCTCTTCAAAACTTTGGCACCTATCTACTCCTACGGTACATACCTAGAAACACCATTCAAATTTTAACATGTTACAAGATGTTTTGAAATGTTTTGTAGTTTTTAGATATTTAACTTTTAAAACTTGATAACACTTTGGACCCTTCCTATTCCTAGCGAGCCCACATTGTTTCTTCAGGAACAATATCTGTTATTTTCGGTTAGCGACACTGCCATGCAACGATATGGCATACACCCGAGGACATAACATCAGTGAGGGAGTCTTTCTTTCTTTTTCTTTGTTTGAGGCCAAGTTCTACTGTCAGTCTCTAATTTGGGCCTAGTAAATGTGGACTGGTAAAGGAGCTGGCAGTGTAACATGTAGGCAAGGCCAGGCCAGGGGTTCATGCTCCCTGACAGGGGGAACTGCCTGTCTCTAGACATCTCAAAGCACTACAGAGGACAGAATCAGTGGTCTGTGATGAGTAGTAATTATAATAATAAAATACGTAAAAGATGGTCTCTTTTTCAATAGGCAAGAGGAAGAGGTATAAGTGTGTCTGTCTGTGCGTGTTCCGTTCACCCTCCGACAATACCCTGTCTCTGACAATAAATATATAATTATATATACATCTCGTCTATATGCAGCATAATAGACATTACGGTTAGCTAGTAGTTCTTTAATCATGGAAGTTGTTGTTATGATGTTACCAGCATGCCATTCATGCTATCATATTAATCATTTTGTGTCACATAGTATAGTAGCATGCACTGCCTTCCCCTGTGTTTTTGCAGCCCCACCCATGTGTGAGGCGGTTTGCTGGGGATGTTTTTCCCTTTCTCTCTCTCAGTGTGTGTCTCTCTCTCTGTCTGTCTGTCTCTCTCGGTCTCTGTCTGTCTCTCTGTCTCTCCCCCTCCCTCTCTCTCCCCCCCTCCCTCTCTCTGACAGACACACACCAGCCCTTTGCAATGTACAGTGTATGACGTCAATCTCCCTTGACTGGGGTGCCAGCTGTTGATGTCACCCTTGGGTCTTTTTAATTTAGGGATTTCCGCTGGGTGAGATGAGGGGGAGTCCCATGACCATATCCCGCACCCACATTAAGAGGACCCACCGCGGCAGGGCAAGGCGATGCCGAACCCAGGCCAGGACAGAATAGAACGGAACAGAACAGAACAGGGCAGGGCAGTGTAATCCCCAATGGGGTGTGGGTGAGAAGAGAGATTAGGAGATGATTTATAATGACTGATCTACTGTAATGTGCGAACTTTCCGTTTCGCTATCAACATGTGTGCTGGTTCATGTCATGTGAGTAATGATAGATTAGTGATGTGTCGTGGCAGTCAAGGAGTTGTCTGCTCTATAGGAGTGACGTGTATGGTAACTCCTGCAACCCCGTCTGTGACTGGAAAAACATCCCATATCCCTTGAATTCCTAAATACTGTAATTTCCTCCCTTTCAGAGGGGATCAAATGTTCCAACCAAAGTCTACGACCCTTACCCGATACACCCCAGTCCTCAAGGCTTTAGACGGGGGTGATCATCCAACATAATATATCTGTGTAATTGATTGTGTTGATGCAGAAGCATCCCCTCTCATCAATATGTTGCTTGTATGATGTACTGTATGCATTTTGGTACACCTTGTGATGGAGTCATACTGTTGTAGCGTCTCTGACAGTCTGTCTCTGTCTCTCCTATAGTATCACCCTCTGTCTCTGTGCAACACAAGTGAGGATGAACGGCAGGAGGAATAATATCATCATTGTGAAGCTGGAGCGCAGGGTACCCCGCTGTCTGCCACTGCTCGAAAAGGTAAGGTTACACTGGCACGCATGCACACACACACACACACACACACACACACACACACACACACACACACACACACACACACACACACACACACACACACACACACACACACACACAACACACACAGATATGTTACATGCTAGTTGTGGATTTCTTTTCCTTCCCCAACTGAAGCTCTATTTGATCTCCATGAGAAATTAGCCCGTCTTTGACCCCTTCCCCTTTAAATGGCCCATCCAGCAGATAAACTGTCCTATAAGCCTTCTCTCTGGTGCTTTATCCACTCTTGGATCCAGACTTGAGAGAGAAGATGGCTTAGAGGGGAATACTTGGCAGTGGTTCAATGTGTTGGTAAGGATACTGGCCATGGCTATGATCTTTCTGAGAGAAGGACTGTTGGGAAGGTGGGGCGAATGGATGGGGGGGGCTCAACGCTGCTATGTAGCTGTGGCAGTGATCCCTGGCTCTGGATGTGAGGTTTTCAAACCCCAGCTGTCACTGGTTCTATCCCAGCCAGCCAGCCAGCAGCCAGCCAGCCAGCCAGCCAGCCAGCCAGGACTAGACAGTTGCTACTCTCCATTTCTGCTTCCCTCTAATGTGAAAGCAGCCAGAGCGCCATAGGTTCCACCCACGCTGGGTCTAAAATGTATGTGTTCCAGGAACAACCCCAACCTAGATCTCCCCCTTGTGTGTGTGTGTTTTTTTTTTTTTTTCCTTTTTTTTTTTGAAGTGTTCTACCATACGCCGGCTGGCATGGCACACATCTAAAGTAGCACGACTTAAAAAATAAAACAAAAAATCAACTGTCACTACTTTCCCCTCCCTTTCTTTTCTTACTTTCTCAAGTGGTGGACAAATGAGCAGCAGGCCTGCTCTGCGGGCCCTTTTTTCTGGCCTTTCTTTTCTTTTACCCCTAATTTAAAGCCGCATTTCATTTAGGAGCTGCCTGTCATGGTGACGATGTAGTAGGCATTTTCCATACTTCTCAGTCCTTTCTTCCTCCCCCTGTTGTTCCTAAACTGACAAGCATGGTTGAAGAGGGGGGGTCACTTAGGCCTGACTCCAAACTATTTTGATTAAAGCCTTTAACGGCAACACTGCGGTGCGTTGCCCCTGTAAACACAAACACAGATCTGCCACATGCAAAAGGCAAACCCCTTGAACAAGAAAAGAAGCTAGGCTGCTTCCGAGTGCTTTCTCCCTCCCAGACAGATAGCCTTTGAGATCAGGGGGGAAGGGGGGGAGTGATCTGCCTTGTTGTTTTGGTTGTCTGGAAAGTATGTGTTGCAATAAAGTCCAGTCCACCCCAGCAGCCACCTGCATCCTTGTTTCCTTAGCGAGATTCAAAGCTTTTGGTTATGGTGGATTTGCGGGGGATTCGGCCATGCAGCTGCTGAAGAGCAGAAGCAGTCTTTTTTTTTCTTTTTTTTTAAGTGGATGACTTAGATCAGTGGTTCTCAAAGTGGATTCCAGGGACTCTGTGGGTTCCTTTATGGGGGTCTAAATTGACCCATACAAGTCTGTAACTCTGACTGTGTACAAATGGAACCAAATGAACCCTTTAGGGCTCATTTGGTTCCATTTGTACACTGTCAGAGTTAATTAAGGGGAGACCGTGAAATGTGAAAGTTTGAGAAACACTGACTTGGATGTTTTGAGTGCTGGGTCAGCCATGGCCTCTGGATGGAGCTTGTTTACAGTTTAATCGGACCGTGGCCAGACCCACTGATCTATAGATAATTCTGACAGCCACAGAGGGCTCGAGTTGCACCGCGTACAACTCAGAATAGACCGTAAAGCAAACAAAGTGAAGCTCAAAACCATGGGGGATAAGGTTTCATTGTTGTCCTTTGTTTTTATTTTGGTTTTCCCGAGGTTCCTATCCCTGGCGACATCGCGAGCGCGAGGGACGTGCCAGATTCCTTTCCTGATTTGCGGTGACTTTGTATTCAAGTGTCCTCTAGCCAGCTTTGGTTTACCGCTCGGCTGTAAGAGGTCCTCTTTGAAGGTGTGCGCCAGGCTACTCCGAATGTTTCATTGAACTCGGTTTATCTTTGCTGTAGTAAATATTCTTTTGACTGCTCTGAATTCAAACCGGGGAGTAAACGTGTAATGATTTATTAAGCTACAATAAATGCTTCGTCCTCCTGTCCACATATAAAACCCTGTGTTAATTTTACACTGAGGATTGTATTGTGTACTGTAGACACACACACTGTATCAAATGGTACTCATGCATGTCAGGGTTACTCCACTGCCATCTCTTGATAGTATCCTTTATTCACACTGTCTGGACTTGTGGATTCTTCTCAAAAAGCTGAAAATAACCTGTATACTAGTAAGACGCCTCAGGGCACATGCGACCTCTGGCCAGTGATGTATATCGGACCAGTTACCCATATATGGAGATCCATGTACTGTATATACAGGTAGTACATCCCTTTTATGCCCATACATGGACATCCCTGTCTGAACCAGCCGCACAGATCTGGGCTGTGTCCGAAATCCACCCTATTCACTAATGTAGTGTACTAAAATGGGCTCCGCCATTTTGAACTAGTGTCCGAATGTATAGTGAGCATTTTTGTACCCTAATATAGTGTACTGAAGTATCCCACAATGCATTTGGATTTGTAGTGAGCATTCGATGGTCACTACTTCAGCCGCTTGAGCTCAGCTATCCCACAGTGCACTGCGCGGCAGCCGCTCTCTCGCTGTCTCTCGCGCTTTGAGCACGCACATACAGTAAGCACGCGCACATGCACGCCGCAGGCTCGTCTCTGGGCAGGAGACCAACGAACGCAGCTAGCCGTAGCCATCTGTTGCTGAGCAAACGCAACAGAGCCGCTCGTAACAGAACCACCGGCTAAAGAAAATAAACTCGTACAAATGTCCACAGCCTTGTCACCAGAGAACAAATGATGAAAAAAGCTCTAAAGTAATTGTTTATGAAGAGAATATACGAGAATAGACGCTGGAGACTTTTGTTTTTTCGATCTCTCTCTTTCTTCCCAACCTTACACAGCTGATGATAATAATCATGATAAATAATGTTATTTAAATTAGCAAGATAACCTATTTTATCACAAACATGGGTGTATGTCTGCATGTGAGACGAATAGGCACAAACATTATTCATTCATTCACCAATGAATGAATACAAATTAAAAATATATATTTTTTATAGTATTATTTTATTGAATTGTGATATATAAAAACAATTATATAGGCCTATTTCTCATAATAACACCGCAACATGTTGGTATGTTATTTACAATCCACAAGCATTGGGGAGTTGATGTACAAGCTCACAATGCGTCGCTTCGCCCCCCGTTGAGAGCTTGTAGATCGGCTATTATTTATTGCTCCAAAAGCCTCCAAGTAGAGCGTTTTAACTGTGCGACAGCCATGACGCAACCAGATGGAGACGGAGTAGTGTCCGAAATGCGCTGATTTGTTCACTACTGTAGTACACTACATCTGGATCCCTCATTTAGGGTTAGGGAGTAGGGAACGTGTTCTGCATTTCGGACACAGCCCTGGTCTTCCTCCATATACCGGTATGGGGCATTTCCATATGAAGTCCTGTTAGATATGGGCTTAATGTTGATGACATCAGGGATCTCCATATATGGTCATAAAAGGGATTCTGTTAGAGTGGTTCCCATGACATCACAACATACAATATATTTTATGCCCATACATGGATATCCCTATCTGAACCAGCCACACAGATATGGGCCCATGTCTTGGCCATCTGGCCAGTGATATATATCGATGACATCAGGGATCTTCATATATGGGCATAAAAGGGATTCTGGGGAATACCCATATATGGACTTTTACATAGTGATGTCACCTGTGATATCACCTGTGATGTCACAGTGATGTGTCAAGGGAACCCCATAGACTGTAAAAATGTGTACACACACGTCTAGACCTCCGGTCGCAATTATGCAAAATCCTATGTTAACATTGGCAAATAGGAGGGCGGCCGGCCAGCGGCAGACCCCAGCATTATGACTCAGATATAACCATAAACAAACATGATACACCCATATATAGGCATGTCACTATGACTCAGACACAACCTTAAACATAATAGGCATATATGGAGATCCGGTTCACCAGTGCCACAGATCCGACCGCTATGCCCATATATGGTCCATTTGCATATATGGGACCGACCGACTTCAAACTCCTTGCATCGGAAAGGACTCAAGGTAGGACTCGAGTAGTTCGGGTATGCGGTTGTCCAGATCCTCACATTCAACTGATCTGTCCATATATGGGCATGCCAGTATGTGGGCATAATACTGATGGCATCTGGATACTCCATATATGGGAATAAAAGGTGCGAGGACGGACAGATACAGAGATCTCCATATGGGCATGAAAATGGACTCAGACAGGCGGGTACAACGGGTAGTCTGACAAAGCCCCCAACACGTACTATGGGCGCGTTCGGAAATGCGCACCGGGTGTGTGCTCAGTTTAGTGATTGCAGTGGGCGGTGATGTTGTAGGGTGCATTCAGTGTGGCTTATTCCCGAATGACCAGTTAAGGGGCAGCTGTGAGCTTTATCAGTCTGAACCCTGAAGGAAAACCTTCTGAAAAGCAGCAGTTGCTAACGTAACGTTGCTATTGAAAGGTAATTTAATTCACAACATTGGCCTACCTGCTGTTAGTTTACAGTTTACACGTTGATGCATGTGTAACAATAAAGCCCAAAGGACCAATCAAGCCACAAATAGTGCATTTTGTTATCATTCCTACGCCATTGTTCACAGCTGAGAAGCGCTCAAGACACGGCCATGAAAATCAAAACACTGTATTGACGCACCACACTGCCAAACCCCAACTTCTGAGTTGAGTCGGTCGGTGTGGCGCACTGAGCACACCGGGGGCAGAGGGCACTGGATTTTCGAACGACACCACACTGAGTGCACCGAATAAACAAACGACAACATGGCACACCAGTGCGTTGAGTGCGCATTTACAAACGCAACCCAGGACTCAAATATTTGGTCGCATCGGCTGTGTAGCATGCTGTGTAGCATGCTGTGTAGCAGGCTAGCAGCCCGAATTCTAGATGTGAGGGCTGCATAGCAGCCCAGATCTCTAGTATACTATAATCAAGGAATTTGATTAGCAAATTAATCGCTCTTTAACAGATTGTCTTTGTGTTGCACTATAGCGACTCCTACAGGTTGTTTAGAGTGCTTGTTCAGCAGGCAGAGGAGCTGCTGTAAGTCGCATAGCTTGTTCCTCTGCATGCATTTTGTCCCCCTGATGAAACTGCTCAGTCCTCACTGTCTAGTGAAAATAAGAGTCTGATGACTCCGATGTTTGTCTAATACAGGGGTTTCCAAAGTGGGTGGCGGGGCACCCTGGGGACCCTGGGGACAACGACGATATGCCATAAATATAAGGTGCTGGGAGTGAAAATTATAATGTAGGGGTGCCTCGGATTAAAAAAATATTTATGGGGTGCCCTGAGACAAATAAGTTTGGGAACCCCTGGTCTAATACACACTCAAACAAAACTTTAGGGGTTAGCATTAGCAATGGTGACAGACACACACAACAAGTGTGGGGAAAATTGAGAATTGGCATAACTACTGTAAATGGGAGGAAAGGGGGAAGAATATCAAATCTGCAAATTAATAGTACTCCAAAAATGTAACCATGGTATTGGATTCTCTTCTACCTTATGGCCCTGTCTAGTTGTCAAGTGTTGAAAATAGCAGATCTACATGCTGACAGCGCGTTGCGGTGCGACACTTGCTCTACTTTGTCTCAGAATTAGGACTGCTCTACTGTCTCAGAACTACAGCTCTAGGTGGTGCTAAACTTCATCAATTATATATATAATCAATTATATAAACTGCATGGGTGCTTTTTAAATTCTCTAAAACTAGACACTGCTCTGGCACAACGCTTTGTTTTATGAAGTAGCAACACCAGCAAAAGGAGAACATTGTTGTGTGAAAACAGTTCTTACTATGATTGGGGCCTTTGGCCTGTGTCTGAACTTGTTGACTCCTGTAGAAAGCCCTGCTTATTGATTCTGCTCCTCTTAGATGAAAAGGGGTTTCTGGCCCAATTGTGCTGTAATCCTGTTTTCTTTAACTAGCTCAAAAAGCTGAGTATAGGTGTGTGTGTGTGTGTGTGTGTGTGTGTGTGTGTGTGTGTGTGTGTGTGTGTGTGTGTGTGTGTGTGTGTGTGTGTGTGTGTGTGTGTGTGTGTGTGTGTGTGTGTGTGTGTGTGTGTGTGTGTGTGTGTGTGTGTGTGTGTGTGTGTGTGTGTGTGTGTGTGTGTGTGTGCGCACGAGCGTGCACGTATGTGCATGTGTGCGCTCAGTGCCGCTCACTCGTGGTCATGGCGCACTGACATACTTGTGTATGTGAGCACGCCGTGAGTGCACCACTAGCTTCAGTACACTGGTGTGCGTGCGTCTTAAATGTGGGATCATTTTAATAGAGAAGGTTGTGTTACGTGACTGGGCTTTTTTCACAAAGGTTCTGTCCTGCCTTTGGAAAAGTGTAAGCAATCTCCAATAACCCTTTAAAACACTTGTGGTTTTGTCATCACGAAAAAGAGGAAGGAGAACCAATGACCCATCGAATTGAATAAATATAGCCTACTGTAATTTGAAACTAAAGAGGTTGTTAATGAAGAGACATTTCACGGTTTTCACTCGACTTCACTTCACTGCAGAACAATGTCCAAACATTGGTCAGCTTCGTCACTGCTGTAAGAAAACGGCGTAGTCTGATTGCGTGACAGGAGATTTACTGTAGTTACAGGAAGAGTAACAGTAGTACCACACAGTGAAATCCTCAATGTTAGTTTAACGGTGACCATTTTCGGGTCCATTTGTGTCCATTTTGTACACTCCTTGAGTTAAATTAACACTGAAGATTTTACTGCGCAGTGACAGGAAGTGCTAGAAAGCAGGGGAAATCCATGGAGGGAGGAATCAATCAGGGCCCCGCTGACACTGTTTTTGTCTCTTTTTCTCGGATAGTCTGCGTGTGCCTGTAGTCTATTTTTTCAGATTGAGTAGAGGTTGGAAGCGCGTGCCCTGCCTTTGCATCGTTTTCCATCAGTAGCAGAGTCGAACGTCTCCAGTTCAGTAGAGACAAATCAAGACAGAGGGATATAGACCAACATCTGGAAAAGGCGACTGTTTTAGCTTGGAGAGTAAATGCAAAAAGCAGCAGGTACACAATTGACATTTCGGCCTGTATGAAATGCGTCAGCAAGGGCAGGCTTCTGCTCTATTGATTTCCCCCTCTAAAGAAATCCATTAGTTGCCTTCCTGCGCCAGATAGTTGTGTTCAAATGCATCAAACACACTCAGAACCTGAAACGCGATCTTCAGTCACAAAAACATCTAATGTAAGTTTGAACTGCTTTGTGCCTTTCCTTATCGTGGTAGTAATTGGGGTCACAGTGGTGGATTCCCCCCCTGCCTGGCGAGTTCACAGGGCAGCACCTGGCCTCCCTATCAGTTGTCTTGCACATGTAAGTGATCATAGCTCTGCTTTTGGCCAGGTCCAGTCCAATGTTTTCTTTTTTATATAATATAGTTTGAGTGTCCAAAATATATAGATTGTAATGTATCTGAGGAAATGTAAGCCCAGGATTTATGTATATATTTTGTATCTCTTGGACCATGTAAAACTTATAGATTTGTTTTCCTATTATTTGGTTTGAAGAACGCTTAAAAAGAAAAGTAAAACACACTTTAACGTCTGCAATTGAACAGCTGGAAATCCATGTGGGGGCATAAGAAATCTATCTATTTTCAGTTTTCTTTCTTCTCTCTCTTCCTGTTATCCTGAGAACCATATTCTCTGCCTATCTTGTAAGGTCAGTTCACATTGATTTGAATAGTTTGCGAAGGGGATCATTCTTACTTTGATTAAAAAAATATGGTGTACACTACAGCTTGTCTATTATTATTGAACGATGAATAAAGCACTGTATACTGTACATTATTTCCTATAAGCTTTTAACTGGAGCAGCTCAGAGAGCTTGTTATGCAGTAGATGTTTTCTACCTTAGGCCATGCATGCCAGCCATTCTCTCTGTAGAAGCAGCGAGATTAATAGGCTAACCAACCACCACCCTCCTTATCTGTGTCCGACCCTGATGACACAGTCTTTTCCCCTCCTATTTCCTCTTTTTCTAAAATTAGCGGGCGCTTTAGCTCACTATACAGCGAAGCATGAGCCTCATTAAAGCTTAATAGGTACGATGTCGTACCATTACATTGTTTCAGTGAGCAACACCATCATATGACAAATTATAAATTAGGCTTAAATTAACCACATGAACCATAGCGTCCCTATTCCGGGCACATCGTAATAGGTGAACATTCGGCAGAAATAGGCGAACGTTCCGAGAAAATGGCTGATCTACAAACTCACAACACGTTCCAAAACGCAAGCTTGGGCCATATATCAAATCGACCGGCTTCATCGGGAATTGTGTGCTTGCATTTTGCTAAGAGTTTTATAGTTTCATTTATTAGTGAATTAATGTTCTCCATTTACTTGAATGAGAAAGAAAATGTAAAAATTAAACTTTTCCCAAATATGGAGATGACTGACATCATAGATGTCTGACATCATAGACCACATGAGGCTGACATAGTATGTCCATATATGGGCATTCCAAGATATGTGCATAATATTGATGACACCAGGGATCTCTATATATGGGCATAAAAGGGACAAGGACTGACACAGAGATCTCCATATATGGCCATTCATTTACCAGTAAGACTCCCTAATCGGAAGGGGGAAAATTCAAATGGTAAGACAGAATTCCTTTGCCAGTGTGACTCACGTCGCGGCAAACACACTTGCAATTTCCCAGAATTGCATCTTTCTAGGTTGATTACACTTTTTTAAGTGTTCAGTGCACTCATCACTCACTCATTGGTGCTTTCACCCGTATTATCTTTTAGGCAATCCATATGGCCTTGTCTAAAAAAAAGGCCCGTATCATTTATTGGAACCGTTGACAGTTGAGTGGGATCATCTGGTTGTTAATGTAGGTGGTGTTCTTGACTGTTGCACTGGAGGTATTTTCCCAATCCAGTGCCCTGCTGCGTCTATTCCAGCCCTTCCATAATGTTTACAGGCTGATATTATCAGGGAAGTGAGCGCCACGCTCACAGGGCTTTTGATAAAGCAAAACAATGGGAACCTTTGTTGGGGACTCTCCCCCATACACCATCATTGCACACAGACACACACGCATGTGTGCATGCGCGCGCGTGCGCGCACGCAGACACACACACACACACACAAGCAGAATTACAGTCACTTTGCTCACACAGTGCCAAGATCAGCTGCAGTCTCTACCCTCCAGCGACAAAAAAAAAGAACAAAACACTCCAATAATGTGGAAGAAGGCCTTAAGCCGGAGTTATGCGTGGTTGCGCAAATGCGCATTGTGCTGCTCCCGGAATTAGCTGATCTACAAGTCCACGAAGCGTCTGATGTGTGCTGTTGTCACCCAGAACAGGGTCACCCTTGAGGGGTGAAGAATATGGTGGTATGACCCTGCCATCCTCAGTGCAGTGGTGGAAAGTAACTAATTACATTTACTTAAGTGCTGTACTTACAGTACAATTTGAAGGTATTTGTACTTTACTTGAGTATTTCCAATTCCCAATAATTTTACTTCCACTCCACTACATCCAAATATTGGACTTTTTACTCCACTACTCCACTTTGCAGATATACATGATTATATTATAAAACATTAATCCACTTTAGCTCTATTTTGTATCTAGGCTATTTGAAAATATTCTCTACCTAGGCTATTTGAAAAAAGCTTACAACGTGTTGTGACGCGTTGTGAGCTTAGCTTGTAGATCTGCTATTTTCAAACATTTTGTACTTTTACTTTTGGTACTTTATTAAGTATATCTTCATGCCAATACTTTCGTACTTCTACTCAAGTACATTTTAGAATTCCAGACTTTTACTTTTACTTTGCAGTATTGGTACTTTTACTTACGTAAACATTGTTAATACTTTATACAGCACTGATCCTCAGTGTAAGCACCAGTGTGTAGTCTGTTCCATAACCAGTGTGTAGTCTGTTCCATAACCAGTGTGTAGTCTGTTCCATAACCAGTGTGTAGTCTGTTCCATAACCAGTGTGTAGTCTGTTCCATAACCAGTGTGTAGTCTGTTCCATAACCAGGAACCACTTTAACCATAGCGTCACTATTCTGGGCCAGACGCTCGGCGGAAATAGCCCCTCCACAAGCTCACGACGCGTTGTGAATCTGTGGAGCAGCTATTTTCCCTAAGGGGGAAAATGAGCCGACCTTGTAGTATATACCCCTGGGGGATCTCGGTCAATGAAGTATATACTGTAGAGGCAAGCACGCTATATTAAAATAAAGTACAATTATCTGGTTGTGCTAGCCCTGCTCCAAGAGAGACACAGGCTCAGCCAGACAATTGCACTAAATCTACTTTAATCACTGCGTCCAAACAAGCAGTAAGCCTCCATTCAAGTGGCCCAGTTATGTGTGGCCCAGCCTTGAGCCCTACG
This sequence comes from Nannobrachium achirus, assembly GCF_963921795.1. Classification (NCBI taxonomy): domain Eukaryota; kingdom Metazoa; phylum Chordata; class Actinopteri; order Myctophiformes; family Myctophidae; genus Nannobrachium; species Nannobrachium achirus. Next base: position 28,767,110 of record NC_137826.1, on the reverse strand, counting down.
GCTGCATTGAATGGTGAATAAACATGTGCCCAGCATGAATAGAAAGCAAAGTCCCTGCAGCCTCTCATTGCTTTATTTAATTACAGATGTGTGATGTCCTTTTTTTCTCCCTCCTCTCCTTCTCCTTTCCTCTTAGCTAGAATGAGGAATAATGGAGCGTTCCGTTGTTCTTTTTGTGTGTGATTTCATACTACTTCCCTGCCCGCCAGGTAGTCGCACATGGGGCAGGGTGTATCCTGGGCCCCTGTGCTGAGGTCACCAGCTGGTTATGGGAAGAGGGTGGGATGGGGGGATATACTGTACTGTGTGGTGTGCTTTAGCGCTCTCTGTTTGTAACTGGAGGATTAGCTAGCAGAGGAGCAAGCCTTTAACACATGTTCACAGAGAGCCTGCCTTTGTAGAGGCACAACAATAAGAGGAATACTTCAGGTTGCCGTCCTCAATGGGAAAGTGCATTCCTCCCTTCATCGCCACTTCAAAAACAAGTGGTGTGCTATGCATTTCACAGTCATGTGGTTTTTGGGATGGTGTTTTTGTCAGCCCCGGTGGAAAAAAAGCAGACTAAAAAGGTTAGAAAACAAACACATTTCCAGTGTGGGTTCCAAATTTCTATTCAGGTAAACAGCGGCAGAGGAAGGTGTGGTGATAAATATTAATTATTGTGGTTGCTATAGGCAACACACTATTGTTCTCAGCCTGAGAATGTTTTGCCAGCAGAGTTAACCTGATGGGGCCACGGTGGCGCAGTTGGTAGCGCTGTCGCCTCACAGCCAGAAGGTCCTGGGTTTGATTCCCGCCGGGGACGCTGTGGGCCCTGGGGCCTTGTTCTCTCCTCCGCATCATCAGTGCCCATACCCTAGGGGGGGGGGGGGTTGGCAAAAGGGCCTTTCTGTGTGTGGGGTTTGCATGTTCTCCCAGTGTCTCCTACTCGGTACCCTCACAAAAACATGCAGTAATCCTGGGTTCTATACTTCCTCCCCTTGGCCAGCCGGGGCGCCTGATGGAGGGGAAAGGAACTGGTTGGAATAACGTGTTCCTTCCACACGCTATGTTCAGCCGGGGAAACTCTCCCCTGTCAGGTGAAAAGAAGCGGCTTGGACTCATGCACAGAAGGAAGCATGAGGTCAGTCTGTTGCTTTCCCCAGATTGGCAGAGGGAGTGTAGAGCCCAGGATTACATTAAATAATTGACACCGGGTGAAAAATCGCGGGATAAAAATTTTGGAAGCAAAGTGAACCTGCTTTTTGTGAACTTTTGCACAAACGTAAAAGTTGTAGTTTTTTTTATTTGGTTATTATTAGTTATTCATATTATTTATTACTTACTTTATTGATTATGTTATTATTAGTCATTGTCATGGAGGGGGAAGATCTCCAAACAGAACCATTTTAGGGCATGGTTGAGGTCAAACCAGTGTTAAGTGCAGGTAGTAGGTGAAGGGCATTCAGTGTCTTTTTGCGGTTGTTTATTCTGTTGATGGATCATAGTCTGTATAGTACGCAGCCAGCTTGCACATGCACAGGGGCTTGTAAGTTGCAGGTCTGCTAGGTCCAGACGTTAACAATGTGGTCTGCGTCCAAATGTAGAGCATTAGAGAGCCCATAGGTCATAGCCAAACAGATGTCACCTTGACCCGCAGCATTGTTGTCATTCAACGCAGTGCAACGCTGTCATCGGTATGGCCAACAAGGTCTGAGTGATTACAGGAGGCCGTCTTTTCCACTCCATTACAGAAATATGTCGGGTTGAAATTGGTTAAAAACCACAACATATACAGTGATGTTTTTCTCAGGTATTTTTCCAACGCCTGCTCTCTTTTCTAACCATCAATTGAGTGGCACATTGTTCTTCTTCGGCTTTCCCATCTTCCCCTTTTACAGTTTTTTTCCACAATCTATTTCCACTCCCCCGCTCACTTTCTCTCTCTCTTTGAACTGAGACATGGCCTGTGTCCCGGCTGTGCTCTGCTTTACCACATGAGAGACGAGCAGAACGCAAGATCTTTTGGGATATGTCCTGTCTCTTTCGAGAAATGATTGTTGTTGTTGTAATTATGGTGTCAGAATGGAGCACAGAGCTGCCGGTGGTCTGCAGGCCGATTTGGGTTTTGTTGACAGCATGACCACAAAACTTTTATATGCAAACAGTGAGATGTCTATGGGGCCATGGAGAAGGAGGCACAGCCTAAAAATAGAAGCAGTTGGAATATCAGCTGTGTGTGTGTGTGTGTGTGTGTGTGTGTGTGTGCGCGTGCGTGAAAATAAAAACTGGTGTGTTAGTGTACATGCACTGTTTATTGCGTACGTATCACTTGTGCGTACTAGGATGTTTTGCAGAGCGTGAGTGACTCCTTCTGGTATTTGGGAATGCAAAGTGTTTGCGCCCCAAGACGTTCATATTAGCACGGCACATCTCTCACTTGTCATTTCAAAGGGAGCGAGCGGTCTCGGGGTTTCGTCAGGGCTTTGTCAGGCTGTCGTCAGCGCTCGGCATTGGAGCGAGCTGAGGAAAACGCTGGCCCTAAATATAGAATGCCATGCTGCTCTGCATGGTAAATGATGGGACAGAGCCCAGATGATACCATTCCATGTCAAATTGCTGTTATTAACATACCTCCACCCCCCGAAAAGGTTGGGAGTCTGGGAGATACCTCTCGCTGACTCGTGGGTTTGCGTGGTATATAGGCTGTGGTAGAGTTGGGTGGGGTGTGTGTGTGTGTGTGTGTGTAAGAGGGATATACGCAGGGTGGGACAGCCACAGATTTCCCCAGTGAACACATGTCACAGTGACACTCTCGTCGAACTTGTTAAAACGAGAGAATCTTAATTCCCCGCCTTTCATTCCCCGTGCTTTGCTGCCGTCACTTTTCATTTCCACTGGTAAAGTGTTGCGCCTCTTTCTTTACTGTGCCTCTAGATTAGAACTGAAGATGTTTTCTCCCACAGGATTGTCTGATGAGGGTTCTAATGGCCCTGTAGTTAAAACTGTGTTATATGACTGCCTCTCTCTCTCTCTGATGAATGAGGCTTTCATAGGACAGTAAGTTATTATTACCACAGTATTAGTCCTTTGATCTCCTCGACAGTTTGAAGCCTGGAGTTTTCTTTTTTTTTCTTTTTTTTGTGTGGGTGGGGGGTGGCTTGCGAACATAGCTGTGCAGATGGGATCGGGCCTGGTCTTGCCCTTGCTGGGGGAGTGGGTGCCCGGAGGGGTACGGAAGCACAGGGCCTGTGCACCATAAAGTCCTCAGTGTTCATTTTACTCTGAGAGTGTAAAAGTGGACACATAATTGTCCATTTGTGTTGGTTTTTAACCATCTCAGAGTGACATGAACTCTGGGGATGTAAGGCGTGGCTTTTAAGTCACGGACGGGCCCTTTAGCCATCCAAGAATTGAATGGGTCATTTCATCTTCATGCAATTTGTGCATACATAATTAATGGTGTCATTGTTCCTGTTGATCCCTCCAGAAAATAAAGGAATGATTTTATTGTTTATTTGTCGATACCGAAATCTGATCCTACACGATCTGCATGGTAGATGGGGAGCGTTTCCATGACTTTGTCTGACCCTAAATATTGGGAACTTGTAAGTTCATCCTCATTCAGAAATAACAACATTATGCCCGTCTTCAGCGAACATACTCCTGTTTTAAAGATAAAGGCAAACAATAAGTGTTGTGGGAAGAGACGAGAGAAAAAGGTTTAAGGGGGAAATTCAGAGAACTGTTATAAAGTCCACTATCATCATCTATCTAGGTCTATATGAGCACTAGTCTCCATTCTGCTTAAGCTATACTCTGTCACATGACTGTGTTGTTGTGTGCCAAAATAGCTGATCTACGGGCTCACAACTGGGTATTTTCAGCACTTCCTTGACACCATGATGATTTATAAATCAGGTTATCGTTTCTGGCTCTCTATCTTGTTCACATATTGTCCTCAATTCCTCTGCCCATGTCCTGTCTTTCCAAATCCAATAGGATGTAGTCCCTCTTCTATATCCCCCCCCCCCCTCCTCCTCCTTCCTCACGCCCTCCATCAGGTTTGTCTGGCACGTCTTTGATTCTCATTGTGTGCACGCTGAGCCGCTGGCCCTCTTTAAGATCTACATTAGAATGTTGTTTTTATATAGCAGCAAGCGGAGGCATGTGGAGTTTCTTTTGAACTGCTCGGCAAACAGATGGAGGTTTTCACGCTGCTTTTATGAGATTAAGTGAAACATTCCCGTGAAAAAAAAGAAGACATTTCCCTGTTCCCCTTCCTTGATTACTTTCTCTCTGCCTATCTCTCTGTGTTCTCTTTGCCTTTTCTATATTTATTTCTGTGTTTCTCTGTCTCTGTCTCTCTCTCTCTCTCTGAACATTTCTCTATCTGTGTCTTACTGTCTTGCTTTGCCTCGGGCCTGGGCAGGGGCACAGTACTACTGAAAGTGTTGTGGAAGTATAGAGAGCTTTTTGTAACTTCCCTAGGCAAACAAAGCTTCAGCATCTTCCAGAGATCAGAGATGGGCATGGAGCAGGCCTAGCCATTCTTGCTTGTGGAGAGAGTCTATTCATAACTAAGCAGCGAACAGGCCTAGTAAGACCTACTAGTGAAGAGTCTATGAAGGAGTGACAACTCTTACCTCAACTATAGCTAAACCACTAGAACCCTAGAATAATTTCATCACTTGAACAGAAATAGCAGATCTTCAAGCGACAAACGTGTCGCATTGCTAATAGATAGATCTGCTATTTTTCAGCTATTTTACGGTCAAGTGTATAGTGTTTAAGTGGTAAAAGCCAGGTGTGTGTCCTCTCAGACTTTTAACATTGACTTGATGAAGAGGCTCTAATACTACCTACCGTATAGTATACAGTATGACAATTTAAATTCAAATTTAAGTTCATATTTCACTATTCACTCATTGTTATTATATTGACTCATAAACCAATAAACGTTATGATGGCAAATATCAGGGCGGCCGTAGCTGAGTGGAGAGAGGCTGTCTGGGAATTGGAAGGTCGTCCCCTTAAAGGAGTAGTTCACCCCCAAAATGCCTTTTTTTCTATTGATTACTCCATTGCGCCATTCAAACTTGAGTTCAATAGTATTTTTAGTTTTTTGTTGCATTCCTAAGACAATAATTTGATTATAATAAATCTACCCCCATTGATTTTGGATGGGGATACAAATGCATTTGGGTCCCCATCCGGAATCAATGGGGAAATTGACTAAAATTTTACTTTTGTCTTAGGAATGTGACATATATGGGCATAAAGATCTCACCAATGGGCACTCCAACATTACTTCTGACACTCCTACATTCAATCAGGACTAGTATATATATAAAGTGTGTATATATATATAAAGTGTGTATATATACACCAGTATATAAAATATATATATATATATATATATATATATATATATATATATATATATATATATATATATATATATAGCAATCAATAGAAAAAAGGTCATTTTGGGTGTGAACTACTCCTTTAAGCCTTAACTGCTCCATGGGTGCTGTATTAATGGCATCCACTGCTCCTAATAGTTAGGAAGGGTAAATGCAGAGGACACATACTTTGTATGTGCAAATGTACTGTATACCCCAACAACAACAACTAAAGGAGACACGGCTAGATTACATAAACGGTTACATATCAATGAAGAATACCGATCCACTCATGGATATTCTAAATTCACTCACCCCCACTAAGTTCACTTCACATTACAATGCGCTTCTTCAATTCTTTTCAGAAGGATTAACCATCAACAGCAGGTGTTTAGCATTCAGTACTTCCACCTTTGGCCTGTAGATGGCAGTTGAAGTCGGACTGGGCAGCCTGTCTATTGTGCAGCCAGCCCAGCACCAAGTTGCAACAGATCCTCAATTAAAGGAAGCATAAATGCCATGAATATTATGAGACTTTTATAACTGTAATATCTCTGCTTTCAGTATGAGTTATTACAGTCTGGTTAATCCCAGCTGTTTGCACATCAAGTCTATCCAGGCCTAGTTTCTTTTTTCCAACTGTTTAACCTTTGTCTTTAAAGTTAACAAATACTGCACCCAATATCAAAACTTTTCCACTACTTTCAAAATGTCTTTAAAATGACCTGCAAGGATGTGCGAGGCATTACATTTTGTATTAAATGTGATTGTTGGCATACATTGTGAAAATGTACTGTAGCCATGTACAGTACATGTAGCTTGTAGATTGTCTATTTTTACAATTTCTGCCTCTAATATTTGACAATTTGGCCAATGTTTAATTTGTCATTTTAGAGGTATTAAAAAGACCCCCTCTATACACTTGAACTTTATGTTGGTTTGTTTACTGTTGAGTGAGTAAACAAACCAACATATTTGTTAAGCTAATCATCTGGGGACCCCCCCCAAATAATTTGGGGACCCCCCTGGGGCCCCCGACCCGCAGTTTGAGAACCACTGCTGTACATGGTGATGTTGGTGAGTCAATTCCTGCAAAGATCACCTTTTTTACCTCAGTGTTTTCCAAACAATAGGTCAGGAGGACCCACTTTGGGGTCAGGGATCCATTTTTATGGGTCACGAGTAAATTACCCTTTTTTCCTAAATATATATTTGGATCATTATTTCAAAAATATTTTTCACATATTTAAACAAATAAAATTTGAAAATACTGTTTATTATATTTTCACATTTTCACAATTTCTTCAAATAAGTGGTTAATTCAAAATGTATAAGTTCGGGTCCCATGGAGACACCAAATGTATCTTTTGGGACTCAAGCTGAAAACGTTTGGGGAACCCTGTTTTACATCATCTCAACACCTCAGCTTCATTTACAGAGAGTCAGAGTGCTGTCCTACATGTATGTTTGTGTGGGTCCGTGTGCGCGTGTGCGTGTGTTTGCTCTGCAGAAAGACATGGCTCACTGCACGGCCTGTTCCAAGAATGAATTCCTGGAGGCTTACAAGAGCTGTTGAATGAGACGGAGGGCTCAGGACAGGAATGGTGGGAGGGAGGGAAAAGCGAGAGATGAGGAAGGAGGGAGTGAGGGAGGAGGAGGAGGGTAACTGTTACATGCTGTAGGAGGGGTGGCAGGCTCTCACTTACAAGCCTGATTAAATAACAGGATGCTTTATGAAAACAAGAACATTATCTGCCTCTTAAAAGGCCGGGAAAGGCCCTCTAATTGGCTTCCCCTTAGTCTCACAGTTGCCGCCCCATTGGTGGGAGGAAAAAAGTATGGCTTCTGCCAGCCTCTACCCACAAAGTGAAGCTATGTGGATCTCTCTGTCTGTCTGTCTGTCTGTCTCTCTCTCTCTCTCTCTCTCTCTCTCTCTCTCTCTGTGAAATATCTTTCCGCCGGTTATGGTCTCATCAGCTTTATAGGAATGTATCAACATACTGATACTCCGGCTAAAGTGTGTTTCCAAGTCTAAAAGAGATATCTTGTTCACTCAAATGAAGGCCATTCTCCCCCCTGAATCTCTTGATTGGGTGCAATACAAACAATAAATAGATACTGGCCCCTCTGTGGGATCGGATAGTTTCTCTCATGTGGGACTTTCACAGCCAAGGCTTTAAGGCCCTTCAAATGTTTGGAGGAGAGTGAGAAAAAACAGCTGTGAAGCTGGTGTTTGGATTAAAAGGCCCAGTCAGTCAGTGTGTTTGTATTCTACATCAGAACAGAGTCAATATTAACCAGGGATCCAACACGTCTGTCACTGCCTTGCTACATAGCTGTATTTGAACTCTTGAATAGTGAATTGGGATTCATGCCTTTAGTTCTTTTTTTTTTAAAGATATTATTATATAGTAATTATAGTATCTGTCTGCTACTACAGACAATACAGACAGATACGCGACAGATACCCCGAACGCAGTACTTGCTTACTCTGCTGGCGCACAAGTAGGCCATACATGGCCACGAGTGCACAAGGAGCAAGTTGGCACCTCGATAGAGTGCTGTCTAGTTATAGCTATTATTTGCACTGGTAATAACAGTAATGCTTAATTTGTAGGCCTACTCTATCGCTCAATGGTTTCTCATACCGAATATAGCGTATATACAAGCTCACAACGCATCGCGTCACAACAAAGTATATAAATCAGACTTTATATGTCTCTAATATGAGCATTATTATTTTTATATTTTATCTTATTATTATTATCTTATTATATATTTGTATCTTACGTTGTGTTGCTTGCGCAGAATTGTTGATAGCTGTTGTAATTGACTGCGCGTGCATGATGTGCATGTGACTTTGGTCTGAGAATGCTGCACGGTTACATATTCTAACAAAATGTGTTAAAGTGGTTACACTCTCTGAGTCAACCACTCTCAACCTGTGTGCCGATTTAGGCATGTCATTTACAGGGGGGAATTATATAAGACAAAATCCCATAAAAATAGTTTCAATTAATCATTGAAAATAGCAGAGCGACACATTGTGAGTTTTGCGTTTTCATCATAGGACAAAGTATTATGGTTTAAAGGAGTGGTTCTCAACCTTTTCAGGCCGCGACCCCCTAAATAATCATATTTTAGCTGGGGACCCCCCACCTTGACGAGCACTGAGAGTTGAGGCGGTATAACACGGTTCTATTGTGAAAATAGCTGATCTACATGCTCACAACACAGCGTTGCGAGGCGTCACAACAAAGGTCCCCATTGATTCCGGATGGGGACCCAGATGCATTCGGGTCCCCATCCAGAATCAAGACAAATGTATTTGGATAAAAATGTTGTCTTAGGAATGCGACAACAAACCAAAAATATTATTGAACACAAGTCTCCATGGCGTGAGTAATCAATAGAAAAAAAGTCATTTTGGGGGTGAACTACTCCTTTAACACTCGGGTGACTGAAAAAAAAAATCACTTCCACTCTGACTGCATTTATCAGTCAAATTGACAGGTAAATTCTCTCCCCTTTTGCCCAGGAGAGCAACACCTCTTCCCCTGCTGCCAGCAGGGGTTCTATTGTCTGTTGTTCTATTGACAATAGAACCCCCGTTGGCAGCAGGGCAGGAGGTGTTGCTCTCCTGGGAAAAAAATTGAGAGAATGTACCTGTCAATTTGACTGATAAATGCAGTCAGAGTGGTATAATCGTATATTATTTCATACTTAGGAAATGTTTCAGAAGAAAGAAACTAGAACATATGTCTTGAGTATTTAGTAAAAGTCATGGAAGGGGACATTTCTGAGACCTTCACGGGGAGAGTTATTGCACTTTGCGATCTCAAAATCGGCCAAAATGACCGGTCAGTCACCTGTGTGTTAACGGAAGTGCTCAAAGTGCTGCGTTTAAGGGAAGTTACGTCATGTGGTGCAGGTCTCCAGCGAAAACAAACAAAAATAGATTGTATCTCGTAACTCGCTCTTAACTCTTTGAGTGCCACCTTTTCACCACTAGAGGACGCCCAATGACCAGAGAATCTCCATAGACTTCCATGTAATTCATAGTGCACGGATCATGCACACCCATGCCTAGATAATGCACCACGTGTGTCCACATTGCTCACAGCTTTCAAACAAAAAAATCCGAATGGAAATCCGTTCAGGCATTCATGAGATACCAGCCATTATGTTTAACAAAGATGGCTGCCAAGATGGCTGCCATGTTTGAAAGATGGGGTTGCTATGGGGGTTAAACATGCAATTTCGCGATTGCTATCATGCCTACTACAGTTTTTGGGGTCAACATTTTTTTTTTTTTTTTAAAGCCGAACTAGTTCGGGATCGGCACTCTGGCCCCGATCCCGAAAGCCGAACTAATCCATGTTTTGTTTGGATATTGTTTATTACGAGCGGATCTGAAGGAGCAGGAGAATCTTTCACCGTGGAATACTCTTACAGGAACACCGCAATGTGAAAAAATACAGCTTCCAGGGAAATTCACATGCACGGCGGAAGTCCCACATTTCTAACCACTCTGTGCCTTATGTCGTGACCAGGCTTTTCTCTTCGCAGATGAGTAAGCCTGGCTAGTGGCTACGCAAGGTTACCGGTAGGAGACTTGTGGAGTCTCCTGGAAACATTAGCATTTTTCCACCGTCCAAATTATTGGCTTAGGAATGTGACAATAACAAAGAAATCTCCTTGAATTCAAGGCATCATGGGGTGTTTAATTGGGCGTTATTTGGGGTGAAGTACTCCTTATGTGGTTAAATTAACACTGCTGGCTGTACTGTACTGTGTGTGTGTGTGTGTGTACCAGTGGTGGGAAATGTACTCACATTCTTTACTTAAGTAAAAGTATCAATACTTCAATGTAGAAGTAGTCTCTTACAAGTAAAAGTCAGACTGGAATTCAAAATGTACTTGAGTAAAAGTACCAAAGTATTGGCATCAAAATGTACTTAAAGTACCAAAAGTAAGTACAAAATGTTTGAAAATAGACGATCCACAAGCTCACAATGCGTCGCATCGCCTATGTAGAAGATTTGGGCTAGTCCCAGTTGTCCGACGTCCCAGTTGTCCAACGTCCCAGTTGTCCTACTGTGTCCCAGTTGTCCTACTGTAGCCTGGCTGTATGGGCTAGTCCGCGAACAGACTGTAAAGCAAGCGATCTTAATCCCATTCATGCGTTTATCGTGCGCTTGCCCAGGCCTTACGGCCTGGGCATAAATATAACGATTGCATTCACCACGGCTTCGTAACTCCCGCGGCGCTCCGCCGGCCACGCAGCCCTGGCCCGCTCTTCACGGGCACTTGCGCCTGCGGCGCTCGGGCGCGAAGAGCAGGACCAAGGTCCGCTGGCCTTCGCGCCGCTTGCAATGTCGTGGACAATAATTACAGTCGGACGTTGGACAACTGGGACGTTGGACAACTGGGACGTTGGACAACTGGGATTTTCCCATCATTTGGCTAATGTGGTGCATGGATGTTTTATAATATAATAATGTATATCTGAAAAGTAACTAGTAACTAAAGTTTTCAAATAATTGTAATGGAGTAAAAGTACAATATTTGACTCTGAGATGTAGTGGAGTAGAAGTAAAAGTATTGAAAATTGGAAATACCCAGTAAAGTACAAATACCTCAAAATTGTACTTAAGTACAGTACTTAAGTAGGCTACATTTACTTACAGTAGTTACTTTAGACCAGGGGTCTTCGACGTTTTCAGTCCAAGGACCCCCTAGTTGAGAGCGAGATGAAGCAGGGACCCCCACAACCTTTTCATAGATCCCATAGTAACGATGATAGTAGTTTCATCGTTTGACAGCACAATCATTAGTGTATTTTGGTTTCATGTTAATTTGTTTTCAGGTATTTAACCACTTGAACCGTCAATACTTAATAAACTTGACCTTTAAAGGTGGTTGCACACTGCTGCGTTTTTCGTTGCGAAATGCGTTTTTCAGGGCAAGGCGGGAGAGAGAGATAGAGAGAGCAAGGGACAGAGTGGTGCGCGAAACGGGCGGCAGTGTGCAAACGTGACTGACATGAAGTGAGCTTGATTTTTTTCCGAAATTCACTCCGATATTCGGCCCGAAAAACGCAGCAGTGTGCAACCACCTTCGCTCTGTACTCTTGAGGACCCCCTAGGGGTCCAGGGCCCCCTGTTGAAGACCCTTGCTTTAGACCACTGGTGTGTACACTTTTCACTGCGTGGCCTGATCCAGAACACTGTCATTACTTGCTTGTTGACTCCAGCCTCCATGCAGTGGCGTCAGTTCAGCTAAAGCTAGGGTATGGCAAAGATGGGAGTCCTCATGGAAAATAGGCATTACATTTTGGATAACACGGTTCTATTGTGAAAATAGCAGATCTACATGCTCACAACGCCTCGCAGCGCGAGGCGTTGTGAGCATGTAGATCGTCTATTTTCACAATGTCTGGAAAAAAAGACTTTTGTCAGGTTTTTTACACAGGTTTCTACGGTTTCTTGGGCTGGATATGGCAGCCTGGAATGTTTTTTCAAGTGCAGCATATTAGTAAACGTGCCACAATTAACAATAATGCATTGCACCTGTGCAGCTGACCTGTGGAACCTGGGAATATACATTTTGTCAAGATGGGGAGAATACAGTGTGGAGAATATAATTATAATACCTTGTTAAAGTGACCATTTTTGTTAAATTTTGCATTTGTGGTTATTTTACTGTAATTTAACAACATAATAACCAGCACAGATAGACAAAGAGACATTCATGGATTTATATTTAAAATGTACTTTTATTTTCCCCCCTGGACCCAGGGTATGGTAGCTGCATACCCCTGCCATACCTAATTGACGCCCCAGCCTCCATGTATCATGCGTTAGTGTGGAAGGGAAGGTCACATGGTGGCGTGCGTGGAATTGGGACTGGCCTCTTGGCTCCATCATCACTGCTGTCACCAGCAACCACATCAGGTTGATCTGCACCCCCACCCCGCCCCCACGCAGCCGGCCCGCTCTGCCAGGCCCTTTGATGTATCTAGGATGTGTGTAGCAAGTGATAGTGTATCAGATGACGCTGGCCTTTTCTCTGTCACCTTGTGCTTTGCATTTCAAATCTGTGTCAGAGACCGAGCAGCCACTGCCAGCGTAGGGAGGAGGAGAGACGGAGAGGGGAAGGTGTGTGTGTGTGTGTTTGTGTGTGTGTGTGTGTGTGTGTGTGTGTGTGCGTGTGCGTGTGCGTGTGTGTGCGTGCGCGAGTGCGTGCGTGCGTGCGTGTGGAAAAAGTACTCACATTTTCTACTTAAGTAAAAGTATCAATACTGCAGAAGTACTCTGTTACAAGTAGAAGTCCAGAATTCAAAATGTACTTGAGTGAAAGTACAAAAGTATTGGTATTACTTAAAGTACTTTTAGTACTTAAAGTACTAAAAGTAAAAGTACAAAATGTTTGAAAATATTTTCAAATAGACAAGGTATAAAGTAGGGCTAAAGTGGTTTATGTATGTTTTAACATATTATAATGTATATCTGCAAAGTAACTAGTAACTAAAGTTTTCAAATAAATGTAGTGAAGTAAAAGTACAACATTTGGATCCCAGATGTAGTGGAGTAGAAGTAAAAGTATTGGAATTTGGAAATACTCACGTAAAGTACAATTACCTCAAAACTGTACTTAAGTACAGTACTTAAGTGAAAGTACTTAGTTACTTTACACCACTGGTGTGGGTGTGTGTGTGTGTGTGTGTGTGTGTGCGCGCGCGTGCGTGCGTGCGTGTGTGCGTGCAATGCAATGTCCCCAACATGTGTGTTGTAGGCAGGTACCACCCAGCACTCAAGTCATGCTGGGTAAAGAGCTAAACGCCTTGTGTGTGTGTGTGTGTGTGTGTGTGTGTGTGTGTGTGTGTGTGTGTGTGTGTGTGTGTGTGTGTGTGTGTGTGTGTGTGTGTGTGTGTGTGTGTGTGTGTGTGTGTGTGTGTGTGTGTGTGTGTGTGTGTGTGTGTGTGTGTGTGTGTGTGTGTGTTTGGAGAAGACAGAGACAGCCAGAGGGGAAAAAGTAACCTAAAGAGAGAGAAAGTAGGACATTTAATTTTAAGCCCAGGGTTTTTTCCAAAGGTTGGAGCACAGAGTTCTGTAAATGACCTCTCCTACCTCCAGACAGGCACATCACATTCATAACTTTTTCCAGTGAGTGTCTCTTTAGCATGGGCTATGGCCACGTCCAGGTTCAGGAATATGTGTGTGTGTGTGTGTGTGTGTGTGTGTGTGGTGTGCGTGCGCAAGGGAGCGTGTATGTGTGTTAGGGATGGGACGATAAGCGATATTATCGTTTATCTTGATAAAAAACACTCAAGATAATCGTATCGTGGAGATTTAATTTATCGTGACATCGTCCTCCGTCATGCACTGGGATCAATTCACCCATTATTTGCCGAGCTGCATATCCGGTACCACTTAAACCCTCTATAATTATTGGTAAAAGGTACTTATAATACCTACTTGATGCAGTCTTTTTCTCACTCTATCAAATATCTTAGCCAAAAAATAGCCGATCTACAAGCTCACAATGCGTCGCGGTGTGAGCTTGTAGATCTGCAATTTTTTGGCAAATATTCCTCCCCAGGATAATAGATTTTGATTATCGCGATAATATTGTAAATCACGATTTCTTTTGTCACAGTGATCGTGATATGAAATTGTCATATCGTCCCATCCCTAGTGCGTGCGTGCGTGCGTGCGTGCGTGCGTGTGTGTGTGTGTGTGACTGTGTGTGTGTGTGTGTGTGCCAGGATGAATGGGAGGAGGAGTGTATGATTCAGACCCACCCCTCCAGGCTCAGTACTTTCCTGAGAGTCTGCTTACCTGCCCTGACATGCCAGCCGGGCCCCTCCTGGCCCCCCCGCTCCCCCCCGCCGCCCCACATCAAAGCACCCCTGTGAGTAATGGATACCCACTGGAGGCCACACCCTGCCTCGCTCCAACCAACTCAAACTGCTGCTGAGCCAGTGTCAGGCACCCGGCAATCAAATGTGTGCGTGCGTGCGCGCGACCACGCGCACATGCACGTGTACAGCACAACACATTTTCATTAACTGATTATGGAAGCTGTTGCTGATTGGCTGTATTCAGTATTAAGTCAGTGGTTCTCAACCTGTGGGTCCCCCAGCGGGGGGGGGGGGTCCCCAAATTATTTTGGGGGGTCCCCAGATGATGAATTTATTGTGAAACATTGTTTTCTCACTCAACAGTAAACGGACCGACATAAGAAGGTATCTGAATGTATTTTAATACCTCTAAAATGACAAATTAAACATTGGCCAAAATGTCAAATATTAGAGGCTGAAATTGTGAAAATAGCAGAATAGAACCCTGTTATACAAAATGTAATGCCTCAACTCTTGTATAGATGTGATTATTTTGGGGTGGGTCACAGCCTGAAAAGGTTGAAAACCACTGTATTAAGTGATGGCAGGAAAGCAGGCCTCAAAGTCGCCAGCAGGGGTCGCTTGCCCCGCCGTTGCTCTCATGACAAATCATTCTCACATGTTGTTCGCGGAGGACCACACAGCAGGGATGCACAGTATATGAGAACTGAGAACATTTTGCCCAGTTAACCAGGGTGTCCCCAACCGCCACCTGCACCTGTTTCCAATGCCACTCCTGCAGGGCCGGCCTGCTTCTCATTTAGCCGTGTGGTGTTTCCCAGTGCTTCAGTAATGGTTCCAGTGTGCCGGCCCAACAAGAGAAATGACAGAGCAGTGGATCGCCCTCAGACTTGTAGGCCGAGAGCTCTGCACTCTGTCATTAGACATTTTAATGCTCTCAGCACCACCGCTTGCTCTCTCTCTCTCTCTCTGTGTCTCTCTCTCTCTCTCTCTCTTTCTCTCTCTCTCTGTCTCTCTGTCTCTGTCTCTGTCTTTCTCTGTCTTTCCCTCTCTCTCTGTCTCTGTCTCTGTGTCTCTCTCTCTCTTTCTCCTTCTATCTCTTTCTGTCTGTCTCTTTTTGTCACTCTCTCTGTCTCTCCTTCTCCCCTCTCTCATTCTCTCTCTGTCTCTCTTTCTCCCTCTCTCTGTCTCCCTCTCCCTCTCCCTCTACCTCTCCCTCTCCCTCTCCCTCTCCCTCTCCCTCTCTCTCACGCACACACACACATAGACACAAAACACTTTCACTCTATTTTCCTTCACATTTCTATTGACCTTTCCAGTTCCATGCACAGTGAAAAAACGGGTTCGGCGCTCTGCGCCGACGGTATTGTTCTCTTAAAATCGGTCAAACCCATAAAACGTTCCGTAAGAGATCCTATGTCGGCCCGTGCTCTGAAGATAGTCCTGTAATCATAGATTGCAGGAGTGTGTGTGTATGTGTGTGTGTGTGTGTGTGTGTGTGTGTGTGTGTGTGTTTGTGTGTGTGTGTGTGTACTTTGCATGCCTTATTTTTGCCCTCTCCTCTTTCTTTTTGTAACACTGGAACATGGCTGCAGATGAAGAGAAGTTCACCACAGCATTGCTCTGCCCTGTGCACCACATAAAACCAATGACAAACTGTGACATGTTAACGGGCAAAGTCATCTTGTCAGGCGATGGAAAACCATGGCTGGCTGCTGTGTGAAATAAAGACATGAGAGTAGAGGACTTTTTCTGCTTCTGCTCCGTTCAAGAACACTGAGTGATGCCAACCCCCGGCTCCGAGACCACAGTTAGCCAAGGACATACGCTAAACAAACGGCACAGACTGGACTCGTCCCATGCCAGGCCACCCTGACCCAACACACATCCGGATGAGATGAGAATAAGACATTGCGATACTGTAGTGCCAGGTGACTAGACTGTACAAGGCATGTGTACACCTGATAGTGAATGCGTATGTGTGTGTGTGTGTGTGTGTGTGTGTGTGTGTGTGTGTGTGTGTGTGTGTGTGTGTGTGTGTGTGTGTGTGTGTGTGTGTGTGTGTGTGTGTGTGTGTGTGTGTGTGTGTGTGTGTGTGTGTGTGTGTGTGTGTGTGTGTGTGTGTGTGTGTGTGTGTGACGGAGAGATTGGGAGTGGTCACACTGCTCTTATAGGTATGTTTCTGTCTAATATTTGCAACTGCTGGGATTTGCAGAGGGCCAGGGGAGACATGAACTTGCTCATCCTGTTGCTAGGCGCTATCAGCGGCGACGTAAGGGAGAATCTGCAGGAGTGATCCCAGTCTGTGACACGGAAACACAGAAAAGGTCATCCACGTGATACGGCCATGCACGATGCCTGGCCTGACAGTAGTAAAAGTACTGTGTGTGTATATATATATATATATATATATATATATATATATATATATATATATATATATATATATATATATATATATATATATATATATATATATATACACACACACACACACACACACACACACACACACACACACACAATGCGCGCTAACTGTTTGGCAAGCTTTTTTGATGATGTCTTTTACTGAGCCGCAACCGCTTCTGATGTCATCAGTGGAGGTGTATTGTTTTACCCCCCCACCAACCGGGGGCAGCCTCACCAACCACCACCACCATCAAAAAGAGAAGAGGCCAGCAGCTATCTGATCTAGTGTGTCACGCTGCATCTCATGAGGATGGATGATTGCTAAACCGCAGTGATGTCTATTACAGTTACAACCATAACAAAGCTGGAATGTCGAAACATTCACTCTGGCACTCCTTTTAATTGTCTTGTTAGAGTCAGACGTGACTCTTTCATGGGACCATTAAAAGTTAAATATATCTCCCGTTAATCATGCAATGGGCTCTTTCTGTCTCTGCTTCCGGGAGAGTGGCCTCATGGAGGCTTTTGGGTTCGGGCCAAAGTGGGCAACCACGTTTGCGGTGCTACTGCACTGCTTCTAATGCTAAGATGACATAATAGGACCCGGACAGTTATTTCAGAAATACATTATGATATATTCTAGAAATGGCTGCTGTGGTCCTTCAGTCTCGAATTCTGTGGTGAGGGCTATTTAAAAGTCTTTTACAGTTTCAAAACACATGCATGTGTACAGTGTGTGTGTGTGTGTGTGTGTGTGTGTGTGTGTGTGTGTGTGTGTGTGTGTGTGTGTGTGTGTGTGTGTGTGTGTGTGTGTGTGTGTGTGTGTGTGTGTGTGTGTGTGTGTGTGTGTGTGTGTGTGTGTGTGTGTGTGTGTGTGTGCGCGCACGTGTGTGTGTGTGCGTGTGTTTCATTGTACCACAAGCGTAGTCTTCCCTGCATTTATTACCACGATTAGAGGACATATTGGCTTCATGCTGGCTTGGGAACTTTTGAACCCCAGGTAAAAGCATATTACCACATGTCACTGATCCAGCTTTTCTCTCTTATACGACCGCACCCCATTTAGTCCCATGTGTGTGCTACAATTACTGTTCTGACAGAGAGTAAGGCTGTTGCACCAGAGCTGGATGCAAGATCAAAGTGGATATGTTATTTTTTTTATTTACTTTTTTTTTTACTGTCAACTCTGTCTCACTATCAAAATGTTACCCTTTGAAATACCACCAGTGGATCATCTGTAGGGTGTTCCTAGATACTACGCATTCACACCTAGGCCATGCACCTTCAGACAAACACTGTACTGTACAGATTTGTACACCTACTCGTGCACAGCATGCAGTGCTCTTCTCACCCCTCAGTATTTCCATAATGCAGTTGGAGGAAATAAAACAATGGTTGAAGTCTCGTGGTTCTTGTATAAAAAGAAAAAGTCACACATTGACCTTCTCCGGTCTGAAGTGTTAAGTTATCCGAGTTCAATGATGCCATTCCGCCAAGGAGGTTTCTCATTAACTTGTGATTAATGGGTCAACTAACTATGTGATGTCTTTCTTGCAAGTTCGTATGTAAAACATGTACACTGTAAATTCCTTGAGTTCATTTAATTCTTAGAGTGTACTAATGTACCTGTACATGTGGTTCCATTTGTATACTATCAGAGGTATAAAGGGGTAGGGGTCCATTATGTTACATTTGTACCATCTCAGAATTAAACTAAACCTCTGGGTTTTATTTATGCTTTTGCTCCTCTCTGCCACGGGCTACAGTAGGCTGGGAGCCACTCTTTGGCGTGTTGTCTTTGACCCGGGCGATCAGTTGTTTAAACTTGCGGCTTCTTTTTTACTGAAGAGCATTGGCAGTGAAGTCAACCCAGTGAGCGCATGTGATGAGATGTGGATGAAAGAGGTGCTATTTGTTCTCTCTCTGCCTTTCGGTGATGCTCAACATCTCTTTGCTTTTGTAGAGCATGCCCCTACAGCACCGTAGAGGAGCCAATGCGAGCACTGACACTTTGACAAGACAGGCCTGATAGGTTGTTGTCCTCAGACTGACACTGGTCGGAGTTAGTCAATAGTCATTAGTTCAGGGTCATGTTCCCCACCAACTGCTGTTAACGTTTTCTGTTTATTAGATGGCAAAAAAATAGATAACTAATGTGTGGCCCATCTCTTCTGCCTGATTGATTGATTGATTGATTGAAGAATTTATTAGAAGTTTGCAATAGAAAAAAGTACAGTTTCATGACAGTACAAATCACTGGTACAAGGTCAACTAAAAGGAGATCCTAGAAAGCCGAGGCTTATTTCCACAGGAACCACACTTTAAGTATCTCATATAACATTGAAAGACAGACGGATAGAACATAGTACTTTATCTAGGATAATATCAGTTTCAAAAGCATAACATCAAATACAAAAGGCAGAATACAAAGAAAAAGGGGGGGGGGGAGCATGGGGGCTTAGTCTATTTACAAGTCACGGGTAGCTGCTGTCTGAAGGTGACTTTTCATACCAATTTTGAAGGAGGCTAGGGATTTGCTCTCCTTTAGGGCTTGTGGAAGGGCGTTCCACATGTTGATGGTATAGCAGGAGAACGAGTTAGCGCCTTGTTTAGTGTTAAATCTACGCTGATGATGATTAGTGGAGCTGCCTCTGGTGTTATGATCGTGAACATCCTTGACCTTTAAGAAGTAGTTTGTCAGGTACATGGGAATCTTGGAGGTGTAGTGTATCTTGTACACCAGGCCCATTGCAAGATGCTGTACTCTGTCAGCTACTTTGAGCCACCCCACGCTTTCGTGGTGATGCTCGGTAAGGTGGGTCAGAGGAGGGAGACCAAGCACAACCCTAATTAGTTTGTTTTGGGCTGTTTGGAGCTTTAGCTTTAAGGCAGCTGGGGCGTCGCGATACCAGACAAGGACTCCGTAATCAATGAGGGGCCCAATAAGAGCACCTCCTAGTGTCTTTCGGGATTTAATATTGATCAGTGGGGCAACTCTTTGCAAGAAGCGAATTCGTTGATTGACTTTATTGATTACCTTGGTGGTCATTTTTTCACTGGATAGGTTAGCCTCCAGGATGCAACCCAGGTAGCAGATGTGGTTTTTTCTTTCTATCACAGTGTCACCTACTTTAATTGTGAAGTTCTCAACTAGGCTAAGTTTCTGACTAGATCCAAAGAGGATACATTCAGTTTTGCCTAGGTGAATTGAGAGTCTGTTGTCATTGAGCCAGGTGCAGATCTTGTTAAGTTCACAGTTAAGGGCCTTTTCAACCTGCAAAATGTCTCTGCCTGAGACTAGGAGAGCCGAGTCATCCGCGAACAGAAACAGATTGCAGTCACAAGCAGATGACATGTCGTTTACGTATATTAAGAACAACAGTGGTCCTAGTATACTCCCTTGAGGTACTCCACAGTTTACTGGGAGGGGGGGGGACAGGGTTCCGTTGACTTCCACCATCTGTTCCCTCCCCACCAAGTAAGAGTGCATCCATCTCACTGCTGTGCTATCAAGACCAATAGCTTTGAGTTTTTCGATCAGAATAGAATGATCGACGGTGTCAAATGCCTTCTGGAGGTCCAGCATGACCATGCCACAATATTTGCCATCGTGAATTTCACGTTTGATGTAATCATTCAAATAGATGAGGCATGTATCTGTGGAATGGGACTCTCTGAAGCCAGACTGGAACTCGTAGATCAGTTTATTCTCTTCAAGATATCTAGCCACCTGTTCATAGACAATTTTTTCCATTACCTTAGAGATGGAACTAAGGATTGAGATTGGCCTGTAGTTGCCAGGGTCAAGTTTACTGCCTTTTTTGTGCAGGGGGGTTACCTTGGCTAATTTGAAGTCCTGGGGGACATAACCCTGCTTGATAGATAGATTAATAATATGGGTAATGATTGGGGCAATGGTGGCAGCTGAGTCTATGAGAAATTTGGGGGCAATTTTATCATGGCCAGCGGCCTTGAATTGAGGTAGGGTGCGCAGTTTTTTAGACACTTCATCAGTTGACACCGTGGCAAGTTTAAAGTTGTCTTTGCATACCCCAAGGTTCCTGTAGAATTTCAAGATGTGCCTAACACCAAACAGCCCAGATGGAGCGGGCAGTTTATTGACCAGATTTTTGGCCATGGAGGTGAAGTAGATGTTGAGATTTTTGGCTACATCAAGACTATCCGTGAGGAGGGTTATGGGAGTTTGGATGGATATGTTGCTGGCTATGGATCTGAGTTTAGCACCACAGCCTAGCTGGGTTTTAAATAGCTTCCATAGGTCTCGTGGTTTGTGGATGTTTTCCTCAACTTTCTCATCAAAGTAGTTTTTTTTGGCAGAAAGGATTAAGGAGGTCCCCTTGATGTCTTTGTTATTGTTAATTTTTACACATTTCATTTTCATAAAATTGAATATTTTACTTTGGCGAGGCAGAATATATGAAATAACAGGGTATTTGGAAAAGTGTTGTAAATTTGGTTTGAACCCACATCAATGTTGATTCACATCAACCCAGTGAAGATGCCCTACTTTGTTTCTTCCCTTCCTGTCCATCGTGCAATCCTTCTCTCTTCTTCACACCGTCCACTCTCTTGCTTTTTAGATGCACTGCCCAACACAGATAGAGCAGCAGGTTTGCACCAGGGCCTGTGGATGTCCACTAAATATGCTCTCTAGTCAATGCCTGTTTTCTAGAGTCAAGTTGGACTGTGCAGACAGAGCTGTACTTTGGCCCTGCAGTGAGGTCATGAGATTGTGGCATGACTGCCACCTAGTGATGGCACCACAAAGTGAGTTGAAAGGCATGACGTGTTCCTTAACATCCCCCCCAGGTGTCCGTGAACTTTCCCCTAACTAACTGACTTCTGAAGGATGTTTGCTCCTCACATCCGCCAGATCCATGGATTTGAATGACGGACTTCTGCGTGGTTGAAGTGTGAGAATTTTGACATTCTTCCTCTAATGTGTTTTCTTTCAGGCTCGCCTGTTTATAGAGAGAGGAGCTCAGGCTGTCATCTTTGATGTCACTGATGATGCCAATGCTGCTATTGAGGTGACTATTATAGCACCACCACATATGAAAATAGTAATACAGGAATTACTGAATATAATATTTTTTCTGACGTTCTCTTCTTTTCCTCTGCTTTGTCCCATGTTGATCATGTCATAATTTCAATTTCTTCAACACACACACACACACACACACACACACACACACACACACACACACACACACACACACACACACACACACACACACAGCTGCGTGAAACGGACTCCCTGCCCCACCCGGTGGTACTGGTGGAGGCTGAGGATGCTTTGGAGTTGATGGGTCTGGTGAACAAGAACGAGGAAGCGAGAGTCCGCATTGAGATCCTGATGGAGCCTAAATGGGTAAGGCTGAATTACGAAACACTGTTACGGTCAAAGCAGGGCATACAGTGCGTTGGCACCACCAGGGTAACATGTCTATTTTGGAGGGGTCTCTGTGCCACCTTGGAGAAAATAAAGGGTTGGATGTCCTAAACTAGCTGAAGTCCTGGGCCCATGCAGTGGATGCCGAAAGCCTTCTGAAAACGTATTCTTTGAACTGTGGATTCATTGTAAAGTTGAATCTAGGTTTGCATTTCAGAATAGAGGAGCTACTGGCTTTAAGATAACAGAACGGCTTATGAACTCCAAATGTAACGCCATTTGCATCATATTTGATAACTTCGGTTCTGAGCCCAGCTAGGTCAATCAACATGATAAATACTTTACTGAAGACAAAAAAGTATATATATATAAAAAGAAATCTGCCCCCTGGTGGAATACCTGTGCTCAGCACGCCTTTTGAGGGCTTTAAATTGAATGATCCAAGATGTCTGCTTGCCACTAAGTAGTGCCCTGCATGTTGTTTTGAAGGGACATCATTTTTAATTTTGGAAAAGTGATGGTGCAATTAACATTTCTATTATTACTAATATTTCAAAATGAGCCTTACCATGTGCGAAACAACTTCTAATTACTTAATAGTTCGTATTTTATAGTGAAATCGTATCAGGGATGATCCGCTGTATTATACTTATACAGTGGTCTATGAGTAATGTAGCTGTAAATCCCACAGTTGTCATTATTATATTTTTCCTACCGCAATGCAGAATACATTGTTTTAATTATTTAATCAAACTAATTAAAGATATTTATTTAGAGTCGGAATTGAGAAATGTACATGCATTTGTTATTAGCCTATATGAAACCCATGATATTATCAGCTGGATGTTGTAGTGGCTAAGTGATCCACCAATGCCTGAACAAGGACAGAAATTATATTGTTGCATGCCACAAAGCAAACTGTAAAAAGGTGAACCAAACGTTATGAAAAAAGTATGATTTTGTTATGATCAATAAATTGGCAATGCCTGAGGGGGAAAAAAAGAATATGCCAAAATCGTCAAAAGGCCTAATAAGCATCCCAAATGCAAAGAATTTGAATTTTCTGTCTATTATTTCTTGGGCTTTACAGGTTAACGTCAGCCACCTTTCTTTTTATTGACCATACACTGACTCTGTATGGTCAACACACTGTCTAACTGCTGTGACCTTGTTGACCCATACAGAGAGTGTGTTTCGTGTGGTCCATAACCCTTTGGGTCCCTTGGTATTAACACTATAGGGGCCTCCAAAACCTGCTTTGCTTTGCTGGTTCACATTGTAAACAATTGCATAAATGAGAGAGAGAACTCATACAGGATACAGGATAAACAAGTGAAATTGGAATTTATTACACAAAGAAATTATCAGACAAAATTGGAACTGGAACACTATAAATTTTAATCTGATGAATGGGTACTCTCTCTGGAGAGAGCTGGAGAGACCCCTGTTTCTGAACAAACACTCTATAGCAATGATTACTATCAGAATATAGATAAAAAAGGGTTTTGATTTAACAAAACATCAATTATGACAAGAATATTCTCCTGTCCTGCTTACAACATATTTTCCCAAGAGGAAAGAAACAGTGAATATATCATTTTAAGATTGTTACTGATAATCATGATCAACTAATCTTAAATTAAACACAAATCTTGAAAACATTTTAAAACGCCTATGGTCCCAAAATGACCCAAAAAGTCTCAATTGTGTACTTTACTAATAGTACCTTTGTTTTCTTTTTCTTTTCTTTTTTTTGCACGCACGCACGCACGCACGCACGCACGCACACACGCACGCACGCACGCACGCACACACACACACACACACACACACACACACACACACACACATACACATACACATACATACACACACACACACACACACACACACACACACACACCACCATTACCCAGACACTGTTTCATTTACCCATAGGCAAAGTTATTGCTCTGAGTTGTGGTTTGGTGCTTTCACTCTTATCTTCCTATTTCTTATCATCTTGTGGTATTGTGTTATGTGTACGCAATGAAATAATCACCATATTTGCTTCTTATCTTTCTCCCTCTCCAGCCCCATTATGATGTGGGTATTGTGCTCACCATAGTCCTGGCCATCGTGACCATTGTTCTGATCTTTGCTTTCCGCTACAAGTGCAAGTCCAACCGAACCTGGGTGAGTGCAGAACACAGAAGTGAGCGCAAGAGCGCGAGCGTTCAAATCCATTGCGTTGAGAAATCTGGACACGTACTGTAGGCACGTTCTTACTGGAAATTATAAATGTGATGCAGGGCAGTGAAAAAAAAGAAAAAACTAAGAACCTTGAACATCAGAAAACCTGCCTCAGAAGATGGGGGCCGAAACTACAACACGTTTTAAAGCAGGGGTCTTCAACAGGGGGTGCGGGACCCCTTGGGGGTCCTCAGAGATTCAGAGTTACTACAGGGTGTCCTCCAAATCTTTGTGTGATTTTCCCCCCTTTTTTATATTAACCCTAGTATCCATATTCTGAGAACTTTAGCCAAAAATAGGAGATCTACAAGCTCACAACGTCTCACGCTGCGAGGCGTTGTGAGGTTGTAGATCGGCTATTTTTGGCAAAGAGCTTTGGAGGTGGAAAAGAGCAGACTAAGTACAGTGAAAAGTCAAGTTTATTAATTATTGACGGTTCAAGTGGTTAAATATCTGAAAACCCACATTAACATGAATCCAAAATATACTGATGATCGTGCTGTCAAACAATTAAACTATATGGAATCTATGAAAAGGTTGTGGGGGTCCCTGCTTCATCTCTCTCTCAGCTAAGGGGTCCTTGGCCTGAAAACGTTGAAGACCCTTGTTTTAAAGCATTTGGAGCGCTCTGCTACCCCATACTGAAAAAGTTGGCATTGAGCAACGAGTTTGATTCTGTACTGCATTTACAGTACATTCTAAGGATGGGTCTGAAAATAGTCTTTTTGGCAACTGCTCTGCCACGTCATTCAACCTAAACACTCAAAAAGGAATGCTGCAGCCCGACTACATTTTGTAAACTCAAGTTTGTAAGCTACAAGTTGTCATAAACTGTATTCATTAACTATAAAATACATAAATAAATACGTTCCCAGTACATTTCCGATGGCTGCGTAATTTTGGTGCGAGGGTCGGGAGCAAAGCAGACACCTGCAAATAAAAATAGTGTTATATATCAGTGAAGGATTGTATTAAAAATAACTTTTGTTTAATTGAAAAAGTCTTTATAAGCTGAACTGTTTTGTTTTGTATTTGTATTCCAATCAGTGTCTCATTGAAATGGAAGTATTGGAGCCTGATTTAATTCCTGCGTAAGAGTTGTTGTTAGTTAGTTTTTTTTTTTTTTGCTGTCTAGAAGACATCTCTTATTCTGTCTTGTCTTCGTCTGCATTCAGGACTCAGTCCATCAGCAGACAATGCGAGCCATCAGTCGCCTCGAGACCAAAACCTACAGTTCCCAAGGCTGTTCAGGCTCACAGCACCACCGTGGGGCCTGGGGGTCTGCCAGCAGCTCAAACTCTAGCCCTGTCTGTGCTATCTGTCTGGAGGAGTTCCAGGATGGACAGGTAGGAAGAGATGTGAGAGCTACATGCAGAATGGTCTTCTGAGCAGGCTTTAAGTCATATTTTTAACAAATGTGTCCCCTCCCTCCTTACCAGGATCTGAGGATCATCTCTTGTGCTCATGAGTTCCATAAGGACTGTGTAGACCCCTGGCTGCTGCAGCATCGCACCTGCCCCCTCTGCATGCACAACATCATGGGTAAAACATCAAATAAACTGTTCTTTTCTTCTTCTTCTTTTATTAGTACGTATTGCATTGTGTTGACTTACTGTAATGCTGTGCTCCACAGGGACAGAACGCCTACCCCAGAGAAGCAGACTCCAGCAGACACCAGAGCACAGCCAGGGCTTCCTGCATCCCCAGCCGTATTCTGGCCCACACAACCATCCCTTCCCCCAGCATGCCGTCCCCTTCTCCATGAGGCCCCACTACCCTCGTGGACCATCTGGACCCTACCCCTCTCTGGGCCACTACAGTGGCTCTTCTCCCATGGACACGCAAACTTTGCGTTTTCTTTCCAGCAGGTCCCTCGGGCTTGGCTGCGGCTACCACCTCCCTGCAGAGGGCCCTGGGAGGCCCCATAGGATAGGTAGCAGCTGCAGGAATTCCACCCATCATTATACACCTCGCCGCCCCTGCCACTCTTATCGTTCATCTTGCCCGGCCCAGCGCAGCGCTTCCAGCTCAAGGCTGCACCATGCGGCCTCTTCCACTCCTCAGACCCGTGGGCCAACAGCCCACAGCCGGCAGGACGAAGGCAGCTGTTCTGGTGGCAGCTACCGAACGGAGCGCAGCGGCTACCTGGCCGACGGCCCTGCCAGTGACTCCAGCTCGGGGCCGTGCCACGGTTCGTCCAGCGACTCAGTGCTGAACTGCACTGATGTGTCTCTGCAGGGTGTCTATGGCAGCTGGTCCACCTTCCGTAGTTCTCTGAGTAGTGACTACGATCCGTTTGTGTATTACGGGCCAGGCTCTGGCCACGTCCCTCGCAAAAACAGTCTGGAGGTGGGGGCCCAGGCCCGCCCGAGGTCTCTGGATTCTGTGGTGAACAAAGCAGGCTGCCCTGAAGAGCAGCCGCAGACTGTGTTTAGCCATGTCCATTACCACCGCCACAGACACCACCACTATGAGGAGGGGGAGCCTGGCCAAGGCCCCGGAAGGGGCTCAGATGAGGAGCAAGGGGCCACTGCCCCGGCTCCGGACAAAGACTCACCCTTATGCCCTCTTAAGCACAGCCCCTGCCACTGCCCCAAGGCAGAGCCCACAGACAGGCCCGGCCCTGCAACAGAGGGCCAAGACCATGAGCCCAGCGGTCCCCCAGGACCTCCGGTCCTGGTATCCCCAGTCCCCTTACAGCTCCAGCCCCCCTGCTGCCACCAAGGCCATGGACACCCCCACAGGAGGAGTGGACGGTTGGGCCCTTGTATGCTCGACGGCCCTTCAGTTCGTTTCCACCAGAGCCTGGACCTGCAGGAGGACTGCAGCATCCACATCCACTACGGCCAGGGCCCCAGCTACTGCTGCCCGCCTCCTGACTTGCCCCCCGCCCTGTTACCCGTGCCCCTCATTCTGGACTCTGGGGGCATGGAGGACTGGCCCTGTTGCGGGGGCGCGCACGTGGTGTGGAAAAAGCGGGTGCAGCAGGCCCATTCGGAGCCACAGCTCCTGGGGCCGGGAGGTTCCATGGACAGGCCTCCCTGTAGGTTTCACCACAGCCCTGTTGCCGACCGCAACACAGACATTTGTTTATACTGCGAAACATTACACCATAATCAGGGTGAGTGACTATCGGGGATTGACTTTCATTTAACATAAGTGCTCCCTTGACACACGTCATTTCCATAGAAGCTTTTGTATTGTATTCTGTTTGTATCCCTGAATAGTAAGTGAAATATTGTTTTTATGTGCATCCACAGGATCAGAAGAGGAGTCTGGTGTGTGAGAATTTGTTCTATCCCCCAATGTCACGCTGCTACACAGGAGCCAGAATGGACAAGCCTATCATTGGCCATCTCTGTCATGTCTTCCAAATAATTCCACAATATTACCTTAGTTCAGGTTCAGGTTTCCCCAAAATATCTCCCAGGAATCAAAGTTCTTTTTTTATATATATATATTAGGTAGATATCGATTAATCAGAGATAACATTCATACCAAAATAATAAGTATGATACAATGTATTATTGAAACTCTGGGATAATACTACAGTATGTGCTGTATACATAATGTTATTGTTTTAGGGTTATATTGAATTATTTAGATATTTGGATACTGGGAGGTGCTCAGAAAACAGTTCATACATCACAAAGGGGAAAATGTATGCGAGTGTCTGTGTACGCGTGTGTGTGTCTGTGTGTGTGCGTGCGTGCGCCGTGCGTGCGTGTGTGTCTAGGCACGCACTCACTCGCAATCTCGCATGCTTGTGTGTGCATGTGTGCTTCACCTTGTTTTAAGTCAATTATAGGAAGACTATTCAATACCATGATATTGCATGTACCCATGCTCCTTGGTGACAACTAAAGAATGATCCTTGCTTAAGCCTGATTTATACTTTGTAGTACGATGGTTTTGCGTGCTAAAAATAGACGATCTACAAGCTCACAACATGCAGCGCTATTTTCGGTACGTTGACTCCATTGTATGGCGGAGCATAAATTGGGCATTAGGGTCTTGAGTCCTCGTGAGTGAGTTTCCATTACTACATTGCTCACACATTCATTGATGAAGCAACTTGATTTATCTCACAGGTACTAACTTTGCTTGCTAGTTCTTTTTGTCTCCCTTTGCTGAGTTTTGATCTCAGCTGAGAGAAGATTTTCTCTCACGCCTACCTCAACTCAGATTCCTAAACATACCCCATGACATGTGGGGTCCTTAAAGGTACTGCTGTAGTAAATTGAACCTAACCACGTAGCTCCCCTAGCCTCAGTAAGAAGCATTCTTCTTGGCGCTATGCCTTGTCCAAATTGAAAGAATGGTTGTACCCTCAGCCCCTCAAACAATGAGCATTCTCAGAGGTTGCTGAGCCTAGCATGGGCCTTGTATTCATTATTTCATTAATGGCAGCTTTTTTCATCTGACTTTTTTGTTTGTGTTTTGGTTCAGTTTTTAGTCTGTAAATGTATCTTTTATGAACCAGTTTGACTGAATTATGTCATCATCATTATCATCACATTGCCTTGCTCCTGTCACTTCTCTTGCCAAATGGTTACTTCTTACAGTATAATGTTTCACCCAAGTGGTTTTCTTGAAGGGGGTTGTTGGAGGAGGAGGAAGCCTCCTTATTAGTGAGTGAGTGAGTGAGGAGCATTCATCCTTTTTCTTGCCTCATTGCCCTCCAGTGCCCATTCAACCATATGCCATGTCCTTCAGAAAGAATATACTTTCCCACTTTCTTCCAGCAGCTAAAGCTCTGCAACATTGCAGCCATAGACAAATACATACAGTAGCAACTACAGTATGTATAACATAACTGGAGTAAAGCCATGCTTGATAGACTTCACAGTACCTAAGCATCAACTAAACACCTGTTTAATGAAAGGTTGGTGTGGTCAGTTAAGCACTTTTCCGTGATTTCTGACTTCAGTGGGCAGACCCTGAGAAAGATCTCAGGAACAATCAAACACTGGAAAAGATTTAAAGAAATCATATACGTAACACCCCTATTGGAGGAACTTTACCATGATAAATGTAAAGGTATATTTCCCCAATATTGTGGTTAATGCATTAAAGGAAAAGCCCACCTTACAGAATATGCTTTTTTTTAATGATCATTGACAGTTCAAAAATGGTTAGAAATGTGGGCAACTGTTCTTGTAAAGAGACTTGAGAGAATCAAGGTTTAATTTTGAATGGCCTACTGGGAATTTTCCTAGGGTTCCCAATTAGCTACTGGGATATTGTCCTTAAATGTAACCAAATATGGTTCCATTTGGCTCATGCAGTGACCTGAAAGATGGCCTGCTGTGAAATGAAGCCATTCCAAAATAGTTTCTTTGTGACTACAAGATTCTCATTCAATACAAAATTACAGTTCTCTGCCATACGGAGAAATAGCGTATATGATTTCTGTGTCATGGTGGAATTTCCCTTAAAGGTTCAGTTAAAATGTGAAAGGAGAACATTTTTTTCTCTGCAGTCAGACTGCAGGACAAACAGCAGACAAGGAGCTCTTGTGTATTTATCAGAGCTGGTAGCACTTACAAAAGCTTACAGGAGTTGTTTATCTATTCAAGTAATCCTCTGTGTTACTTATATTCATTAGTTTGATTTTTAACCCATTTAGAACGGGTACACATTTTGTGTATCATTATTTTATGCTTTAACTATTGAATAATAGCAGATATACAAGCTTCAGTGCCGCGCTGCGAGCTTGTACACCTGCTATTTTTGAAAAATCGTGAAAATTAGAATTTTGAACCGATTCTATAAGTGTCTTTTGAATCCTTCTGAGATTTTTTGAAAAACCTGGGTTTCTATGTCAGCAATCTGGCCAGCCATCGTCAAAGAAAAGGTCCTTTTCACTTCAAACTGGAGCTCAGTTAGTCTGTTCTTGAGAGACTACTATGTCAGTGGTTCTCAAACCTTTTCATGTGAAGGACCCCCAAAATGATATGTATTTGGCCACGGACCCCCATCTCAAAATGTTTAGTTCCAGGGACCACCCAGAAGCAAAATTTGAGTTACAAACGTTCGCTTTGAAAATACATATATGCAAGATTTGCACACATTTTCAGGACTTTTTCAAAAATAGCAGATCTACAAGCTCGCAGCGCAAGTGCCGCGCTGTGAGCTTGTATATCTGCTATTTTTCACTGGTTAAAGCATTCAATAATCCTAGGCCTAAATGGGTTCATTTGCCATTGTGCTGTCTATAACACATGCGCCTTATTCATTCAGATCTCACAGCCTGGTGAACTGAAGTACTTTTCATGATCCAAAAATCAGTGACTTAGCAATATACTAAGCTCTTACTTATCTAACCAAAGAAACTCTTGAATACAGTGAAATTACAGAAGTACTTGTCTTGTGCCTTACGGTCCTCTTTCAACCCTTTCCCTGAATCATAAATAAAAGTTTTGGTTCAAGTGGAAATAGTTTTGTAGTGAGAATTGAGAACAATCATCAGCCACTACAGCCCCTTGTGCTAATAATACCTCATTTTGAATGTGTCTCAAAACAGTCTCTCCAGCTAAATCATCAGGTTTTACTTGTATGTTATTCACTATGCCAAGAATGGTCTGCTGGACAGAGCTGAAAATGACTGAATTACCAGCAGCACTTTGGCTTCAAATATTAATATTAAATATTAAGTTAAAAATAAACATTCTCAAAGCATTGAATTCAAACAAGCCCACAACCATCTGCACATGAAAATAGCATTTAAATCATGTCCTGTGTAAGGTCTTTCTCTTTGTATTTTTGTTTTGAAAGAATAATGAGCTGAAACTGCCTTTTTTTTCTAATAGAGTACAATCCCTCCAGAAATGTAAGGGATCTGTCAGTATATTTTGGATACTTTGTGTACAAAAAGAGAAAGACAAAAGCAGAAATGAAATAGTGTTGTATTTTATATATAATAGAACATTTCAATATGGTGACATGTCACTAATATATTTATTTACTAATATATTTATCCATTTTTGTCCAGGTCTGAAACGGTGGTTTCTGTATAGAATGTAACTATATGAAACTAGTGCCATCACAGATGTATCAACCTGGCTTCATTCCAATTATATGCAAATAAATTATTTTGAAATAAATCCTGGCTGCTGTTTTCTTTCTTTGTGTGTGTAATAATCTACAGGTCTCCTACACTGTCACTGAGAGTTGCCTCTTCTGCCTTGCTTGGAGGTTTTTATAAATCATTTAAGCCCTATTTTATCCTTAAAAAGTAGCCGACCTACAAGCTCACTATGCATCACGTTTGTGAGCTTGTAGGTCTTATTTGTAATGAATTAAGTTACACCTACTCATTCTGGATAAACAGTTGATTAATTAAAGATAATAGCTCAGATTTAATAACAGCTCAGATTTATACAGCACTTTTCCAAGTACCCCCCCTCCACCCCCCCAAAAAAGAAGTATAGGCTGTGCCCTATTCTTTATTTCCCATACACATCTCCCGACTCATGAGCAAGTCTTTCATTACAGAATAACCACACTGCTCAACCATGTAGAATATGACAACCACTACTTACAGAATATTTGCTAATGTGCAGTGCTCATTACTTTATCAAAAAGGTATGTATTGTATTTATCAACGAATACTCTGTGTGCTTTACATGATTGCTGCAGTTTTGTTAATGATCTCATTAAATGTAGTGTATAAAGATTATGTATTAGTGTGATTTTGTAGGTTGGAGGATCAATAGAAGGCTTTAGGCTGTCCGTCTGGAGTCAACGCGGTGAGGTTGCCCCTTGCATCCTGGTCCTTTTCAATGGCCTCAAACAGGGACTTGAAGTTTCCTGCCCCAAAGCCCTGGAGACAGAACCAGACAGACACAGATGGCTAATTACTGAGAGATCTACCTTCTTCTATGTCGTTTGTTACACTTCTGGGATCTTCTCACACTCACCACTCAGAATGCTGACTTTGATGTTGGATTGCTAAGCAGTTGATAAATATTCTCAAAGGGTTTTAGGTTCAAACATCCAGTCCACTTTGACAGAAAATTGCCCTCACGTGAAGCTTCCAAATTAATCATGTAAATATTTTCATAGTTAATCAGCCGATCAAGTGTTGGTGGTTGCTCCCAGAGGTTCTTTGGTGTGGTTCACGTTCAGCGTCTCACTTTCAGACACTGTATCCACATCACTAGACTCGGTGAAATGCCAGAGAATGACAAGGGGAGCCTGTTCTGACAGGTAGAGTGGGGGGCTAGGTGTTATAAATTAAGTGCCAAAGGGTGCAACTCAATCCAAAGATCCCCTTTGCTGTAAAGCAGTGGGCCTTTTAATCTGCATCTGTGATAGATTTACTGGGCTTTTCCAAATGGGCTACTGTTGTGTTCACACTGGGTGGGAGCAGTAAGCAGGTGTTAAGGCTGTTCCATGTTAGGTATTTAATGGAGGTGAGGAAAAGAAATGGCGTCTACTGCCTGTAAATCTTGTCGCCTCTTATTGAGGTGTTGAACTGAGTGGAGCATGAAGACATAAAGGTTGAAGTGTATGTTTCCGATGCTTTACCTACCGGTGTCTTCACCCGGGTATTCAAAATATTTTTTTCTTGGTACTTACAAAGTGGTTGTATCGCTGAATGACTTCCAAGAAGAGAGTTGGTCTGTCTTGCACAGGTTTGGTGAAGATTTGGAGAAGATAGCCCTTGTCATCAAAGTCCACTAAAATCTTCAATTCCTTTAGATGGAAGAAAACAAAATAGCAGCATTATTGTTGATATTTGTGGTACCCCAGAAAAAGAAAAACAATTTGAGCGTAAATCAACAGTGAGGAAATAAGTGTTCCTACCTGTAAACGGTCAAGGTCTTCTTTCACCTTGATCTTGGCGGTCTTGAGTTTCTCCCGCAGGCTGTCGTAGTACGTGTCAGGGGCTGCGAGAAACTCCATCCCCCGGGCACGCAGGTTCACTATCTGTTTTAGAGCAAAACAGAAGAAAGCAGGATCTAAAACCTGCCTTTACTTGCCGAGTTCAGGAGGACATCTGAAGATGAGGCCGACAGGAATTCCAATGCTTTTAAGTGGAGTCTGTTGATTACCTTGTATTCCCTAGGCATTTTAAAATGCTAATCAAAATGAATGTAACTCACTGCCTGGATGATGTTTGAAGTGTTGAGAGCGATGTGCTGAACACCCGGCCCACCATTGTAGTCCACATATTCCTGTGTAAAGTTAAGCAAAGAACAACTGAAACACTGAGACATAATTACAAGCAAGGTAAATTATGGTGAGTGTGGCATGGTGTGGTGGAGGTCAGACCTGGATTTGCGACTTCTTTTTACCAGGTGCAGGCTCATTGATGGGCATTTTGATGGTCTCCTCGTAGTTGGTCACCACAATGGACCTTAGAGCACTGTACTGCGTGTGCAACTGCTTGTCGTCTATCGACCAGAACCGGTGGAACATTAAGCACTTCTGATACCTAGGATTGGTGGCCAGAAACAAACACGTTCAAGTGATCATAGACTTAAACAAATAGAATCTGTGTCAGCTTGGATTTCTTTTTTGTCAACTTGGAAATTCAAAGTATTACACCTGTATTGTTGATTTTATATTTCATTACAAAAAGAACAACAAAACAAATGCATTTTAAATGAAGAAAAACACGTGGGCCTAGTGTGAAGATCACCTTATTTGGTTTCACCTTGCAGTGGTGTTTACTTGTCCTTTTGCCCCATGTGTCTGTTGTACCATGTGTACGTGAGCCCCGTGACAGCACTTACCAGTCTGATGTGGGCTCCATTTCATCATCTGGCTGATTTCCCACAATGTGATCAATGAAGCTCAAATGTCCTGTTGGACTACACAGAAAAGGGAGTAAAACATTTTATCAGTAGTTTTCCAAGAACCTTTAAGCGTACGTGCGTGCTGGGAAAAGCTAGCAGCTTGGCCATTATTCTGTATCCAGTATATGATGTGTAAAATACACAAATTCACTCACAGTGTGGGTAGCAGGGGATCCTTGAACAGGGGTTCTCTGTAGCCGGGTAAAAAAAGGCCTTTGTAGGGTCCAAGGTACTCAATTAATGTATGCGTGGTGTCTCCGTACTGAGGACAAAACATGATTGGAGCAATTGTCATTCATTTGAATTCTTGCCTGTGTATTTATACTGCACAGCAAAATCCCAAGTGTTAATTTATGCATTTGTACACCCAGAGTTAAGTATGTAGTTACAGTATGGTCCTTAATATGTGTGCCTTTCACTCTTGACTCACTGTTTGAATCACAGCGTACTTGATTTTCCCATGGCTGTCTTGCTCCACCCAAGGCTCTTTCACGACTACTGCCCCTCGCTCCTTA
This sequence comes from Nannobrachium achirus, assembly GCF_963921795.1. NCBI lineage: Eukaryota > Metazoa > Chordata > Actinopteri > Myctophiformes > Myctophidae > Nannobrachium > Nannobrachium achirus. Next base: position 28,732,485 of record NC_137826.1, on the reverse strand, counting down.
GCAGTCTGTTGACATTAGTGTAGTTAGAAAACACAATATAAGATACTGGCTCTGGCAGTCCCTGTCCAGGCTCTTGACAGCCATCCAGTGGCTGAAAATAAAATATGACATTATAAGCTTAGCTACAGGTCTCTTTGTCAAAAATGATAATTCGATGGCCAAAACGCAAAACCTCCTATTTGAAAAATTCACTTTGTTGGGAAAATGAAAAAGAAAATGTGTGTTCAACATTAAAACATATCTACTATTTCTAGTCACATGACAAAATGATGGGCAGAACGATCTTGCAGACAGACTGACCAAAAATCATAAAATTTGCAGATAGGAGGTTTTGCGTTTTGGCCATCGATATCTGTGCTGTGAACCTACAGTACAGGGCAAAGTTCAAACCCGCTGTCTAACATAGAACCAGAGCAATGTTCATATGAACCATTTAACACTGACACAGTATGTCCTTAAATGTGGTGTAAGTGTTTTTTCTTTTTTTAAAACCATTGGTGATTAGTTGTTAGATAACAACTTGAGAATACGTACAATATTCATCATACTCATACATCCAGACAGATGTTTCCTCTCTCCACAGTGTTACCTTGAACAAGAAGTCACAGTCTTCCACTTGGAAAGCAATGTCTTTGACCCCATCCCCATGCTTGACCATATGTTCTCCAAATTCTGAGGGAAAACAACATCACGTTGAAACATGTGCTTATAAGAACAGGGCGAGATTTTGTCTTTCATAATATGTCAAATAGTCAAAATGACATTCCAAAAGAAAGACTTGCCTTCATTTCCTGGATTCAGGGCCGATTCAAATGCAAATAGTATCTGTGAAGTGACGTTGATGGGATTGTTTAAATTAGGGATATAAGTTATATTAGACAGTATTTATCTGTGTTTGTCATGTGATTTGATTTAGCATCACACTGAGATATAAAACTATTAGAATGTTTACCTTATCTTGTCTGATGACATGGGACACCAATTCTCGGCTGCCCGTCTCTAAACCCTTGTAGGCAAAGTGCTCAAATCCCATTTTGTCACAGTAGAATCCAGCTGCCTATGACATAATTTGAATGTTTTAATTCTGAAGTGAATTTCCAGTAGATTTGGACAGTTAGATGACAACAAATGAAGGTACATCTCTTTTAACTGTGAAGCCTAGGTTATACTTACTCACTTAAAACCTATTGAAAATAAAAAATAATGTTTGGCATACCGTGTTGTATGTCAAATAGGTAAAATGGCCTAACTACAAGCTCACACAAGAATAATAAGACCATGTAGATCTACAGATTTTGCCGAATGTTCGCCAAATGTCCATTTTCGAATAGGGATGCCAGGGTTCATGTGGTCAAAAGAACGTTAGGTTAGAGATTGCAGTATACAGTATGTTGACCTGCCTGTGTGCCTTGTCAACATCTGAATGAACTAGGTGAACCTTTGAAATAGGAATGTTATGTAAAGACCTGCTCATTGACAGTTAAAATGTCAAAGAAAGTCAGATGAATTAATTGTCAGCATTTGCATTAGCAAAGTACTCATATAGTGATTGTGTATGGCTTGGTAAAATACCTCGATGGCTATATTAGAGTCTTCCTCCTAATGTTTGATATAAACAGCAACAGGCACGTGCACACATAGACATCAAAAGGGGCTTGAGCCCCTGCCCTTTTATCCGTCTGTAAAAAACTGCCCTCTCAGTCCAGACCATGAATGCAGTTTCACAGATGCACTATGGTGAAAGAAATGCAAATGCCCTCTTTCCATGCCATATCTGAAGGCAGCATTCAAGAGAATTGCCTTGTCCAAACTCTACTGAAATTGAATGCAGCATCTTATGTTGAATGAATTGCATTATTTGCGTAGAAATCCATGCTGTTACACCACAACTCCAGTATTCACTTTATTATGCTTAGTTCAGTGTGGTATCAAGCACCGAACATAGCTGACCTACAAGCTTACAACGTGTCGCAGCACGACACGTTGAGAGCTTGGAGGTCTGTTATTTTCGATGTTTTCACCAAAAGGCCCTTTTAGAGATTTCAGCCCCTGCCTCTCTAACATTCTCTGCACAGCAATGAATAATAATACATTTGTTGAATTTGATGTATTTGCTAAATGACCCATGTTAAACAGCTTTTAAGAATATTCATTTTAGCTTGACTGTGTTTGGATACTGACCTGTTTGGCATTGCCCACCCAGAAGGTCAAATGATGAAACCTGAGAAACTTTCCCCTTGGGGGCTAGAGGGAAATTAGAAATAGACGACTGAATTTGTATGTTAATTTTATATGAACTTAGTACATTAATTTCCTCATCGAGAATTTTGCCATCTATCATGAGGTAACATTCTTCACCAGAAAGTGATACTGTGAGAAATTATACTACATTCTGCTGCCAAAAACATTATCTTCACTTACCTTCTCTCCTTTATCTGTGTAGGTAGTCTGAAAAATAAAGATAAATAATACATTTTCACATGGTTATCTCGGACCTAGAGTCTACATTTCTAAAATCTTGAATTATTGAGTGTCGCCTTCATGTGCCTGCAAATAATAATGATGATTTCCTCACTCACACCATCATGACAACATTTTATGTCCTACAACTGAGGGTGCTTTCTTAGCATTATTGGCTGGCATAATGGTTCCTTACCATGCTATATTTGTGGATGTCCAGCCGTTCACCAGAAGACCAAAATCACTGTCTAGCGGAATGATCTACAGATAAGTACTGGCATGAGGACCAATTATGATTGGTTTTCAGGGTCAACACCCCCCGTCCGCCTACTACCGTCCTGCATCAGAATTCAAGGCGCATTGTCAATTGCATGTGTTTGCCTGGATTTGTCATCTCTGTCAAGTATTGATCCACCTATGTTCAGTCGACAGTCCTTTGAAGCTTAGCAGCCCTAGAACCAAAATGAATGGCATACAGTAAACATTAACCTTTAGCTGTCCAAAATGAGGAAAAGTTTAGCTTACTGATTAAGCAGGTTACTGGTGCTATTCCTCTCCTGCACACAGTAGGAAACACAATGGGCTACACAGTAAATAGGTTAATATCTCTGTAAGACTGACAGGCCGGGAGGCGGATATTATGTTTTCACTCCTGTCCGTGTGTCTCTCTGTCTGTGTACACAGCTAATCTACGGCATAGCTGGACTGATCAGTGTCAGACTTTGGGAATAGTTGCTGCAAGGGGATATTTCCCCTTGCAGCAGCTTCCTTGTGTCCTGCCGGCCACACCTCACGACTGACACACAGCCCTGCTGGGCCACCCAGCCTGGTGGATCTATGCTCTCAGGAGTGTCCTGTTCTAAGAAACACTGCGCTCTAAGTGGCCAGCAGCATACAGTACAAAAACAAATACTAAAAAAATAAAGAATGATTGGATAACTAGAAAGATGCAATTGGAAATTGCAAGTGTGGTTGCACACTTGCTTTCTTCTACAGCAAGCTAACTGTCATGTGAAGCTCGACCAATACTCGAGCTAACACCTCTCCCATTGATTCCCTATTGATTCACCTCTCCCATTGATTCCCTATTGATTCACCCCTCCCAATGATTCCCTACTGATTCACAAAAAGGTTTATCTAGAAGAAGAAGAATCCTGGGGAATAAAGTTTCCCCAGGACTACAGTGTGTTGCCCTGTCGGGCAACCACACTGATGAACAAAAATTTAAAAAATCAAACCTCGGTTCGAAGTGAAGCGGTGAGCTTTTATTCTATGTGTTCTAGAGTTATGAACTCTGTGATCTATACATTCTTTATATTCTGAATGAATGAAAGATTTTATCTGGAGGGCCGAATTGTCATGTGAAGCTTGACCAATCCTCAAAGTATCCAATCATCAGACCGGGACGGACACTACACACATATTCTGGACATACGGGACAGATAAAACCTGTTCATTCTGGACTGAAATGACCATATATGGACATGAGGTGACAGACATTTTGTTTTTGATAAAACCTGTTCATTCTGGACTGAAATGACCATATATGGACATGGGACACACATTTTGTTTTTGATAAAAACCTGTTCATTCTGGACTGAAATGACCATATATGGACATGGGACACACAAAGCCACTTCTTGGAAGCGGCTTTCACCGCTTCAAAAACTAAATGCAGATGGCATTGCAACCCAGCCCAGTCCTCACATGCCTGCATAGGTTTGCTTGCCACCTCTAGATGGAGGCAGAGTATTGCCTATTTGCCTTCCATCTCTGTCAGTTGAAACTTTCATAGTTACACTTGGCCATTACATGCTTGTAAACCATTACATGAAAATGATTTTACAGTTTTTGATTGAAATTATCCTTATGAATGGCTTAATTACACATAAATCATCAAGTCAATGATACTAGGACCTTGCCCGGGGGTGTGCACACTCACAGTATATGAGGGATTGAATCTAGGAGTCTCAGAGTATAATATTGGAGAACCCAGATGTATCAGTGATGTCAGTCATCTCCAAATTTGGTAATTGTTCCTTCCCGCATACGGATGTTACCATGGCAGCGATGCATGCGCAGCACAGGCGGCGGTAGAGTGATGTCAGAAATGTGGGTTTCACCCAAATTTCTGTTCCGTGTCCTATGCCCATATATGGAGTTCCGTGTCCAGGCCAGTATGTGACGTCAGTATGATGTCAGAGTACTGTAGACGGACAGAGGACAGACAGACAGACAGACAGACAGACAGACAGACAGACAGACAGACAGACAGACAGACAGACATTCCGTAAATTAATAGTTAGATATTATATATAGCAGGTCTTTTGAGTGTTAGATTAAGATGTATGGCAAAACATATTAAAAAACAACCTGTCTATTGGATGCATAGAGTTATATGTAAAAAATTACCTGAGACGAATAACAGTCTAAGTCCATATATATATTTTTTTGAATATAGATATTCTTTGATTTACCATACTGTAAACCACAAACTAGTCATTTTTAATCTGTTAAATTGTTAATGCACTCCCCACTCATTTTGTTCAATTGTCTGTTTTAATATTATCTGCTCCCTTTGTCTGCTGAATATTGCTTGTATGGACTGTTGTTCCACAAACTGTTGGAGATATACCTGTACTGTTTTTCCACTTTCCACTAGTATTATGTCTTATAATTCCTAATTTATGAGTTAAGTAAAAAAATCTAATTCAACAAAATGAGGGGGGAGTGCATAGTTTAACAGCTTAAAAACTTCGAGTTTGTGGTTTACAGTCGGGTAAATCAAAAAATATCTATATTTGACATTTTTAAATATGGACTGTTTTTCGGTAGACCTACTCATTATTGGATAGTAACATAGTAAAGATAAAACACCTGCCATTTTGTTTGAGGTTTGTATCCAGCCTTGGTAGAGGCAAGGCAAGTCAAGTGTAGGCTACACAGTACACATAAATACGTATTGTAAAAATTCAAATCAAATCCATCTCAGTGTGTGATGCTTAGGCTAATGATTAACCAAAGATTGGAGAGGCGCTCACTTACTACATTCATTTCATTGTATTGGGTTGAGATGAAAGGTTGCAGGCTGTTGACTATTGGAGAGCATTTGAGGTCAGGCGATTACAGGCCAGTGGCAGGTGAACAAGGACAAACATGTGTACATACATATCAGGTACATACTGTAGGCCTACTGTTATTGGGGAGTTGGGGACAACAACAGAGCATGTCAGACAGTAGTGTGCAGTGCTGTGCTGCACATGCACTGTGCACCCAAATTAAACCAATTAAATACCCATAAGTAGTCTAAGCATTTGGTTCTAACTATCATTTAGCTGGGGACCCCCTCCCTCAAGGACCCCCTTAATTTAACTCTGGGGGTACCATTAGTAGCCTAATTCATGTCAAACTGGGGAGAATCACACCGCGGTAAAGTGACCGCGGTGAGAATCACTGCTAGTGCTAGATCAGTACAAATCTTCTCTAATGGGGGGTCCCTTGCATATCTTTTCAAATGGGAGGTCCGGGTAATAAGTGTCAATTTGGGGGTCAAGTCCTTGACATGAAAAAGTTTGAGAACCACTGGTGTAGGCCTACATTATAATGTTATTGGGGACAACAACTTGCCCAATAACATTATAATGTAGGCCTACACCAACTCATTAAAGTGCATGTCATGTCACAGTCAGTAGTGTGCAGTGCACACACAAACTGCACGTAAATGAACTATTTATGTATAGGGTTACGCTTACCGTTATATTTTGGTTGTGCAAAACCCGACTTGTTTGGTATATTATTATTTATATTATCATTATGTTTTAATGATTTTATTATTACCATCATCATTATTATTATTATATTCATTCATTGTACCCGGTGGCGCGTGTGGTACGTGTGGACAGAGTGCGCGCGCGCGGTCGGTAAGTTGCCGCGCTGTGATTTTCTATTGGTGTCCTTTAGCTGCCTTGTCGCCTTCGATTGGCCACGGTGTGGGCGTGTGCGTATGATGCCGATCGTGCACCGGTACCTGTCGTGAATTTCCATTGGCTGCTGGAAACGACGCAGCGCCATTGGTGCGGCGTGCCGAATCCGCTTCCTGGCGATTGGCTGACGCATATGTCATCGCACGGGAATGCGGAAGTCCGTGCAGTCTACTGAGTCACCGTTGTATCAGCTGATTGTTTCTGAGTGAGTAACTCGATTTAATTCTTCAAAATGAAGCGACTTGTTAACATAGCGTTTATTTGTGAAACGTCCGCGTGCCTTCTGTCGCTTTCTGAGTGCGTGACCTTAACTAGTTTTTTCCTTGCGTACACGTAAGCAGATTTTAGAAACCAACTTCCAGTAGTGTATTGTAGCTATCTGGCTAGCATGCTAACTCTCTCACACACACACACACACACACACACACACACACACACCTCTCTCTCTCTCTCTCTCTCTCTCTCTCTCTCTCTCTCTCTCTCTCTCTCTCTCTCTCTCTCCCTTCCTCTCTCATTCAGTCAGTCACGACTCAAACTCACTCACTCACTCACTCACTCACTCACTCTTTTTTCTTTCTCTCACTCACTCAATCAGAATCACACTCACTCTTTTTCTCTCACTCATTCAGTCAGTCACGACTCTCTCTCTCTCTCTCTCTCTCTCTCTCTCTCTCTCACACACACACACACACACACACACACACACACACACACACACACACACTCTGAAAACTATCTCTCTCTCTCTTAGGGACAAACTAAATAAACTTTCACTTTCACCTGCTGTGCCAATAATTCTAATTGCACCAGTCCACAGTACAGTTGTGTTGTCTTACTGCCACTCCCTGTTACCTTTAGATCAGATGGCCAGTCAGCTGAGAGTTAACAATTTCATATCGCTTACAGGAAAATTGGGGTCAGGAAATAAACAACTTAAATATATAGGCCTAATAGATATTATCCTGGTCTTCTCGAGGAACTGGAAGCTTGTGATGAACAGGGATGATTGCAGACAGGTCTCAAAGAAGGAGCCTGAAACAAGTACAGCTGAAACATTTTCACCTTGTTTGAGCATTCGGTCATAATGGGAACGTAGTTAACAATTTGAGTTTTTTCATTGTGTAATATAAAAAAGTCCAATCTTCAGTCTTTACTTCCTGTCAAACAACAAACACAATGTCACGCAGCAGCATGCTTGTATTTGTCTTCCACACAGAGCTTTCATTGATTATTGGGGATTCACGATATTGGGATAATCCATTAATTGCATGGTTAAATCGATCAGTATTCAGTACCGATATTGCAAGGTTTCCAGTAATGTTACTGTACACTGACCTTGTACACTAACCATAATGGAATGCAGACTAAAAACAAAACAAAACAGTGCACATACCTGATTTGCACCCCACCAAGTACCTTGCCTACTGCACCATTCAAAGGTCTGAAAAGACGTGACAACTGACAAATTCCCATTCAGTGCGTTGATAGCATTCGAAGCCACCGATTTATTAGGCCTATTGATGCACTTAGGGTTTCTGTTTCCCTAACCCGGTCAGAGTTATTATAGTTTGGAAAATGTCATTAGGGGTGCGTTCGGAAATGTGCACTCAACGCACAGGTGTGCCATCTTGTCATTCGTTTATTCGTTGCACTTGGTGTGGTTTTGTTCGAAAATCCAGTGTGCTGCCCACCTAACCTAACACAGCTAAACAATCCACCCATGTTAACAAAACAAGGTGGGGATATATACTGCAGTTAGTTAGCTGCATTAGTGTCGTTTCATACCGTTATAAGGAGCCTAACTAGGTTTGGGGGGAGTTCATCCATACTTTCTTAACGGCTAGTGCCAAAGTTGCTTGTAAATATTGGAGGTCCGTGGCATGACAACGTTTGTGGCCGATGAATGAGCATTGCAGGGGGATACAAATTTGACTTTCCCTCGCGCTGCACGCTGAATGACTGGAGGTCCAGTGAGTGAGTAGCAGCTCCAGCGGGGCCGGGGTCTCTTCTCTCTCTCACACTCACAAACGCTCGATCGAGCTCTGTAAAAACATTTAATCTACAAGCTCACATTATAGACTTGCCGCCTCCCTTGCTGCATGCATGTCATCACACAGTCACAACTCGTCGTGGAAAACCTATCAACACGGAACAATAGCAAATAGCAATTAGCAAAGTTGTGTTTAAGCTCTTCTTTTGTCTTTAAAACGGTCGGCGACGCGTTAGCGATACACAGCTGTGTGTGTGTGTGTGTGTGTGTGTGTGTGTGTGTGTGTGTGTGTGTGTGTGTGTGTGTGTGTGTGTGTGTGTGTGTGTGTGTGTGTGTGTGTGTGTGTGTGTGTGTGTGTGTGTGTGTGTGTGTGTGTGTGTCGCGCGCGCGCGCCTCCCAGTCCGAGCGAGAGACAGCTGACTTGTGTCCGCTCTGCGAAGCCCAATACATGGCCACACAAGCATTTGAAAGTCGGCGTGTCTCCCTCCCAAACGACCGGTGTTTCCTTGGATTCACAGCCGAGAATATGAACGTGAAGCCGGGCTGAATGAATGAGAAGACACCGCTGAGTACCGAAATTAAGTCGGGAGGTCACAACATTTCGTCAGCACCGTAGAGCCGAATTTAGTCGGTTGACGCCCCCCCCCGAACCGGGGGATGCGAACCATATTTGGGTTTGCCTAGTGCCGAACCGAACTTAGTTAGGCTCCTTATAACGTTATGGATCGACCCTTAGTATGGTCTCACCAAGCCAGGCTACTGCTTGCGTGATTCCTCAACCCACCAGGGTTCAGTTAGGTTATTGTAAAGGAGCACTTGTTTTTGGTGGAGATGACGGAGACGCGCCGTCTCAGGCGACCATGAGCCAAGTGAGACACCGCCGAGCGAGCGGTAGCAGTACCGTATTGGACAGATTAGTAAATCTTCGTCCCCCCGACTTTCGGCACCTACGTGTGGTCTAAGTGGATACAACAGAGCGCTCCCTACCTCCGGTTCAGCCAATCAGAAGCTTACGCGGGCGGTCTTAACTGAAGCCCGGTGGGTATTAGATACACGCCTACTGCGCACCGGCTGTGCTGAGTGCGCGCACCGACCGACTCCACTCAGAAGTTTGGGTTTTGCAATGTGGTGCATCAGTGTGGTGTTTCATCAACGTGTAAACTAACAGCAGGTAGGCCAATGTTGTGAATTAAATTAATAGCAACATTATGTTAGCAACTCCTGCTATTCAGGAAGTTTTCCTTCAGACTTCAGACTAAAAAAGCGCATAGCTGCCCCTTAACTGGTTGTTCGTAATTAAGCTACAATGAGTGCATTCTACAACGTCACCGCCCACTGCACTCACTAAACCGAGCACACACCCGGTGCGCATTTCTGAACGCAACTTAGATTTCTTTTAGTATAGTTTTTCAGTTTGATACAGTTTACAGTTGACAGTTTAGGCATTTAGCAGACGCTTTTAATCCAAAGCGACTTACAATAAGCAGATACAAAACATCACAAGATAATATGTCAGTACATCAACAGCAATATAACAAGTGCAAATGGATATCTATCTAGAAAAAAACACAATAAAATCAAAGTTCTAAAAAAAAAACTAAAAACAAATGCTAACTATCTTCATGTATGGTCATTGATTTTCTGTAGTGCTAAGGGTTTAGGTGGAGTCTGAAGAGGTGAGTCTTCAGTCCACGGCGAAAGCTAGCGAGTGAGTCCGTTGTTCTAAGTGCGACAGGGAGTTTATTCCACAACTTGGGGGCCAGGAGGGCAAACTGTCTCGGACGAGTGGATTTTTGCCCTGGAGTTTTTAGCGAGGGTTCTGTCAGCATCCCTGTGTTGGCTGATCTAAGTGAACGGGTGGGGGTGTAGGCGTTGATCAGGTCTTGGAGGTATGGAGGAGCCATACCTTTGGCTGCTTTGAAGGTCAGCATCAGTGTTTTGTATTCAGTGTGGGCCGCAACCGGGAGCCAGTGGAGGCTGCGGAGAAGGGGAGAGAAGGGGAGAGATGTTTGCTTTCATTTTAGTTTCATTTTAGTTTTAGTTGGATTTACTTTTGCATTTTTTAGTCTTAGTTTTTCAGGTAGGTGAATTTAATATAGAAGCTGAACAAGGTAGGATGAAAGAATACATGCCATGATTTATCATTATAAGGTACAATATTGAGCAACATTCATAATTACCAGGTGGAGCTCAATCAAGACTTTAGACTTTAGTCTTCATCAACAACACATTTCCTTTTTTTCCTTTCTCTCTTTTACAGGGTCATACATAAAGTAGCTCCATAGGGCTGTGTCACAAAAGCATCTGTAAACATAACCTGATTTTCCCAAGTCATTCTTGCCCAAAATGTCACAGTGATGGTATCATTCTGACCTTTTATTTAAAAACTTAAGGGTGTGTTTATACTCTTAATAGGTTTGAGGGTGGTCTTAACATTTCTATGTCTAGCTAGTTTAACAATAAGTAGTCTAATATGAGAGAGAATCTTGGCATTCGCTGCCTTTAAACAGTTTAAGTAAGAACCAAGCAGGATTGTTCATTTTAATTTGAATAACACACGTTCCAGGCTACAGTGCACATTTTTTCTACAGCTCATCTCTTAAAGGGGTCCTGCCACGCCCCGAAATTATAATAGTATGATACAGTAGGATACAGTAGGTCACGTGGTCTTTTTTAAAACGGTCTGAAATCTCTGAATCAAATGATCCCATCCCCCGTAGCGCAGCCCCCTCCACTCGGAGGAGTAGAGAGACAGACAGGAGACAGCCTGGCCAGCAGATATGGGATTTATGGCTATTTGAAGTGAGCTGGATCTCTGAAATTGAGTACTTTTCCCACCACTGTTCATTAGAAAGGAACGGCTCCCTACTGTGAACCGAATCATATCGTTCATTTCAAAGAGCCGTTCAAAAGACTTGATTCGTTCGCGAACGTCATATCTATACTGGCCAGCCGCACGCAGTTCGAGGATGAGTTCGAGCGCAGCTGCCCAACTCAGTGAAAACATCGTGTTTTCCATTTCAATGAATAAACATAAACAAGCATATTCCCATGAACAATGGGGAAGTAACAACCAGTAACCACCGGAAATATATTTTTTATAGCCACAGATTCATATATAAATGTGTGTCTTTAGCTGGTTAGCTTTAGTGCTAGCCCAGCTAGCTAGCCCTGTGGGAGCAGAGAAGTTGTGAGGGCTGTGACTGTGAGAGCGAGCCTGCGGGCGATGGGAAGAAAATGTACATTGTGCAGACATACAGTAAGTAACAGTCAATTAACCAGTAAGACTCCCTAATCGGGAGATAAGCGACCGTTGGTCGCTTATCTCCACAAATAGGCCAAAAGTTTGTTTTACCAATTATCAAGACATACGGGCAGTTGACAGTTTGCCATGGTTACTCATTGAAGTTGAATCTCCATATATGGAGATAACCTACGCATCACACTAAGTCTGACCTCACCAGCCCATATTTGGGCATGAGCAACTTATGTCTCCATATATGGAGATATGATGACATCACACAGTCCTCAGCCGATGATGTGGCGTGATGTCATACAATACACAAACGAGCCCTACAGTATAAAGGGGCAATTCTTGCCAGGAAAGAAGCATTTCTTCGACTCAGACCTTATCGCCAGGGTTGGCTTATAGCAGCTGTCGGTAGGACCATATATGGATTCTGTTAGTGTGGATCTCCTAACAGGGCATCATCTGGGATACAATCCCTTTTATGCCCATATATGGAGATCCCTAACAGAATCCCTTTCATGCCCATATATGGAGATCCCTAACAGAATCCCTTTTATGCCCATATATGGAGATCCCTAACAGCATCCCTTTTATGCCCATATATGGAGATCACTAACAGCTAACAGAATCCCTTTTATGCCCATATATGGAGATCCCTAACAGAATCCCTTTTATGCCCATATATGGAGATCCCTAACAGAATCCCTTTTATGCCCATATATGGAGATCCCTAACAGAATCCCTTTTATGCCCATATATGGAGATCCCTAACAGAATCCCTTTTATGCCCATATATGGAGATCCCTAACAGAATCCCTTGTATGCCCATATATGGAGATCCCTAACAGAATCCCTTTTATGCCCATATATGGAGATCCCTAACAGAATCCCTTTTATGCCCATATATTATGGAGAAATCCCTGCTCTGAGTATCTGACATCAGTGTGATGTCACCTGTTTATGCCCATATATGGAGATCCCTGCGCTGCGTATCTGGTTGCTATGGTAAACAGTTGGTTGCTAGGGTAAAAAAAACATGGTTGCTATGGTAAACAGTTGGTTGCTAGGGTAAACAGTTGGTTGCTAGGGTAAAACCATGGTTGCTAAGGTGGTTGCTAACGTACACTAACAGACCAGCAACAACAGACTGTTGCCACAGCAACGTACACAAAGGTTTGTGTACACATGTGGTGTGATGTCATACTGATGCAGAGATATGAGCAGGGCAAAGGTGTGACGCGTGACGTGTGACGGACGGACGGACGGACGGACGGACGGCCGGTGGAGGTTTTCATAGTAAACTGCTCCCTGACGGTCGCAATTAATTTGATTGGCTTATCGTGCATTCCCACAATGACATCAAACAAATATTAACTTGTTTTTAATATAATTTCTTAAGGTGACAGTAACCCTTAAGGTGGCATAACCCCTTTAACAAAACTAAAACAAAACCAAACAAATCAGTCAGCTGAGCTCCATACAGTATATGGGCACAAAAAGGGAACTGGTCAGTTCAGACTGCTGAAATTCCTTGCAACTCAGGGCTTGACATAGGAGTCAGACATTGAAATGGAATGAATAACAAAAGGACTGTTAACGACCCCCCTTGCTCCCTCCACTCCATAGTATCGGTAGTCCATAGTCTGCATAAAGCACAAAGTTGCTAGGAGCGTCACAGAAACCAAGAGCCACTTGTCCCGGATGGGCTTAAATCAGCATTGAAACACGCAAATGTATTATTCTAAAGAAAGTCTCAACTTTTATATATAAAACGAATGGTCCTCCTATATCTGAATTAGATTCCCCCCCCCCATGTTCTCCCCCCACATGTTCTCTCTCTCATGTAACAATGACCGTCAGGGTTTTCATACTCCATACCTTTTGCCTGACATTTTATTCCTGAAGTTGTAAGTGGGGCCCATTTAAAAAAAAAATCACACCTGTGTGAACTGAGCGGTGGTCATGGAGGCTGCGCAACAGCACTACTGTGTGTGTGTGTGTGTGTGTGTGTGTGTGTGTGTGTGTGTGTGTGTGTGTGTGTGTGTGTGTGTGTGTGTGTGTGTGTGTGTGTGTGTGTGTGTGTGTGTGCGTGTGCGTGTGCGTGCGTGTGTGTATTGCAGTTGATGCTCAGGTTAAGCCCTTTGCACACAGGACAGTTGCGTTTTTTTCGTTTGCGGCATGAATAAAACGCATTGGATTTGGTGTGCAAGGCTGTGCGGAATCGGCGCTGCGGATCCAAAAAGGAGTCATAAAAGGAGTGATGAGTTTTTTACCGCATGCGACAAGACGCACGAATCGAACTGGGTTCGATCGAGAAAAAAACGCACGGCGGCAGCCACTCGTCGCACGGCTAATTCGGAGCCGGTGTGCATGAGGTCATAGAGAATCATTGTTTTCTTTTCAAAAAATTATATTGTCCGTTTTATCCGTGCGGTTAAACGCGCCTGTGTGCAAAGGGCTTAAGACTCACTCAACAGCACCCTCTTTGGTCACTCAGTGGTACTCAGGCTACAGAGCCTCACACATACACACATACATACATACATACATACATACATACACGGATACACAGGCTACAGACACACATACACACACGGCCATGCTATGGAGCGGTCTACCACCGCTCAAAAAGAAACACCATAGCCATATAGAACACCTTCAAAAGTGTGTTCGCTTCTGCCACAAATGCAGAAGTTTAGCCATCTGTCACAAACTCCCCCTGCAGCTTCTTCATGTGCTGATGGCTGCACCCATGACTGACACAGTCCTCCTAATGGCTGCACCCACCACGACTGACACAGTCCTGTAGGCTATCTGGCCTGATGGAGATCTGCACTCCCACGAAATGAAATGCTTTACTTAAACTTGTGTTCAGTAGGCTACGTCATGTTTTTGTTCCATGGTGGATCTCCTTTTAGTAGACCTTGTACCAGTGAACTGTACCGTCATGAAACTGTACCTTTTCCTATGCAAACTTCTAATAAAGTCTTCAATCAATCAATCAATCAATCAGTCTATGTCATAAGATGCATAGAGGTTTATTGCACAGGCATTGACACTAAGGCTTGCACACCTGCTCCCGGCAGGTAAATAAAACTTTTGGGCAGGTGGAGTTAGCTTTCAGGTAGGGCTGTCACGATATGACATTTTACATGACGATTAATTGTCACTCAAATAATTGGCGATTAACGATTTAATTGTGTTTTTGTCGTTGATAATTACATTTCTGTTTTGGCTTTTAGGCTTTGAAGTTGTACATGGTAGATATGACACATAACCTAAATATACAAAGAAATTACTGACATATTTGACAACTTACTACTTAAAAAATAACTTTGATAGTGGAAATAGCCGATCTACAAGCTCACAATGCGTCGCGATGCGACGCGGACGCGTTGTGAGCTTGTAGATCTGCTATTTCCACTATTTTTGTCTTTCTTAAAAATATATGAACATTTTTCAACATGGAAACGATTATGACGATTATGAAAAATAATCACGATTATGTCAAATAATCACGATTAGACGATTATGTAATAATTGTGACAGCTTCAGGTTGCCCGACCGGGCAAGTGCTTGTTTGAGCGGGGACGCAACCATCTATAAACACAACACCAGATATCTGTCTAAACACCTGAACGCGGCCAGAGTGCTCTGTCTTCTGGTCTGTGGAATGTCAAATAAGAGCACTGTTTATCTATAATGTGCTGTTTTCACTGTAGCTACACTTCAAAATATAAAATAGGTGTGAGAACCCATAGTCATATTCAATCATAGCTATGTATATTTGGATACATATTTAGGCGTGATATTTTTTATCGCTCAGCCCCATAAAGTAAAGCTAAATAAGCGTTAAATTGAACGGTAATTCAAATTTTACCCATCATTTTATAATGGACTATTCAATTTACTTTTCGAGCAAGTGGGTATGACCTTTGGGCAAGTAGAACCTGACCTGTACTTGCCCGACGGGCAAGTGCCTCTGAGACCTTAGTGTCAACCCCTGTTGCATGTCAATTCATCCAAGCAGTCACTCAGATCTTGCCTTCAGTGACAATAATTTGATCAACACTGTTGTTCTTGATTACATATTCTATACTGCCCTACAAAGCCAGAGTGCAGATACTACGTTTTTGTACACACCGATTTATTTGTGAATCCCAAAGGTCAAATTAGCCTTCATGATTGGGGGCAATTACCTCAAGAACAGATAATCAGTGTAATATCACTTATATGACTATATCTCGTTTGGCTGACCAGTTGAAACACTTTTAAACCAATTCTTCAGTCAAATATTTTTTCGTAGTTACTGCACTCTGGCTTAGTAGTATGTAAATGTAACTGGTATTCAATGAAATATACCGTTGCTGTTAAATGAGATGCGTTTGGTTTTGATCTTCCAAATGGAAGGTGGTAGATTGGTATTGGTACTAGGTAGTAGGTTGACTCTAGGTGTGCCCTGCCTGTAGTAGTATGGTTCTTTTCACTTTGAAAAGGCTGGCAAACAGACAGAGAAGTGGGAGGGAGAACCAGTGAGCAATGAAAGAGAGAGAGGGAGGGAGAGCGAGAGAGAGGCACGTCATGCCCTGGTTTACCACCAGTGAGTGTGTGAGAGACGCTGAGCACTGGCACTTTGCAAAGTCATTTATTTTATTAAACTTTAAAAGCGAGGGAAGAGTATAATCAGAACTCCTTGCAAAGAAAGACAGTCTTGCAGCTCAACAGTTTCTATTCAGGTAAGAAATGTAACGATCGGGGAAGATATTTTTAGAGTATTCTTTTTTCCTCTCTGCCTTTGTGGAGCTGTGTGCAAAAGGGGGTGTGTCGGGTGTGGGCGGGGGGGGGGGGAGACACACACACACACACACACACACACACACACACACACACACACACACACACACACACACACACACACACACACACAAAGTATGGGGAAGTGAGAACACTGCTTGGAGAGAAATATGTTTGGCTACTTCCTACAGTACTTGTAGCTTTCAGTGTAACTAGGGAAATGACAATGTGTCTGTGTTGTGTCTTGCTGTATGGTGTGCTACACTCATATTTCGAGCCCTACACTTGCAGTATTTGAGTCTTCTGGTTTGACTTGTGTGTGCATGAGGAGACGATACATACTGCTGAAACTGAGGTGTTACCTCAGTCGTACAGTTGATTTATTCTAGACCAAATATTTGGTTTTAGACTGCACAATGCAATAATGGATACAAGTCTTGATGAGAAGTCGTGAATTTAAATTTGCTACAGTGTCAAGTACAACATTTTACATTTGTGGTAACCACTTAGTACCAGATATGCCTAATTTAAATAAATAGACAGACAGATAGATTAGATTTAGATTAAGTAATGAATTAACTGTTTGCTTAGTCAAGTACAATTAATTGTATTCAGCTATATAACGTTACTTCAACTTAATTGTCCCAACACAGGTTTACAGGTGTGAAGTGGATGAAATGGGTGAAATAAAAATATCCTACAATGCTCCCGTAATATTGATCCTATATAGCTAGATTATAAACATTTCATAAACGGTAAACTCTGTGTTTCACAAAGGAATACAAAATATACTGGTATGTAGTGGTTAATTCAAGCATACAGCGCACCCCCCCCCCCCAAACACAAACACACGCGCACACATTTAGCAATTATAAAACATTTATGACCTCCTAGGCCTTACCCCACCCCAACAACTTGCTCATACTGTACAGTATACATACAGTGTGGTAGTGTTTGCTTAGTATCAGACGATTCACCTCATGCTCTTGGGTCAACTGGAACACCTGTTGTTCTATACGGTGGTGGTGGGTGTGTAAGCAAAGTTGCTCCCTTTTACTCACCTGTTGCTTATCGCTCTCACTTGGCCACTGCTGCTAAATGTTCTGCCCACTATGTGGAGTGGAATGCTGTTTTCCCTTCAGTTTAGCCTGGGTATCATTATTTATTTACTATACTGAATACTGCTATATTATTTATCAGTGCTCAATACTCCAGTCCACTCCTTTTCATAATTTGCTGAGAAAAAAGACAAGACGTATCCTCAAGGTTGTGGAATATATAGCTTTCCCCCATTTTTGTCCCAGTCAACTCCCAAGTCACTGCTGACTAGGCCTGGGGCGGTATGGACATTTTGTTACCGCGATTACCGTCTTCCCATTTACCACCGGTACTGCGGTAATTACCGCACCCCCGTATCTATTAATTAAGGTTCGGCGATAAGCCAAAATATTGCAATCATCTTCCCAAAAGTCGCCTCTCCACAGTGGAGAGGCGACACAGCCTGACTGCCCGAGATATACTTCTCCGTACAGCACAGCGGGTCTGGCTTTCAAAGGAGCAGATCTACAAGCTCACACCACATCGCATCCGCGATGCGTTCTGAGCTTTTAGATCTGCACTGTCGGGTTACCATAGTAACGTAGGCTAGCTACTTGGGCTTTTCAGACACAAACAGCTATGTGAACAAACCAGAAGAGGAAGGGTAGTCAGATCGTGTACAGTGATTCTGTAAACTCACGTCACGTCTCAACTCTCAAATCACAGTGATTGAGTGCTGCTATATACAGGTTTTAGTTACAAGACTTGACAGAAAAGGTTATAAAATCGCCGACGCGCCGCTGGACGGAGCACAACGTGCGACGCGGTGGAGCTGGAGAAAGTAAAATAGTTTCATTTTCGGTTTTGTCCACGCGGCCCGCGCTCCGCCAGTAATCCGTATGAATAAAAAAAGATATGCCACAACACAAGGTATGTATTAACATCCTTGTGTCGAGTGGATTACAGAGAAAGTATATGCTGCATTGCTGCTCCGTCATAGAGTTGTGCTCCGTACTCTACTGCCCTGCGTGCACTGTGTGTGTGTGAGTGACGTATGTGGGCGGCTTCCAACGTGTGGTACACGGCCCAGAGCAGAGCGGCATGGAGCGCATGCGGTCCTCGCTTCTCCCCCGTTTTAAAACTCGCTCGTTCTCAATAAAAATAGCCTATTTCTTTGTCTTTTTTGACCGCGGTAAGGACCCTGACACCGCGGTAGGCCGCGGTATACCGCGATACGGCGGTACGGCGGTTACCGAACCCAGCCCTACTGCTGACCCCTACTGGTCATTCTTAAGGTAGCTCTACACCGCACCGATTCTGTGAGGGAACAAGTCGGAATGTGTCTGCTGCCGACAAGCTGCGTTCGGCACCTTGTCGGCAAGACGCTTGCCGTCGATGAACTGAGCATGTTGGTCGTTTGCCGTCCTCGCTAGCCGTCGATAGTGATGAGGGGAGTAAATGCTCCACTGTAGAGTAGACCTCTAGTCTGCTACTGGTGCTGAAGCAAGCCTAAATAAGCCAGAGACATTTTCCCGTCTCACATTTGAACTATACCATATTCTCAATCTCAACTCTCAATTCCTATACCAATCGATCAACTCCTAAGCAAAGATAACGCTACTAAAATGCTCATGTTTGTTTTCTCCGAGCTGAGAGAGTGTTGACACATTTGCCAGATTCTGAGAGTGAAACATGCTACCAGGTCCATGAAAACAAGAAGCGACCAGTTTTTTCACCTCCTGGGCCCTATTACATCAGCTATTTAAAAAAAAACGACAGTATTCGAAGGTCGATTGTTCTGGATCAGGATGTGCTGGCGAGCACAGTACAGCGTAGCGTAGCACGTCTTGTATGCCGCTCACAACCTCACGTGGGGCGTGTTTACAGTGACCTGGTGATTGGTGTGAAGTGCTTGTTGGCCTCAGTAGTCGGGTTACGGCTGTCGCTCTGCAGGTTTAGTTTGTGGGGCTTTAATAAGTTGAACAAAATGTGGCTATATTTTCCCAAATATGGAGATGACTGACGTCTGACATCATAGATGTTTTTTATGCCTCTGTTGATAGAGATAGACAGTGGGCTGACAGGAAATGGGGAGTGAACATGCAGCAAAGGCCGTCGGGATTGGGACTCGAACCTGCGACACGCTGTCAGGCTACACTGAGCCAAGGTGCCTGGATCGCTATGCCAGCGGCCCAGGCCCTGAGAAGGGTTTATTTTGGAGCATAGGCCTGTGTGTGCGCGCGTGTGTATGTCATCAAACACATTGCAGGCACACACATGCCCTGCATACTATGTCAAAACATACTAGTGTGTCTTCTTTATATTTGCAGGCGTGGTCGCTGACACAGCGGAGCCCGGTGGACGGGAGGACCGAGGGATCTGGAGAGGAGAGCCCAGGTCGACTGTCTTACAGCGCTGACTGACAGCATGGTGAGCCAGTTACCCCAGTAGAGTGGGATGGATATGGTCTTAATATTGTATGTTTGACTGCATGATTCCTTTAGAGTTTTTGTGCCAAAACCGCCAATCGCCTCTCCCGCTCCCCGCCCTCATACACTCGTCTTCAGTGAGAAACCTTCGTATCGTTTTTCACCCTCACAAAGAAAGTGGAACCCATACTCTTGCATGCCTAAACAAAGCCCATGGGTGTTGCCAAATGTTTCATATTACTTTTTATAAAATGTTGCTCTAATGCATAGGTTTTAAATCTTGCACATACTGTGGTGTACTTTATGCTGCTCACCACCACAGATCCTTTTTTTGCTGAGGGAATGCATTTTTTCTTTTTAAATATTTGTGTGAAAGTGAAAGCGCATCAACTTCTTTATCAAATACCATCCCTGCTCATCCCCTGAAGCAGCTCTTCCCTGCCCCCCACCGGTTTTATTTTCCTGTTTGTTTCAATGAAGGGACATGCTGTCGTATCAGTGAAAGTGCCGTGGGGCAGGCCTGCAGATGTTTCAGGTCTTTGATGTACCAGGTTGCTCTATAAATGCCACGTGTCTCTTGTACAACACTTAATAGTGAGCCCTCTGTGCTTTGGAGTGCATCCAGACCCAGCGCAGGAACTGTTTGTTAAATGCCTCCTCCCATTGATCTTTCGAACCTGCTGGTTATCATCTGATTTTTGAGCATGCCCTGTGTCAACCCCTGCTGTATAGGCCTTATGCATTTATCAAAACCAACTATTGCTGCAACCGTAAGTGTTCATTCATGGTGGCGTTTGGCTGGTTGAAATGGAATGGCACTTATCTCATCTCAAATGTCCTTATATCACGTGGGGACTCCTTCCTACAACTGATCCCTAGTAGGGACTGTGCTCACTGTACATTGTACATTCTAATTCTGTAGAAATATCACCCTCTAGTGGACATATGTATATGTGGAATTCTGAGTCTGCTCAGAAAGTATGTCATTATCACTCTAAAGCAGTAGATGGTGCAAGTATAGAGTTGTCTCGAGTTACTCCATGTGCCTTGATTGTGACTGGTTGGTGGTGGAGATGCTTAGATATGGTTCTTGCTGTGTATCAGCTGCTTATCTAATGCCACACAATGTGCTGAAGGCCAACACGTATTACATAACCAAAATATTGTTGCTGTCAGGCAGAAACCCTGTATCTCCATATTATAACTTTTTGTGTTTAATTTATTTATTAATGCTGTATTTTGTCATACTACAGTGAGCGTCATACAAAAGTAGCAAAAACAGCAAGCTCACACAACGCGTTGCGATGTGACACATTGTGAGCATGTAGATCTGCCATTTGACTGAAAGTGCTTGACTGTTTCTGTGAATTGTATAAATACTGAAAATTATTAATTAAAATTAGATTTACTAACTTTTTTTATTTAATTGTTTTTCTAATTGGAAGTTTGGAACACAGGTTCCTTTTTCAATTTCCTGAAAAGTTACAGTTTTGGACATGGAGTACAAGGTTTCCACCCGACAGTGACGATATCTATCTTGCAATAGTAGTGCCAAATCCCTATGACTGACACACACACCTTTGCTGCATGCATGTCACTCCCCATCTCTCTCTCCCCATTTCCTGTCAGCCTACTGTCCTGTCAATAAAGGCATAAAAGCCCAAAAATAAATCTTTCCAAAAAAAAAAAAAAGAAGTGAGAGATGAGCTGTCAGTCTCCTAAAAGGAAGACTACAAATAACTCGATAAATCAGTGGTGTGCCTTTGTCAAATATGGCAGATCTACAGCATCTCTAAATGCGCAACCCATCAAACCTTGAAAAAGATGGGGTTGTGCTTGCATGGTAGGTGTGTATGTATAAGCTTTTGGTAGGGTTCCAGATGCCACAGTAGGGGATTCTGAAAGGGAGAGGGATGTATTGTGTACCATAAGTTTATGAAGAGGTGACAACAAAATGCACTGATAAAGGGTGTTCACTGTTCAGAGGCCTGGTGCAGCAATTATGGGACAGAAATAGGAAGTGTAACGGGAGGATTTGTGACCCAGAGTTTTGCTTGACTGGGTCCACAGAATGGCACCATGGTGCTGTGCCCAGGCTTCAGTCTTTTGTGCGCCAGGCAGGCCGACTCTAAGCTTTAATTGATGGCGGCCTGATAACTAAACAATGTGCCCACCGAGTCACTCTGAACAGGACCTGACCTACCTTCTACGTCCGATATATCTGGAGGGCTCTGTTGGACAGCCGCACAGAGATCAAAACTGAACTCTACCTGCTCGCTGCTTTACTTTCTAATAAATATTCATATACCTGTATAAGGCCAACAATGAATGATTTTATTTTAAGATATTCTTTATTTCCACTTTGAAATAGATATAAATAAATGGCTGTCTGCAAAAAAAATCCCCTATAAAATGTGGTTGTGGCATAAAAAAGCTTGAGAATCTTATATTTACAATTGAGCAAAAGCCGCATCCCACTTCCAAGCCCATTCACGCCCACTTTGCATCCACTTCAATTCAACTTCAACTCAACGGTAGGGAGAACGTAGGGAATAATACCGCCCATAACTCTATCATTGGCCCCCAGTTGCCATGGTGACCGGTGACCGCCGTCCATTGGCTCGTATTCCCAGCTATGGGACCGGCGGATCCAATTTCAACCGAGGGGGGCGTAGCCAGAACACACACACACACACACACACACACACACACACACACACACACACACACACACACACACACACACACACACACACACACACACACACACACACAAATAGCTAATAGTTAGCTCACAACTTTCCACTTTTCTCTTTCACCTCAATCGCAGTAACATCCATATACACCACTTGGCTAGGACTGATCACGTGGCACACGGAGTTCTTAACCGGAAGTGCGTCCGGCGGTCAAATATGTCCGACCGGAAACGTGCGCTGCGACACAATAGTTCCGCCACAATAGTTCCCCCCCCCCAAAAAAAATATTTTTTTATTTTTTATTTATTTATTTTTTACTTTTTTTTCAAAAAACTTTTTTTTTTTGAAAAAAAAAAGTTTTTTAGTAAAGAAGCGGGCGTGGACTCTAGATGTGAGCGGCCCGAAGGGCCGCGAACCTCTAGTACAAACACAATTGGCCTGTGTTAGGGGGAGGCAAGGCGAATGGGGAGGCTGATCTTTGTCACTGCACATACTGCTATGGGATGGGGCAGTACCTGTTAGCTGCGAATGTTGAGCGGGAGGAGTAGGATGGAGATGCTATGTCCTGAGTGGGAACATCTCACTGGCAGGTGAGCCATAGTGTACAACAACAGTGGCAACAGTCCCCACACATAAATGTGTGGGGAGTAATTAATTGGCAACTACTAAATTGGGGGTAAAAAGAGAATACATTTATTGGCTACTTACAAAAAAGAGAGAATAGAATATTTAGCCAAATGTTTCAAATTTCTGTAATTTCTGTATTAACTCTTTCAAAAAAAGAGTGCCACAATACCTATCGTGAGCTACTATGATTCTTCCTGTTGAATGAGTCCTTTGTAAGATTTGTTTTGTATCTACCTAGGTCTGCGCAGCACTGGCAAACGCAAAGAAGGAAAGAGCTATCTAATTAGGTCAAAGTTAACGTGGCCTTCACCAATATCACTCTCAGTTGCTAATGTTAGCTCTTAGACAGTACAGTACAGTATGTCCAGGTGTTGTGTTGTTTTCTCAGGTAGGATTATAGCCAGGTTGTTCCAGCAAGCTTTTCCACAGGTAATATGATCACATTAAGCCAGCCTTGTGAAGCAGCATTTAATTGCTTCCCAGCCTCCATGTGCCGTGTTTGCCTTTTGTGGCCCTAACAAAGTGGAACGTATTCAGTTCACACCGCTGTATTGTCAACAGGTTAACGTGAGCATGGAAAAAAGGACAATGGGATTATTTTCTAGCCTTCCTTGGGCACACTGCTCAGCTAACTTTTCAGGCTTTCTGAGGTCCAACATAACGATGGGAGCCTCTGTGTTACTGCCCCACATGATGTCACCTTTGTGTGTGCATGAGGTGCGCGTGTGTTTTCTCTGGGCTTGAGACAAAGGATACCCTTCAACTGGTAGATACCAGACACTCTGGTCCATGGCTCCAGTTACACCTTGATGGTTCATTCCAGGTTGCAGTTAATGATTTGACTTCAGTTCTTCATGAAAGGACATATGCTTCCAGCGCTGTTTGACCTGGCTTTGATTACTGAAGAGGGTCTGGACGGTTCACCGGTCAAATGTTCTTGTTTTCATTAACCAGCTGAATTGCTAAGTGGAAGTAGCATCAGAGGTAGTTGAGGTAGACATATTTCATCATGGTAGTGTAGACAGTCCAATTACCTGCCACAACAGACTGCCACTTGAGTCTACAGTATGTTACTGTCAGCCAGGGGCATAGTTTCTTAGAATGGAGCAGGGCTTTTCAAAGTGTAAGGGTAAGGCACGCCCTCCCCGTGAGCCAACAGAGCTTTGCAGGGGGGGAGGGGGGGGGCATGGAGAGACATCAGGAGAAAGCGACAGTCATCGGGACAAAAAACATGAAGTTAGTAGTTATGCCCGCAGATTGACACAACAACTGTTACTTATCACTTCCCCCAAGGTCATGCTTTCTCTGAAAGCTGGTGTTGGGATTCAGAGACATGGAGGATGAAGCTGCTACTCCTGATAGAAGTCTCTCAGTGTGTCAGAGGGATTAGATTTTCTGAACCCGGCCAATTGTTTTCATTGGAGTATTTGTCCGCCCCAGAAGCACTGTGGAGTATTGGAACCCCAGTATCCATGGGAGTAGGGCTGTCACAATTATTACATAATCGTCTAATCGTGATTATTTGACATTATCGCAATTATTTTGTCATAATCGTCATAATCGTGAATGTTGAAAAATGTCAGAAATAGTGGAAATAGCAGATCTACAAGCTCACAATGCGACGCGTTGTGAGCTTGTAGATCGGCTATTTCCACTATCAATGTTATTTTTTAAGTAGTAAGTTGTCAAATATGTCAGCAATATATTTGTATATTTAGGTTACGTGTCATATCTACCATATGCAACTTCAAAGCCTAAAAGCCAAACAGAAATGTAATTATCAACGACAAATACACAATTAAATCGTTAATCGCCAATTATTTGAGTGACAATTAATCGTCATGTAAAATGTCATATCGTGACAGCCCTACATGGGAGTGGGCAGGACCTTTACCCTTGCACCACCGGGAAGACCCTTTGTGTCCCCAAGTCACCTGACAGCCCACTGTCAGCTGTCAGCATGTAGGGTGAGGGTCTGTGGATAATAAACTTCTGCTCCTCTTGCTGGCAAGTGAAGATTGCCCAGATGCACGCTGCCATGGTACTCACTACTCAGCCCTGCCTAACCCCTTTAAGAATACAGTTCATCACATGGTACGCAGGATTGATAGTATGATTTTGGATAGTAGGGTATAACAGTGGCACAGGAGGTAGAGCGGCCACTTGGGAATCGAAAGGTTCCCTGTTCGATCTCTGCCGGCTTCTCCTGGATTAGTGTCAAAGTGTACTTGAGCAAGATACTAAAGCCCTTACTGTTCCCGATGAGCAGGTTGGTGCCGTGCCATGGTTTCTTCCGCCAGTCTGTGTGTGAATGGGTGAATGTGATGCACATTTCAAGGCGCTTTGGATAAAGGCACTATATAATTGCACCAATTACCATTTCTGTCCGAAAAATAGATTGATTGAGGTCTAGCAGGTGGTAATGCCATAGCCAGTACACTAGTGAGTAATGCAGATACTGTTTATTAGATTTTGTACTCAAATATTTAAGTATATATTTTGTTTTGAGCTGCATACACATTTTAATGCGAAATATTTTCAAAACTTGTGTTGGTATTTCTCCCAATTACAGTAAGTTACAGGATTGCATATTATAATGTGGCAGAGGGCAGCAAATACAATGTGCATTTGGATTCAGCTCTATTTAGACCTGTAGTCTAATGACTCATCTCTCAGTAACATACTCCTGTAACTGTGTGTCAACATGCCAGCCGGCTTTCTGCCTGGGTGAGTTGCTGCCCTCCTTTCCTAAAATAACATGAGACACGGGACCATATCTGGAGCTGACTGACTGTTGTAGCAGGGCTGGGAGAAAGAGGAAAGAAACATTTTGCTTGTTCTGGGCTCATGGTTAGTTCATTCATACACTTAAAGTTGTACTATGTAACTTTTTTTATAAAACAAATCTTAAAATTCTCCTAACTATTAAATCACAAAAGTTTTAGAAGATCCGCGCCGTGAATTTCAGCCTGTAAAGCCTTCTCTGTATGTAAACTGAGATCCTTGCCGTGGACCGGATCTCGCGCCAAAATTGCGTCATCACACTACCGGCCAATCACAGCGAGGGTTATACAACTGCCGGCCAATCACAGCGCATCTTGAAGTGGGGTCGCTATGGCAGCCATATTTGTTGTCGCCCGTTTGTACCATCCCTTCTCTAGGTAATTTCGCCTACCAGGCAGGGTGAAGGAGTCCGTATCTCTGGAATTACTGAACGCACAGGAACAAGGGACCCCTTAAAAGATAGATCTCAGCGAGGTGGAGGCAGACGCGGGGGTCTGAAGGTACGAAAAACGTCCGAAAGACGCGGACGCGACCGCGGTTTGCTATAGGGCTAATGACCACTAGTTGGGCATCTTACACAGTATGGCTTTAAGTCAGTCTGTTTCGAAAATGGTGGCAGCTCTTGATCTGGAGAAGAGATAAATATGAAGAATGTAAATGGTATTTTAAAGCATATGAGTGAGGATAGCGACTTTTTTTCTTGCTGTTTGTTTTGTTTTGTTTTTAAGAAAAAATGGTGTTGTAAGCTGCTCCATGAGAATAAATATCTGCCGGTCATATCCTATAGTAGGCCTATACACACTGTACAAAAGGCGATATATCATTGTAGGAGACAGAATGTCTGCACAAAAAGCTGTGTGGGGTTGCTGTTGTCTAACAAGGGATTGCCCCCAGGCCCAGCCATGCTCGGTGTGAGAGCACACTTCTAGAAGTTCAATAAGTACACTCATTTGGAATTCATCCAAAAAGCCCAAATAAATCATTGATATCCGCAGTGATCTACAGCGATTAATAATGGCTCAATATCGCAAGAAAGAAGTGAAATGTTCCAGTTATTTCACCACTCATGCGTACACGTCATATACGCATTCATGCACTAACAACCCAAGCACATTATGGAAAGAAACTAGACCAGGTCAACCTGGTTGTGCCAGACCCCCTGTCTGTCATCATCATTTATGACATCATGCCTTTTGTAGGCATGTCATCATCATGTCATCATCATATATACCCTTTATATAGAAAACCCGGACAGACCGACATTTGCTTATGTAGGCCTACCCATTTCATGGGTCTGGCAAAAATGTGCTATGCTGAAAAGCTAGCACGACAGATTTAAATCATGGTCTGGAGCATATACTTTCAGATGGCTTGTGGGATGTAAACATGTCAGAGGCATATACTGTATATGCACGTAGCGGAAATCTGTAGAAGTGCCTAATTTGCAGAATTGCATTTTGCTGCAGTGGACGCTCTGAACCATTTACAGGATGAGGTGGAAATCACGGTGCAGTGCACATGAGTGCCATACATCAGTGATGCTCAACCTGTGGGCCAGAGCCAACTGCTGGGCCGTGAGGATATTGCAAGTGGGCCCCAACTAATTAGCAAACGCAATTAAGATTTGAACGATAATATAACATTTATATTAAAAATAATAATGTTTAGAGATGTGCTGATTGATCGGTGAGTGATCGCGATCAGCCGATAATGCCTCTATCGGCTTTGAATGGTATCAGCTTTGCCGATCTACAAGCTAGATCAGCTATTTTCACAATATTTATCTGTGGGACTCAATGTAACCTCAGCTTCAACTCCTACAAGTTGAATTGGATACTAAAGGACCTCAGCCTGCAATCTCCTAATGTTTATAGTTAATATGCAATGTCAATGTTTTGTAAGAAGAATCATTAAATATATAAATGCTGCTACAGTAACACAATACATAGAAGAATTTATGGATTTGAGGCTGTAATCACCAGGTTTTTCAAGTGGTTCCTGATTCAGAAAAGGTTAACTTGAGAACCACTGCCATGCATCACTCACCCCTCTCCAGCAGCCTGGTTCTCTAAGCCAAGCTAGTTGACTCATATGAAGCATGATAAAGAGATGCAGGTGTACCACAAATGAAATACCAGTAAAACGCCATAATGGCATGTGGCGACCGTTAGGGGGTCTCGACCCGTCGGTCGACTGCCGCTTGCGGCTTGCTCACGCTACCCTGAAATGCTTAGCCTGGTCCTCTCCACAGACAAAACTCTGATGCGCGACACGTTGTTTTTTAGTTCGTTATTCATGTCACAAGCATAAATCATGCAAAGACAATCCCAGTTGGTAGAAAACACCAGAGCTCTTAATAAACACTTGTGCAACAAATATCTCTGTTCCATTTATGCTAGTATACCGGCATACCCTCATTATGTTATATTACCGTATTTTCCGGACTATAAGGCGCACTTAAAAGCCTTTAATTCTCTCAAAAAACTACAGTGCGCCTTATATATGGATCATTCATTGACATTGACATTCCCTTTAGCACAGCTCCATCTGTTGGATGCATAAGCGTCTATTATGTGCGCCTTATAGTCAGGTGCGCCTTATATATGAAAACAGTTTGAAAATAGACCATTCATTGACAGTGCGCCTTATAGTCAGGTGCGCCTTATAGTCCAGAAAATACTGTATATGTACAGTACATATACACTAGTATAGACTAATCCACAATCACAACTGCGTTGCCAAGTGGCAACACAACACTGCAACTACAGCGCAGCGCTCTGTGGATTCGGCTATACACCTACTACCTACTCACGTGTACTACACTAACACTTATAGTTATATAATATTTTATGTATAGCCCAAATAGTGCACAATGCACATAATCATCATAGTGGTACGAACACAGTTTCTTTAAATTAAACTTTCCTCTCAAATGATAAATCTCGATTTGTATGTTGTATGTACCTCCACACTGTAAGTCGGATATGGCAATACAAGTGAACAATACAAAGTGTGTTGTGTTTGAGACACAGAAACCGAATCCAACATGTATGACTATTTATTCTGCATTTTATTTTATTATTTTATTTTGCTTATGTATTTCAATGACTAACCAGTGTTAATGAACCCTAGCTAGGAATGATTCAACTCCCTCCTGTCTAACCATGGAGTTGCAAGCACATGGTGCAGAAGTGTCTCCCCAGTCACGACTCTCCCCGGGGGGGGAGGGGGGTGCGAGAGATGCGAGGAGGAGGGGCTTGTGTCTGCCCCTTGAAGCGTACTGCATGCTGTATTACACGCACACATACACACACCCTTCCCTCTCCCTTGGGGAACAGAGGAGCTTGCGGCTGCAGTTCTGTGCCGCAGCTAGTGCACAGACAGACAACACTGGCAAAGAGAGAGAGAGAGAGAGAGGCAGACACTGTAGAATGCTGTGTCACTGGGGTTCTCTGCATAAACTCACTTTCCAAGCTAACACTCTCTTTCTTCTCCTTCTTTCCCTACTGCACTCGTACACAGTCAACACATGGATGGAATCGCAATCGTCCACCCAGACCAAATGAGTTGCTTTTAGTGCCTGTCTCACTGGTGGTGAGGTGTGTCTGTCTCTACTCCCCCCTCCCTGCCGGTGCATGTACTGTATGCCAGCGCCTTTATGGTTCGCATTTTGTTACGTTTTTCCTGAGGCCATGACTGTTAATACGAGCAGCACAACCCTTGTGGACAAAGCGTGTGATACTGACTGGGTGGCTAGCGTGTGTTTGATATAAATGTGGCACATGGCAGACGGCGCATCCTCAGGGTGGTGAGGGAGATCTTGGTGAGGGGTGAAGGAGGGGAGAGAGAGGAGGAGAGCAATGCGAGCAAGTGAAACAGTGAGATGCAGAGCATGCGGAGGGGTGGGGCTTAGCATCAGTCAGTTCCCTGCCTCCGTGTCCCAGCCTCTTTCCTCCTCCCTCTGTTTTCTCCCTCTCTCTCTCCTCTCTTAACATGCGGTCTCCTCATCCTGCGTGCTTCAGGCAGGCAGGCGCACCTGCTTTCGCTTCTCTGGCTCTGTATTTTCTTGTTCCATTATTACCTCAACAGTGGACTTGTGTGTTTAATTAATTTTATTTTTTATTTTTATGGGCCATTATTATCCTTGTGGCCGCGCAATAGGGGCTTCCTTCAGGCTCACTCTCTGCGCCTTTGACCCGATCCTGTTGGGGGGTGGGGGGGCCAATTGGGACCACCTCCCAACGTGCTGAAAGGGGGGTGGGGGTGAGGTGGGAGAGGGTCTAGCAGGCAGGGCTGCGGAGGGAGAGAGGCTCTCGCCGGGGAGAAGAATGGTTATGCCTGCCCTTCGTGCTCCGGTCGCGCTGCTGCTGCTGCTCCGTAGGCTGCGTGTCGGTCAGGCACGGCCCTGCGCCACCTCCACCTCTCTCTCACCATCATCATGAGCCTCGCAGGAAGGATCGCCTGCTCTATGCTCAACTGCTTCGTAAGTCCAACGGCCCTTTCTCTGTACTAGCCTTTCTTGGGTGTTTGTGAACACATTGTGGTGTGTTCTGTTCTCTCATTGTGCCGGTGTGACTTGGAATGGGCGTGTTTGGAAGAAACCACTCACGCTTGTACCTCTACGGCTCTGGCGTGCATGCGTGTCAGTCAGTGGGGGATGGGGTATAGGGGAGTGGTACTCGCCGGCACACGTGAGCGCTGCAGCTATTAAGTAACCGATGTTGGCTCCATCTACACTGTACGCATGTGAGCCGTTAGTGTTAAATCTGCTATTTCTCATCCATGTGATGATGAAAAGCTATGGTTATCCACCACCCACCCCAACCAACGCCATGGCATGCTGCTATTTCACACCTCTGTTCTATCGAGGACCTTGTGCCACGTGCGTAGCCATGATGAGAAGAATCGGGGCG
Source organism: Nannobrachium achirus (assembly GCF_963921795.1). Taxonomy (NCBI): domain Eukaryota; kingdom Metazoa; phylum Chordata; class Actinopteri; order Myctophiformes; family Myctophidae; genus Nannobrachium; species Nannobrachium achirus. Next base: position 28,701,521 of record NC_137826.1, on the reverse strand, counting down.
TTGGGGGAAGACGAGGAGAACGTGTAGTGGAGTACCTCGTGTTCCAAAGAGTCACAGATGTACAGGGACTGTATACATGAATGCATAGAGATGGCAGATGGCTAGCTAGCAGAGAATACCTGTGGCACAGAGGGTATAAGGTAGAGGTGATAAGTGAAGAATAAAAGCCCTTTCACAGCATGAGCTGGTGCATGTATCATCTACCTATCAACCTCTGAAGTTTCAACAAGACTAACTAATCTCATCTGTGCACATCATCATGCCACTACAAAGTAGGCTGCATGCAACATACAATAATAGTTTCTGGATAATGCCATAATACTACTACTACTAGCTAGCACTTACATACACAGCTTCAATATTCAAGCTCAAATCATGACGTTGACTGCTATCTTACAGCTAGTTACATTTGCACCTGGTATATGAATTGGTGCACACAGCCTTTACTTTTACCTGCCAGATAGTTAATTTGCTTTGTCAGCCCGGATGATGCTTAATCATACATAAATAAATGCAGCACTTATGCAATAATTAATAATACAAATGTGTTACTCTTAAATCTGATAAAAACTAAAACAAAAAACATAAAATGTGATCATTTTGAGGTGATGGCAGGTAAGATGTGTGTTCAACCTTCTCAACTCTTTCCCTATGTCTAGTATGGGATTAAACTGGTTAGACAATAGGTTATAGGCACAACTACACAATTTACTATCTCACTCCAATGTGTTATACTGCCATTGTTTCTGCTGAATCAGCAAACCCTGTGTCGTGTCTGTCTACAGTAGTTCTGTATCATCCCCTGTTGCCATCTCTTTGAAGCATACAAACGTATAAAGCCAAAGGGAGATGGGAGAATAGAGCCAAGCATCACAAGCAAATGTTTTGTTCTCCCTCCATCGTCACTTTTCATTGATTGATTGATGGAATATTGTTATGAGACAGATGTGAACAGCAAGGGATACAGTCAGACATTTGAGCTAAAAGGATTAAGTCCTGGGGACCTGTTTCCATTGTGGTCCTATGTATGCAATTCATCAACATAGCATAGAAATAACACCAAAATACAATATCATCAACAAATATAAAACACTATATGTACAAAGTACACCAGTAAGACTCCCTAATCGGACCGTCAGGTCGCATGTTTACAAGCAGCCTCATGGTGGTGCTAGAACAGGGGCATGTGCAGGTAGATGTGAAGATTTGAAGTGGCATGTATGCCTATATGTGGAGGGAATGTGCGTGGCTAATTGCAAAGAAAAGGCATGTGGTGTTCATGATTTGCGGATTTATTATATATTTTTTCTTTTTGAAAAGGGAGCAATCCAGCAAACTTAAGAAGGCAATCATAGCCTATCAGGAGGGAATATGGGAAATTAGACAGATGCACGTTGATGACATGAGTTGCGAGATACTGTGTTCTGCTGTGCGTGATTTTTAGGCAACATCTGTTGGAGCAGTGTCCATTAATGTTGTCTGCAAAAAGCAACCTCATGGTGGCGCTAGAAGAGGGCATGTGAGAAATCAGGGGTGGAGGTTGTGGTTTGCCAGCCAAGGAGTGTGTGTGCAAAGTTTGGCATGGATAGGGGCAACTTAGCCGGAGATAAGAGTAGGGCCAAAAGTGTGACGTGACGTGACGGACAGACGGATGGACTGACAGACAGCAAGTGGAGGTTTTGATAGTAACTGCGACCTGACAGTCGCAAAAAAGGGGGGAAAAAGCTGTCTGCAGTGAATGCCATGTCATCTTTGTGTTCCAGCTATAATTGCTACAAAGAGAACTATAACAAGTCTTAATTTAATTCAGGACTGTTTTTTCCATGACTACGCCATTATACCCCATGGGCTAAATGAATCAGGAATGTAACATGAGCCAAGAGCTTTCTGAGGGACGAAGTCTCAGTCTGTGTCTCACTTGTTCCAGTATTGGGCTAAACCCAATACTGACTGGCATCTTGGAGCAGGACCTTAATGTGTAGCCCATGGCAACGAGTTGTGTTACTGATGCAGGCCTTGGTCACCGCCACAGACTACTCTTAGAGGCACAGGGGCATCAGTACGAGGAAAATGAGACGTTGTAAGCTTGTAGACCGGTGAGAGAGATTCGGTGTAGGCAGAGAAAAAAGCGGTCCAAGTACAGTTGTAATTCAGATTCGTTTTACTAGAGGGTTTAATTTAAGACGTGGTTAATTATCTATTAATAATAATTAACTATCTCTTATCCAGCACATTCTATAACCTTGTATATACAATATACAATACCTGCTGTAACTTCTTTGTTTAACTTTAACTACACAGAAATGTATCTCTGCTGCTCACTCCTTTCTTTGATTCTGTGATTTTCCAGTGCTTCTGTCTCCCAGTAACGTAGCCGTGTACGGAGGTTTCTGTGCACTGGCAACATTTGACAGACAGGAGCTCCAACGAAATTTCATTTCCAGCAGCACCTTTAAGTTATTTCTAGAGTTAGAGCCACAAGTGCGTGACATCATCTTTACGTTCTACGAATCCAAGTACGCCTCTTGTCTCAAACTACTGGATGAAATGAAGGACAACCTTCTGCTGGACATTTATCTGGCTCCTCATGTCAGAACACTGTACACACAGATCAGTATGTTGTGACCTGGAATTCAGATGTGTGTGCAATAGATTGTTTTGGTTTCTAGAAAAGTGAGCTTTGCATTAGGTAAGAGTAAAGCCCTTTGCACACAGGACAGTTGCGTTTTTTTTTCGTTTGCTGCATGAATAAAACTCATTGGATTTGGTGTGCAATGCTGTGCGGAATCGGCGCTGCGGATCCCAAAAGGAGTCATAAAAGGAGTGATGAGTTTTTTACCGCATGCGACAAGACGCACAAATCGAACTGGGTTCGATCGAGAAAAAAACGCACGGCCGCAGCCGCTCGTCGCACGGCTAATTCGGATCCGGTGTGCATGAGGTCGTAGAGAATCATTGTTTTCTTTAAAAAAAAAGAAATTGTCCGTTTTATCCGTGCGGATAAACGCGCCTGTGTGCAAAGGGCTTAAGACCCCCTGTAGAGCTTCACCAGTCCATGGAGTACAACAGCTCACTTCTCAATCTATTGTAAAATTGGGCTTCTCATTTAAACATGGCTACAGTGTGAAATATTGACATGGACAGGGGGAGAGCAGTACAAGGGAAAGGGTGTGGGAGTTTGGTAGGATTCATCATATTCTTGTCTTGTCTTGAACTGGATTAATCTCCTTGAATACATTGGCCATCTGACCATCCCAAGGTGAACAAAACTTGTCTCTGTTCCTCTTTTTTTTTTTTTTTACATCTCTTCCTATGTCTGTCACTGAATAATAAATTACTACTCACCACATACAAGGCCATCAACAGCCTAGCTTCCCCTACCTCTCCTTCAGCACAATGCCCCCTCCAAATGTGCTGGGTAAATCTGATCTTCTCATCATCCGTCAGTTTGTGTCGTTCGCTCTTAGTTTCCATTTCCACAGTTTGCCATACAAAACGTATTTTTACATATCACAAACAAGACAAAACATAACCAATACCCTAAGTCAGCCTGACAAACCTGCCCTCAACAGGAGACACACCAAAAATAGACACAGATACAGGAAAAAACTAATTTGGTTTGAGTCACCTGATCAATCTGAAGGAGGTAGGCTTCCATGTCGTTATGGGCATCATGAACATGATGTTTGTGTGGCTCATGCACAAGTGCAGCCCTTTTGTTAGCACCTGTTAATTGAACCACTTGACGGCAAACCAATGTTACCTACAGTACCCGTGCTCTGCCTTTCTATCTTGTTACCCTTAGGGCTCTCTGATGCTGCCTTCAGAAACGGCCAAAAAAAGGTACCTCAGCAGGCAACGTTTTACTCCAACTTCAGAATGGGATGGACCTTGATGGCTTCCTGCTGTTTAATGCTGGCTGTAGACGGCAGTATTTGTTCCCACTGAGACAGACAGCCTCCAACTCTGAAAAGGAGGCTGTATCCATGGCAACTGTTATTGAAGACAAAGTAATTGTCTCTTCCCCCTATCTGATGTATCATCACAGTAACCTTCACTCTTTCAACCACCCCATTTTGTTCCTTTAGTCCCGTATAGTGGTCAATGGACTTTCAAAAAATGTATTAGAACATTGTTTTCCGCAAATAATGAAACAACAAAATAGCATTGTCACTGCCAAACGGACATTATTCCAGTTATCAGCTACTGTATATCACAAATTGTCACCCAAAAATATTTAGCTAGTTAACAAGCACTTGAGAAAAGCAGGAAGGAGGTTGTGTTCGTCTTGTCTGTCTGTCTGGCCCATCATTTTGGTTGCTTGCTGGCCAAAGGTGGGGGAGGGTGTGGAGGCTTTGAGCAGTGACGAGGCAAAAACACTCAGGCAGGCTCAGGACATGCTGTTCTCCATCTTTCTGGCTCAGAACAAGCACTGCATTTCTTGTATTTTAAAGCTGTGTTAATCTGATTGTATGTGATTGGGGACAGCAGCGCATATAATGGACCCCCCCCCCCCCCACACACACACACACACACACGCACGCACACACACACACACGCACACAGACAGATGAGCTAAGGAAAATATTGTTAGTGTTGTTTGTATATGTAAACCTGGCAGCAGAGTTTTCTGTTGTTGCGCTAAGTTTCATCTACTGGCTAAGATGATCAGAAGTGCATTTGGAAAGTCCTATGTACAAGACAGAATGCCACTTATTACTCATTGTCCCTCTGTGACAGGGCTCTGCAAATGCTACACCTGTCTTGCTCTCTTCCCATAAGCCCAGAACAGCCTTCCTTTCCTCATAATTTCATCCAACAGTCAACCTAGTTTCCCAGTACCTAATCCTCCCATCTATGAGTGTGGTGATGGGTTTATAGAACAGTATCTATCAACACTGAGCCTGGTTCTGGTCAGTCATTTTCATTTTACGGTACACTGTGTGCTAGGCTAGCAGGGACTCCTGGGATTGCCGTGTCAGGGCAGCTTTATAAGAGCAACTACCAAATGGTGCTGACTTACGTCATGTCAAGTTGTGCAGGACATAGAAAACCATGTACATGGTAGAAATATAGATAGTAAGGGTAAATACCCGTTTCCAGAAACTGGTATCAAATCTCTGAGAGGTGCTCATACTATTAACTTGTTACATCATTTATGGCTTCTGTCTGGCACATCCCACCAAATATTGTTCCCCAAGCATAGCAAATTAAACTATTCTTCAATAATAAGGCTGCCGTTCCAGTTACCCAGCAACAGTGAATGAGATCTACCTATAATAACCTGACTCGTCCAGGTGGTCTCTGAATGATGCCCATGGTCCGATAACCCCATCTAGGCCCAGGAGAAAGTAGAAAGATTGATGACACCAGGCTGTCTAATCATTCAATCCACATCATAGGCTGACTTGGGTCAGAGCTCATATTGACACGTTAAGACGTTTGTATGAGATTGCACAGCAATAGAGGGACAACCGGAGATGGAGGTTTACTAGTGATACTGGAGTATTGACTTGGAAGCCAAAAGTGTCAGTTTAAAAGGAGTAATGTAATATATCACAACAAGGACATCTTGTGGAATGTTTGGCAGCTTCATTGGTCCTGCTATGGGTCAGCTGGAATATTGTTTTCCGTTGTCACATTCACTCTGTCATTCACTGTTACCTCTTGAGGGTCCTGCAGTGCTTCAATCAAAACACAATGTCAGCTTGAACATTAGCAGGAGGACATGGAGCCTGTTATCTATCGTGATGACCATGATGATGGCTATGATGGCTATCCTATAAAGGGTGTGATTACATCTTCACTCAGTATCATGCAGCTCTCTTGGATCGTGCATCACTTCTTCACAACGACGGATCCCCTTAAGTGGGATTCAGATTTAGCCCATTCAAAGTCAAACACAGCTCTGTTTGATACCTCTTGTTCTAAACATCCACTCTACTCAATATTTACGAACAGTGTACCTATTAATTCCACACCACATGTTTATTTTTTTTAATTGTGCTGCCTATGTGTATTGCTTCTCCACACATATGACAGACCATGACAAAGAGATAATAGCCAAATATACAGACTTAAGTGTTTCTTCTCATCTCCCAGTTGAGAGTTTTGAAAAGAGACAGGTTGAGTTTGGTGACATGGTGAGGAGGGGCTGGTATTCTTGGCACACTGTCTCTATTTCCTCCCATTTTGCCCAGTGGGTGATGTGCTTGTCATATGGTTAAATCGCTGGCTTAAACCTGAGGACAACAGATGTAATGACTGCTCACATGGCAGGGGGTCTGTATGATTAGCCATCAGGGGGTTTCCCCGCCATTGCTTTTATTGTGTTCACTGTGCGTTTGTCCTAGCCTATGATTAACTGTTATTTCATCCATTTTGCTATATAGAGCCAGTAGTATCCAGAACCAAGACAAAGGCCATTGTTCAAATAAAATAGCATTTATTAAAACTACTACAGCACAATTTCTGTGTTAATGATGCATCGCAAAGCCTGGGGGTACATTATGTTTTAGACACATCTAGTGGTGCAAAATGTCAGTCAATATTTTGAGTTATTATTTTTATAAAAGTATGAAAATACAGTTATAGTAACAACTTACACAATTAACTTAAAAAGCACAGTAGTGAACACTCCCTGTGACCTAAAAGAGAAATTAGGCGTTTGCCAGGGACCCAAATCAGTGAAAATAGCTGATCTACAAGCTCACAACGCGGCGCATAATAATTAAACCCAAACTGTAGGAAACAAAAAACTGTGTCTGTGTTTGGGAAACAGTGGTCTAATGTCTAGTCTGTCTGTGGATCACAAAGCTCCTAGAGTCAAGTGTGTGATTGGAGGCACTGAGAGATGGTGAAGAGTCTGACCATCTGCTGCTGAGACACCCACAATGGAGAGAGTGAGAAAAGGAAGAATTGTCTCCTCCTACACAATTTATTTAGTAGACAACTACTTGTAGGAGATCAATGGGTTCCTTTTTTTTTCTCTCTCCTCAACATTTGGGTTTTGCTGCATGTTGGCTAGAATTGATTTTGTGTTTTTGTCTGTCACTCCTTTTTGTGTAGTAAATGGAATTACAAACTTAGAGCATATTAATAATACCTTTAAGGCTTTCGAATTTCATTTGGCCCTGTTGGCCTTCATTCCACATGATTTTCTGACCTGATTGACATGTTTGTTCAGTCTGAAAGGGAAACTTGGTCATCCCAGGCAGAAAGAACAAAGGTGATTGCCCCCTCTATTCCTCTCGTGTTCATGTCCCACTACTCTTGTGGTTTTACAGGCATTTTAGGCACTTTAGAGTTAAAGTGACACACAGGATTTTGCACTCGTCTCCTCATGTTGATGGTTTAGCAGTTCACAAGGCTCCCTTTCACATTCACATTGACATCAATTTTCACACTGAGCCCACAGAAGTACAGGCCTTTCTAAAGCCACAATTTCTTTGTTTACTCAAGGCTTTGGCACCATGTTGTCTGAGACTGCAGCTGTTGGCATCAGGTGCAGAGTAAATGTTTGACCTACGTCATAACTGATGGCCTGGACTCAAGCTAGCAAGACTACAAAATGCAATGGCTGCAGCTCCAACATTAGTTTTACAAGTGAGAAATGCTGTCATTATGCAGTGTCAAACATTTGTTTCATGGAGCTTTCTATAAATGCCCTTCTCTGCTTCAATCGGAGAAAGCCATAGTCTCTGACTTTGTCTCTGAACAGAGTTTAATTTGAGATCTTTCATTGTCAATAATTAAGCTGCTAAATGATGCATGCGAATATGCTCTAGTATGTGATAGTGAAATTCCACCTAAGGTTTAGGCCCTTATTAGACGGAGACGCTGCCGATCTCATTTTGGATTCGTTATCAAAATGAGATCGCCTTTACACCTCGCATTGGCTCCTCATTGACTCGTATTGTCTGCGTTTACACGAAACGCACCATGTCATGCAAAATGCTGTAGTACATATGCCCGTACATATAGGCTACTGTGTATTTACCCTTCAACTATAAAATATAGCCTATGTTGTTTTTAATGAGACATAGGTCTACATTGTAATTATGCTCCCAATTAAATCCATATTATTATCGTCTGTTCGCATATTCAATGAGTCCCGCGGTGCAGCCAGTTGGCTGAAGTTAGGCCTACATCATAGAGGTTTTTTAAAACGCCAATAAAAGCCACCTGGAAGATGAAGGTTGGAACAACATTTATATGGAGCATTCTAAGGGGATGGGCGATATAAAGTCGGAAAAAACGTATAACGCACCAATGGATGCGACATCACGCGAGCGAGTAGACTACAGAGGCGCACATGGGTATGGTATAACGTACCTTGATTACAGGAGAAAATAATAAAATGTACTTCTTAAAATGAATTCATCATGCTTGTTGCTAAAAAGTATTGGCAACATGACTGGTGTAATTGCATGCTTGCCTTCACAAGTGCAAGACAACAGCCATGTTACCATACCTTAGCATTTGCAGAACTGTCGCTGCTGGCAGGATCGCGTCGAGCAGCCGGAGGAGGAGAATTTTCTTTTCTTTTTTTTTTGACATTATGAGCGAGTGTGTAGGCCTATTCGTGGACTCTTTTTATTCTGTCTGTCTGTCAGCATATTCTTTACATTACTCGTGTGAGTAGCCTAATGGCAAAGCATCTGGATAAATCACTGTCTGTCTGTCTGTCTGTCTGTCTGTCTGTCTGTTTGTCAGCCAGACTCAGCATATTACAATAACGCACTCATTACCTGAAGTCCGCTGCTTCTGTGATGTGATGTGATGCGGTGCATGAAGAATTAATCCAGTATTTGTTGGTGAGAAGTTGAAAAGGGGGAACGCAAAATAGTCATTAATCATTAGTTTGCTTAGAATGGAATGGTTACCAATCCATAGCCTAATGGTTTAATTTAACTTTGCGGAGAGGAGAGCTGTTGCAACTCCGTCAGGCAGCTATAGGCTACCAGGTGCGACTCATGCGTAATTATTGATCTGACCCTACTTCTGCTGGCAGTTGTAATTGCTTATGTTGTCTATAAAACAATAAATGTTTTATAGCCAAAAGGCTATAGACATTTTTAAAAGGCTTTCATATACTCCTGACATTTTTCAAATGAGGTTTGGTCTTATAGATCACTATGTGTTCAGTTTGGGCTATTTTCTGGGTTTTAATTAGGCCTACAACAACACAAATAATAATAAATACATTTTCGGTTAGTCTGACACACTGACACTGTTATGCAGCAGGGGAGGGGGGAGCAGGGGAGGGAGTGCTATGACATCATCGCACTCTCCCTCGCTGCCGAATTCCTTTATTACACAGCTGCGTATATGATGCGAAAACGCACTTTTCCACTTTCAGACCCGAATTCAAAAAGTGTCGGATTAGGTCATAAAAACGCGTCTCCGTGTGTCAAAATGGCCGTTTTACTAGTAAAAACTACCTGGTAATTAAAAATTCGTCTCCGTATAACAGGGGCCTTAGTTTCTTGCATCAGAAGCCTAGTAGTGTAATGAATAATGGTAAATTCAGCATTTTAGAGGATATAGAGAGTGTTTTAGCAATGACCACAAATGTACACATTGCCTGTGGTTTCACATTGCATTGAATAAACTGGCTGTACCTAGATTGAGATATTTGTCCTTCATGTGCTCATATACTAATTCATTTCCTGTTGTTCCTTTTTATCTGTTTCTGAGACATAACCTTGGTTACAAGCATGTTTTTCAGTACTGGCCTAATGGCAAATTAAGTCGTCTGACCAACATTGGCTTTGTTGTTGTGCGTTGCAGGGTGAAGAGGGGCCTCCAAGTCTGGAGTACATCAAGGCCAAAGACCTGTTCCCCCAGAAGGAGCTGGTGAAGGAAGACGAGAGCCTTCAGGTAATATTAGAATTCTGATCATCTCTTAAACTAAGTAAGCTTTGCTGGAGCCTATCTCCTATTTCTGTAGCATGAGCTGGACATGACACTAGTATGTCGCAGGGACTTACTTAATCCAACCCTTGATGCTGAGTGCCAAGCAGGTCCCATTTTTCAGTCTCTTTGGTATGACCCGATCGGGGATCGAACCCCAACCTCCCAGTCACTGAGCTGGTAAAAAAACTCTTTAACTGCCAGGTATTAATTAATTAATTAATCCGCCTGTGCCACAGGTTTTCAGAGTTTTACCTTATTTTCCACGGCAACGGGAACGCACCCGTAGAGGTCGGCAGCGACAGGGATCCCAGTAAAAGTGGGAATTTGCAATTTCATAAAATTGAAAATGGAAAGATATGATAGATTATTCATTGTCTAAACTGTACTTGAACATGAGACGAGTCAAATTTGTTAAAGTTGCAGTGCTATGTTTTGTCTTATGTTCTCAGAATATATTGAATATGTTTTTCAAGTGACTAAATTTGTTCAGAAAGCCTGGAACCTGGAAGGCTTTGGAATGTGGTAAAACAATAATGTTTATGCTTGTGAAGCAAAAAGTTTTAAAATGTATTCCATGGAAAAGGTGCTGCTGTCAGTGACAGAAGTGGGATGGGTCTGTGCTAAATTAGTTCGGACTAGCTGGCAGTGTCAGTAGGCCTCATTTATAACATAATCTCCTAATCGCAATAATTTGAGATAATTGCAATTATCTTTGCATATTCGTCATGTCGACTTGAAATATGTTCTTACATGTTCAAACATTTTCCTCAAAAAGCAGATGGCACATTTTTCTAAATATTTTTTAAATATATCAGTAATTTCTTTATATATGTAAGTAATTTTGTCATATCCGTCTTGTGCAAGTTTTGTTTACAAAGCCTAAAATACAAACAGTAATCCACTGGCTGTCCCTCCGTCCGTCCGCCCGTCAGTCTGTCCGTCACGTCAGGTCACGTCACGTCACACTTTTGGCCCTACTCTTATCTCCGGCACCGTTGCCCCTATCCTTGCCAAACTTTGCACACACACTCCTTGGCTGGCAAACCACAACCTCCGTCCCTGATTTCTCTCATGCCCCTCTTCTAGCGCCACCATGAGGTTGCTTTTAATGCCACTTACAGGCCAATTTGTGTATACATGCGACCTGGAGGTCGCTTATCTCCCGATTAGGGAGTCTTACTGGTATTCATATGTTTATGGTTCAATAAACACAATTGAATCGTTTATATCGTCTATTATTACAGCTTCATACACGTTACGCTTATGAATGAAAATGAGAATCGGGCAAAGTCATGTACAGTAGGTATGTTTTGAAGGTCTTTGTTATTTCTTTTGGCAACTAGAATCGCCATAAAAGTATCCTCCAAGCTATCTACAGTATTTGCTCTCTCTCTCTCTCTCCCTTCTCTCTGCAGTCATGCATTGTTTCACATCCTCCTGCTGCCTTTTGTCATGCTTTTATATAAAGAGTTCAATGAGTTCATGACTGACTGACTGGCTTATATAGCTATGGTGGCTGTATGTGCTGATCTGCATTCACCCCACCCATACGTATATGTACAGTACACATGGTTCTATACAGATGTGTGTGCACACAGGCTGCTTGGATCGGAAGTCACGACTCACACGCCAAGTCAGGAATTATTACGTGCCACTTTTCTCTTTGACCCCCCCACCCTCTCCCTCTCTCTTATAAAAATGTATTGTGTAGCAGTGTTTCCGAAGGCTGTGTAGCGGAAGCGTGACACTATATATCTTCTATAGATCTTCTGTTGAGCTAGCCGCTGACTAGCCAGTGACTCATACACCTACATTCGGAGCACAGCTTGTTTAATGCAGCTCCAAGGCTGCATGCCATTGCTAACTGTGGCACCGGACACATTGTACATCATTCTTCCACACAGTGGAGCAGCACGCAGACACACACACACACACACACACACACACACACACACATACTCTCTCTCTCTCTCTCTCTCTCTCTCTCTCTCTCTCTCTCTCTCTCATGCACAGTGAACAGAACACAGCTGGTACACGCTGTTCTTTCCGTGGTCACATTCTGATGTTTCTATTAGCAATCGAGATGAAATCCAAAGGGAATTGGGCCGCCACCCCGTTATTTACTTGCTATGACAGAAGATAATGGATAATCGACCCCCTCCTCCCCCCTCGTACTAAGGGGACAATGTTATGTCAACCCAACAACAGCTGCATTCCAGTCAACACAGCTTCCACTTTATCCGCAGCTGCACCTCTTTATCAGTCACTACATAAGGTTAGTATAGTTTCAGTTGGCCTGTCACAGTTATTACATAATTGCCCTAGTCGGTTAGTTTTATATAAAAAAAGAGATGCAAAGCAATTACGCACCAAAAACCAACATAAAAAAAAAACGGACTCAAAAGTTCAGTTTCCATCTGTATTCACCCAGCCACGCTTCTTTTCACCTGTGTGGGTTGTAGCTGATTACTAGAGCGAACGAACGCATATAAATAAGGTCATGGTTTACCACTGTAGATCCCTCTAGTAAAAATGTTGCTCTCCGTTCATCCTCAACGGGTACACATTATTGTGTATTATTATTTTATGCTTTAACGATTGAAAAATAGCAGATATACAAGCTCACAGCGCGGCACCGAGTGCCGCGCTGCAAGCTTGTAGATCTGCTATTTTTGAAAAATCTTTAAAATATAAGTGTCTTTTGAATCCTTCTAAGATTTTTTGTTTCTATGTCAGCAATCTGGCCGGCCATCGTCAAAGAAAAGGTCCTTTTCACTTAACTGGAGCTCAGTTAGTCTGTTCTTGAGAGACTACTGTGTCAGTGGTTCTCAAACCTTTTCATGTGAAGGACCACCAAAATGATATGTATTTGGCCACGGACCCCCATCTCAAAATATTTAGTTCCAGGGACCACCCAGAACCAAAATGTGTGCTACAAACGTTCGCTTTGAAAATGCATATTCAAAGATTTGCACAAATTTTCACGACTTTTTTAAAAATAGCAGATCTACAAGCTCGCAGCGCGGCACTCGGTGCCGCGCTGTGAGTTTGTATATCTGCTATTTTTCACTGGTTAAAGCTTTCAATAATTCTAAATGGGTTATTTAATTATGCTTCGATTAATGGCACTGCTTGGAATGGGCACCCTCGTCGTCACTGACTGTCTGTCATGACAAGAACACCTCCATGGTTACACCCGTTGCATGCCTGCCGTCAGTGATGTAAAGTAACTTACGTACTGTACTTGAGTACAATTTTGAGGTACTTTTACTTTACTCAAGTATTTCCAATTTTCAATACTTTTACTTCTACTCCACTACATCTCAGAGGCAAATATTGCACTTTTACACCGGTCTACTAATTACAAAACATACAGTAACCACTTCAGCCCTATATACGTTTCGGCCATTTGAAAATAGCCGATCTACAAGCTTACAATTCTCTAACTATTAATTAACTGAATGTCTGTCAGTCTGTCTGTACTCTGACGTCATAGTACTGACGTCAGAGTACGGAACACCATATATGGGCATAAAAGAGAGCCAGACAGACATAGATAAGAGATCTCCATATGTATGGGTATGAAAGGGACACAGACAGACAGACGGATACAACGGGTATTGCACACCTGGACATAATGGTGACTATTCTGCCCAGCGGGCACCAGTCTAGTTATTACAAAACATACAGTAACCACTTCAGCCCTACATACATTTCGGCCATTTGAAAATTACCGATCTACAAGCTCACAATGTGTCGCTTGTAGATCTGCTATTTTCAAAAGATGTTATACATTTGAAAACTTGTGAAAATGAACATTCTGTGTAATGAGTACTTTCTTTCTTTTTTGTATTTATTTATTATTTTTTTAAGATATGTTTTGGGGCTTTTATGCCTTTATTGACAGGACAGTACGCTGACAGGAAATGGGGAGAGAGATGGGGAGTGACACACAGCAAATCTGATCGGGCTCGGGAATCGAACCAGCAACCCAAAAAAAAGCCTATGTGGTATGCGCCTGGACCAGTAGGCCAGTGGGCGCCCCAGTAATGAGTACTTTCGGCTTAAAGTACTTAAAGGGGAAGACCACCCATTTTCAATATTGAACTGTGTAATTAATATACCTTAGAGGAGTTGTGTGGAAAATAGAAAAAACGCTCCCCCCCTTTTGTGTTGCCTAGAACTGGAGGATTGATTTTGGGGTTTGTATTGTAAAGTACAACTTGATGACATCACACCGTTGTACTTTACAATACAAACCCCAAAATCAATCTTCCAGTTCTAGGCAACACAGAAGGGGGGGAACTTTTTTCTATTTCCACACAACTCCTCGAAGTTATATTAATGACATAGTTCAATATTGAAAATGGGTGGTATTCCCCTTTAACACTCAGGACGCCACCATTCACTTGCGCTTTATTTTGAAGAGCCCCGGAAGCTCCGTGCGTGTGCACGTGGGTGTACACTGACGATCCAGGAAGGAGATCTGTTTGTTTACAAACGGTCGCGAAAACTAAAATCCTAACCGGGGCCGACCATCACGGCATAGTGTCGCCGTGAAGACAAGTTGATCTCGGCCTCCTCGGCGTTATTTGCACCTTATTTCGAGATAAAGCCGTTTTTATGTTTCAGTATAGAATAGGAGTCAATGGATAATGGCCGCTCTCGGTTGCTTCTGGCTGCGTTGCGTCATGACGTATGCAGTTTTTTCTTTCACCAGCACCCGTAGCAAGCGTCTGAGATGCGGGTTACCATGGAAACCTTATCTCGTCTGTGAATGTGTTTGGCTACCAAGAGCAGCCAAACTGTTAAAGTATATTTTGATACCAATACTTTGGTACTTTTACTCAAGTAAATGTTAAATTCCGGACTTTTACTTGTAACAGAGTATTTATAATATTGATACTTTTACTTAAGTAAAACATTTGAGTACTTTTCCCAGCGCTGCCTGCCGTCGTCATCATCACGTACTAGTGCACCAGCAGGTCCTCCTCTGTCTCCATGACTCAGCAGCTTGCATGCTAATGCACAATGGGTTAGTGCAATATGTGTTCTCCCAGGCAACAATGTGAGCGTAGCTTATCAGGAATCCAATGACCAGGCCGTGTGTCACACGTTGTCCCCAGTGATTACAGTCGTCAGGGAATTGACAGGCAACCATGTAGACTAGAGCAGGGGTCTTCCAGGGGACCCCTTAGTTGAGAGAGAGCTGAAGCAGTTTCATTGTTTGACAGCATGATCAACAGTGTATTTTGGATTCATGTTAATATGTGTTTTCAGATATTTAACCACTTGAACGGTCAATATTTAATAAACTTGACCTTTCACTGTACTTAGTCTGCTCTTTTCCCCCTCCAAAGCTCTTTGCCGAAAATAGCCGATCTACAAGCTCACAACGCCTCGCGCTGCGAGGCGTTGAGTGTAGCAAAGAGAGTAGCGTTACTCGGTGTACATGGAACGGTGATGAGTAATGGTCAGGTGCTTCGTTCGCCCGATGAAAGCCGGGGGGGGGGGGGGGGTATGGGGGGGAGGTGTACAGCTGTTATCATGAGTATTGTCACTCATCAGCCGACAGAAAGCACACGCTATCTGAGGTAACGGAAAGTTGATTTTATCTCTTCCACATAATTTCATCCGATTGAAATCCATTGTTCAACATCCGTCTCAATAAGAATTTTACTCTACAGTTTAATGAAAAGAGAAGCGCCTCCCACCCCTAGTTTGGCAATCGTAATGCAATTCCTCTCAGTGAGACGTTGCGAAGCGCTGAATTCTCTCATTTGCAAATCCCGCCCCATTCTGCCCTGTTACTATGGTGGTACAGATGACCCTGGGCAGATTGTTTTTATAGTGGCAGTGAATGGGGGGAGAGGGTATTTTCATTGCCTCATTATTGCAATTTAAAGTACCAAAGGAAAAACATCTAGGTGATATTAATAAAAAGGGAAGACAGGTACAGTAGTTACATTGCAAAACAGGGGGTTTCCCCCGAAAATATATGTTTTAATTTGTTTAATCCCAGTGGGACAGAATCACCATTGCAGATTATTTTATAGTGGAAGTGGATGGGATTTTTTTTTCATAGCTATATATATAGCTATATAAAGCAGATTGTTTTTATAGTGGCAGTGAATGGGGGGAGAGGGTATTTTTATTGCCTCATTATTGCAATTTAAAGTACCAAAAAAAAACACATCTACGTGATATTAATAAAAAGGGAAGAAAAAAGTACAGTAATTACATAGCAAAACAGTAGTTTTCCCCCGAAAATATATGTTTTAATTAGTTTAATCCTCTGGATCAGATAGAGGACATAAATAGAAAGAGAAAGCGCAGTGCATTTTGGGTAGGAAAATGAAAGCCAGCCTATAGTTCTCCTCACATAATAGGCTGGCTTTCGTAATTCTGCCCATTCAAAATATATGTACCCAATCGAAACTCTTAGTTACATTGATAAGGTCCATGTGAACTAGTTTGTTGAAGCTTATTCATTATAATGAGCGAAATCGCTATCACCTCGCGCGGCCGTACTGCACGAACGCCGTGCTCCGCAGAGCGGACCGCTGTTGAAAGCCTGAAGCAACATTCTCCACTGCACAAACTCCACCCCCGATAGCAAAAAGTGAATGGTTTTTTCTGGTTGGCCAGTCAGGGAGTCTCAGGGACCAATCAGAAGGCTGACAAACGGTGGATTGCGCTGGCTGAACTACAGAGGATGGAAACTTCATTGTTATGTGAGGCTGTGCGGGCTGGCCAGTTTGACCGATAAAGATGCTTCCATTTTTAGACGAATGGAAGCATCATTCAGAAGTTGGCAAGTGCTGAGGACTGTGTGTCCCCCTCCACGCGGTTGGCTTTTGAAGCACTTAATGCCCCTGCCTCGGAACAAGATGAAAAATGTGTTCTATTATCCTCTGATGGGAACCAATTATCTTAATGCAGGGGTCGCGTTCCAGCAGGAGCCTGGTTTGCGGCTGTAATAAAGCGAGTCGTGCAACTAGGAATGTTAATGGACAGTTTGATTGCCCTCGCCGTGACATCAGCAGTCATGTAGACACTCCCTCATTCTGGCCCACCCTCATCTTCTGCCTGCTCAGTCAGGCTAGGTGACCAGCCCCTCTGCTCACAATGATCCTTCAATAATACCACTATGTGCTAATTGGACCCTTATACATGCTCACTCACTAACGGTGGAACATTCAGCCAGTCAGTCAGCCAGTCAGTCAGTCAGTCAGTCAGTCAGTCAGTCAGTCAGTCAGTCAGTCCATGTTCTGTCTACTTAAAGCATGACCTTATCTAGCAGCAGATATTACACACACACACACACACACACACACACACACACACACACACACACACACACACACACACACACACACGCCCCATGTCAGGCTTCGATCTTCATGCAACATTCATAAGATGTCATTAGATGACATTCACAGCTTCAGAAATAGCATTGTAATGTAGACATAAAATAAGTAATCATAATCATAATAATGATAATAAAAAGAGTAAAGCATTAAGTATAAACAAACAAGGATAATGTAAGAAGCCACAGAGAAAATATTGTTTGTAATATTGGTGTAATAGTGGTGGGTCAAACAGGGAACCTCCACATAATGCAATTCCTGAATGCGATTCCCAAACCCAGGATGTCCTCCCTTTACTGTGACTCTCTTGGGCTTTTTATGACTTTACGCTTCACGCTTCATAGCCTATGTGGTATGCGCCTGGTCCATGAGGCCTTACTGTTAAAAATAATTTATATAACATTGTTTGTGTCCCAAAAGCGTTTTTCAAAAGTTTTGAGGCTAAATTACCACTCCTGAATACAGAGCCCCTGATCATTTCTGCCTGGCTTTCTGAGCATTTTCAGCTGCAGTACCACCTTGTCCTGAGTGGGAGGACTGCGCTATTGAGCCAGTTTTGGTCCCACACTCCTCCCCACCTCCTGCTCAGCAGGCCTCCCCAACCCTCTCCCAGCTCCTCCTGCCTCCTTCTCAGGCCTACCCACCCCTCCCCAACCCCCACTCAGCACAGCAGTAGCAGTAGGTCCCGATTGTGATGTCACAATCGAACCTAAAATCAGACAGCCCATTCTGAGACCTGCTGCTTACATAGATCTGCCCATAAACTGAGAAAGACCCAATGGTCAGAAATAGGACTTTGTGATGATATAACGTGCTGGTGGGACACCAAAAAAATACATACAAATTGGAAGAATGAAAATTCATGGTGTAGTCCCTTTAAGTGTCCTGTAAAATAAATGCCATAAATAGATCGATAGATTAAAAATTATGTGCTTATAATGTGGTTTGTCTTGTGTCCTTTCAGGTGCCATTCCAAGCTCTTCAGGGGGAAGGGGTGGAATATATTGGCCGTGCCGATGAAGCCGTCATCGCCATCTCCAACTACAGACTCCACATTAAGTTCAAGGACTCTGTCATCAATGTAAGAGCAATGTGTAGACCCTTTGATTTAGCTCAAATGTTACCTGTTAACAGCAGCAAAGCTAACAAGAGTATGAGAGAGGAGGCTGTATACACTTTAATTTGACATAGTTTTCATTTCTATATACAAATATTACAGGTTATGCATAAAACATTTTATGCTGCTAACAAAGCAAAATAGCTAAATAGTACTTTGCTCAAGGTGAACTCCTTTAAGACATTATCACAGCCTGGTGGGCCACGGTATCTCTATACCCGCTCAGATGGCATGAAGTTGTTGGACCAGCTTTGCAGTTTGCACTTAAGCAGCTGCAAAGCTCCTTAGGCAGGAGTTCTTTTTTTTTCACATGGCATCTAGCACAGGTCCGACCCTCTCTGGCAACATAATCCAGCAGTCTGCATTTACTGACGTCAAGACTCTCCTCAAACACAAACAGGCCATTTGTTTGCATTTACTGGCAGCCCCCTTCTTCCCCAACCCCTGTCATCTTTTCCAACACGGCTCGACCAAAAAATAAAAGTTAATAAATCCACCATCCATAAAAACACGGCCTGAACACTGTCTGCCACTGACACCATAATGTTCAATGTTGCAACATTTCACCTTGACTGGTTTTTACAGCAATTTCAGATCAGGGCACTGAGTTCAGGAGACAGTAGCTTGCATCCCAGAGAAGACTGATATTCTGTCCTGTCTTGACCACAGCAACATACTGTATACTGTATGAATGTAAAAAGAACCCCAGCTCCCCACATAGTTGGGCTTCCAAGCTATTTTCCTATCCTTTGCCCCTTCATCCCAATTCATGTTTGTCTCTATGATTTCCACTTCACAAGTAGTTCGCACTGTTGCTGCTGTTGATCTGCTCCGCTTCATTGATCTTTCATCTGTCCACCTCTTTAATTGTCTCCCCCATGACTTGTAACTCTTCATTTTCCTTTTGTGTTGGACCTTTGGTTTAATAGTTTTTTTTGTTTTGTTTTGTTTTGTTTTTGTTTTTTTCATTTCCTCCTATCTTCCTGTGTCTTCTCCTTTCTGCCTCCCTCTCTGCTCTCTCTGTCTGTCTCTGTCTCTCTCTCTCTGTCTCTCTCTCTGTCTCTCTCTCCCTCTGTGCGTGTGCTCCCTCCCTGGTGTCACTGTGTTATAGACCTACCCAGGTGTGGACAATGAGATATCTGTGAGTACCAACATGTGTCAAATGCCACCCTCTGCCACAGTCTAGACTAGAGACTCTAGACGATTCAGCCACTCAGCCACTCTTCAGGCTGTTCGAGCTTTATACTTTGTCGTACAATAGCGTTGAACAGAGAAAATAGCCGATCTACAAGCTCACAATGGGTCGCATTGTGACTTATTCTGAGCTTGTAGAGCAGCTATTCCAAAAGTGAAAATGTTAGGGACGACAAATGTTTCGACAAATATTGAATGCCGATAGTAGAATGAAATTGAATAATTATACCCTCCTTGAATGGATGCTCCCAAAGAATTTACTATTCTGAACTACATGGCATGAAATGGTTGTGGAGCCAATGCAAGCAAGGCTCATTCCACGTTGGTGCGGACAAGTTGGCCAAAGATCAGATCCAGTCAGGAATTAGATTAATTGTCTGGAGTGACCTCATTAACAATCCAGCCCACAATAGCACTCACAAGCCTCCTGCGTAAACCATGCAATGGACCTAGAATAATTTGCTGATTTGATGTGTGTGTGGCTTATCGTGCCTAACACGAGTTCCAGGGTTTGTTGAGCTATTTGGCAGCTGCCCTCCCATGAGGGTAGAACCTGTGCTGTGTTGCAGCGGCTTGCCTCTTCACCCACAAGGGGAGGGGGGGGGGGGGGGGGGGGGACTGAGTTACTAGGGCCCAAGCATGGGCCCAAGGTGGAGGGGCTTTAATTATTTTATACTTGATGTTATAAAAATAGCAGATATACAAGCTCACAGGAGCTTGTAGATCTGCTATTTTTTTAGAAAAGTCGTGAAAATGTGTGCAAATCTTTGAATATATGTATTTTCTACACGAACGTTTGTAACTCGAAATTTGCTTCTGGGGGGGGGGTCCCTGGAACTAAATATTTTGAGATGGGGGTTCGTGGCCAAATTCATATCATTTTGGGGTCCTTCACATGAAAAAGTTTGAGCACCACTGACATAGAAACATAGGTTTTTCAAAATACCTTAGAGGGATTTGAAATATTCAAAGACTTGCACACGTTTTGACGATTTAAAAAAAATAGCAGATCCACAAGCTCGCAGCGCGGCACTCGGTGCCGCGCTTTGAGTTTGTTTATCTGCTATTTTTCAATAGTTAAAGTACCCAGGAGCCCAGAATTTGCTGCGACACCCCTGCCTGTCTGTCTGTCTGTCTGGGGTTGGTGGAGGTGCTTAAAACATGTCTGCTTTGACAGAGACCTCCCAGGATGACCGGGTCTGCTCTCTGTCTCCCCCTGCAGGTGCCTCTGAGGCTCATAGAGTGCGTGGAGAGCAGGGACATGTTCCAGCTTCACATCATCTGCAAGGACTCCAAAGTCGTCAGGTAAGGAGAGCAGCCTGCCTACCGCTGTGCACCACTTAAGGCTCTGCTGACAGACTAATGTGACTGCAGTGCAAACTAGATGAAAGCAGGCACATGCACACATAGACATCAAAGGGGGCTCAAACCCCTGCAGTTTTACCCGTGTGTAAGACCGTCTCCAGACCATAAATGCAGTTTTTACTATGGTGAAAGAAATGCAAATGCCCTCTTTCCATGCAACTCTCCTGAACTTGAATGCAGCATCTTATGTTGAAAGAATTGCCGTTACACCACATCTCTCTAGAAATTTCAGCCCCTGCCTCTCTAACATTCTCTGCACGTCCCTGGATGAAAGTATAGGAACAACACACACACACACACACACACACACACACACACACACACACACACATATAAAAGTTCTGGTAATGTGCTGACTGATTCACACTAGAGCTGGGATACCCGACCAAAATCCGACGGGACCCGACAAGCCCGACGGGCTCGGGCTCGGGTCGGACGCATTTTCACAATTAATTGTCGGACGTCGATTCGGGTCGGACATAATTTTGATTCATAGAAAATAAAGTGTAAAACGATACAACTATCGTCTCTGTGTGTGCTATTTCCTTGTCTTTCTGGTGCACTGCACGTGACTACGCTCAGTGCGTTGTCTTGACAACCATGCACATGTTCATGGGGAAAAGGAAGGAGTGTCATATATGTGACAGAGAACAAACAAACAAACAGATACACACAAGAAGAAAAAGCGAATGAGTGAGAGATAATGTTGCCGCCAGCCGAGATAAAAGTTAACTTGTCTACGGGAAAGTTTAAAGCAATTGAAAACGAAAGAGGGGATCAGCGGTATGGACGCATTTCAACGTAGTTGTCAACGCAGACATAATTAAAAAGTCAGATGTTGAATGTAGCCTAAGCCTAAAACCTATAAACCATAATGGTTGGATTAATAATAGTTTTTGATTAAGAAATACGGCCAAGGCCGCTGTTACGTGGACTGGAGTTTGTGGACGCATTAAAAGCAGATGTCAGATTCGTCTATGCTGGTAAGACTGAATACATTTTGATATTGATTGAACTGTGAAAAAGGTTTGTGTGTGAATACTTTATTAACAGTTTGTAAAAGAGGATTTTAAGTGTGTGACTGCAGCGAGTCACTGTCTGCAGTCAGACCAGAGTCACCAGACGCACAGTGCACGTTATACTGCGCTACTTAGTGCAACGTAGCCTACTTTAATATGTAATTATCTAAAACACTTTCACAAGCCACAATGTGGCTTAATATTATTAAGGCTAACAAACAGGCACGCTGCATGCACTCACTGCACATTATAACACGTTTGCTAGTGAGTGTAAATCAGTGGCTTCCTCAAAGAAAAAGAAACGAGGCGAAAAAGCGTTGAAAACATAAGGTTCGGGCCTCGGCTCGGGTCGGACGCTTTTTCATCATAAATGCTCGGACGTCGACTCGGGTCGGACAGAAAACTGTCGGACACAGGTTCGGGTCGGACAGAAAAAATGGGCCCGATCCTAGCTCTAATTCACACACGTCACGTGTGTGTGTGTGTGTGTGTGTGTGTGTGTGTGTGTGTGTGTGTGTGTGTGTGTGTGTGTGTGTGTGTGTGTGTGTGTGTGTGTGTGTGTGTGTGTGTGTGTGTGTGTGTGTGTGTGTGTGTGTGTGTGTGTGTGCGCGTGCTCGTGCGTGTGTACATACATACATACATACATACATACATACATACATAACATACATACATAACATACATACATAACATACATACATACATACATACATACATACATACATACATACATACAGTACATACATACAGTACATACAATACAATACACACAGACACACAATTCTGGTAATGTGCTGACTGATATCCACAATGGCTTTACTCTTACGGTCTGGGAGGCCCAGTGTATCTTATATGTCCAGCCTCCAGCACCGTTCCCCGTTATAATACATTAATCAATAGTTCCAGGAATAGAGTTTGCTTGGTGGTCATAGAGTTTGCTTGGAGTGTTGCATAAACGGCAACGTAATAATATTAGCAGTAGCAATGGTATTAAAGTTGTCCTTGCTACTGTTGCAGTGTCGCTTACCATATCACTTTGGCAACGATGAGATCATAGTCAATTCACAAACAATAACATGACAGTTGTAAACCAATGATGAGGCAATGTTCATCTTTGTGCTTATTGCATAACAAAGCTTTTACTTATTTTTTTTTGTTAAATATCTTTATTCATATCACATAGGTTTCAACAATATCCATTTAACATCCATTTAACACTGTAAAGATTTTTTTTTTGTTTTCTCCCTTTCCCCAACCCTCCCCCCATATTGCTATCATTAATCACTCCTTAATAAAGAAAAAGACATGAGGCATAAGACCGTACAGAATGAACATAGTTAAGCATACACAATATACACAATAGTAGAAAACAAAGCTTTTACTAAAGTCTGATTACCATAGGCAGATCTTCAAGCTCACACCGCCTCTTACTGCGAGGCGTTGTGAGCTTGTAAATCGGCTGTATGGTAATCAGAAGGTCACAGGTTGGCATCCTGGCCCACCCATGTCTACATGTGGAAGTGTCCCTGACCAAGACAACCCCAAACAGCTCCCCACCCCAGAGTGTTCATCTGAGCAGCCATCAACTGGGTGATGGTGAAACTGAATTTCCCCTGTGGGATTAACCCATTTAGGCCTAGAATTAGAAGGATTCAAAAGACACTTATAGAATCGGGTCAAAATTCTAATGTTCACGACTTTTCAAAAATAGCAGATCTACGAGCTCGCAGCGCGGCACTCGGTGCCGCGCTATGAGCTTGTATATCTGCTATTTTTCAATAGTTAAAGCATAAAATAATGATACACAAAATGTGTACCCGTTCTAAATGGGTTAACAAAGGTCTCCCCTCATCAGGGGAATAATTAAATATTTTGACATTGGAAAAAGGGTGTCCTAATCCTAATCATGTCCTAATATGTTCTCAAGACGTGAAGAAGCATTTTCTTTTCCTAACGGCAGCTGTATCAGGGTGGCCTTGGTTCCTCATCAATAAGCTCTCACGTTATTACACTTTATTGAAGGCTGGGCGGCCACTCACTAATTAATAATAACAAGAAAAAAATAGTACATTTAATTATGCCATTGGACTCACATTGTCAATGGACCCCAGTATTCTCCTTCCTAATGTGTGCGTTCTGTTTCCCCCCAGATGCCACTTTGCCACGTTCAAGCAGTGCCAGGAGTGGGTGAAGCGCCTTAACCGGGCTATAGCCTACCCGTCACGGCAGGAGGACCTGTTCGCCCTGGCGTACCACGCCTGGTGTCTGGGTGGGAATGCAGATGACGAAGACCAGCATGTCCACCTCTGTCGCCCAGGTGACTACACACGCACACAGACACACTCATAGAAGCAGAGTAGAGCATCGAAGAATGCAGACAGTCTCAGCATTCTGCGATGCTCAACTATGCTTCTGTGAGTATTACTTTGTTGACATCCAGGTTTGCCTTGTGTTCAGTTCCCTCCAGCTCATGCCGTGTGTGTGTGTGTGTGTGTGTGTGTGTGTGTGTGTGTGTGTGTGTGTGTGTGTGTGTGTGTGTGTGTGTGTGTGTGTGTGTGTGTGTGTGTGTGTGTGTGTGTGTGTGTGTGTGTGTGTGTGTGTGTGTGTGTGTGTGTGTGTGTGTGTGTGTGTGCAGGTGACCACGTTCGTCAGAGAATGGAAATGGAGGTCAGGAGGATGGGCTTTGACACGCAGAACGCTTGGAGAGTGTCCGATATGAACTGCAACTACAAGTACGTCACATGCCAGGGCTCTCTCGCTAGCTCTCTCTTTCTCTCTCTCTCTCTCTCTCTCTCTCTCTCTCTCTCTCTCTCTCCCCCTCTCTCTCCCTCTCTCTCTTTCTGTGTGCGACAGTTAATGCAGCGTGTTAGGACCCACTGTCTTGAGAGTGACTCAGTATTTTTCAGACGAGACCAGCAACAATGTCACCTTAATATCACAGAAAGACACATAGGGACTGTCTGACAGTCTCAAGGACAACATGTGTCCGTGTGTTTGCACAAAATAACACAACATGTCTGTCAGAAAGGTGTGTTTAGGGTTAGTTAACAATTAGCTTTAGCTACAAAAAAAAAAGCTTTCGCTTCTTGCACATTGAAGTCATTTGGCTTGAATTTAGACTGGGGGGAATGTTGAAAGTTGAATGCCCTCTAGAATATAAAAGAACAAGGAGATATGAGTGCATGTGCAGACATGACTTTGAATAAAGCTCCATTCTTTCAGTAATCGGTTATCTTACCAGGTAACCCCTAGTCAGGACGCACAAACAAAGACGCTAAGCATGTACCAGACATCTATAGTCTGGTACAGTGAATGGTGTTTACTTACGTTGTCTGCTGTTTGTGTGTGAATAAGTAAGACTGAGATTAGGGCAACCAGAGAGAGAGAGAGAGCATCATGTCGGGGTGACAGACACACAGGACAACTGGCTAATTAAATACGCCATAGCCTGCTGAGTACTATGACTCAGCGCTGTAGCTCTATGTTGCCTCTCTCTTTCACACTCTCTCTTTCTCCGTCATTGTTTTGCTCGCTCTCCCCCTCCCTCCCGACCAGTCATAAGACAAACAGCAGGTGAATAGGGAACATCATAGGAGAGGAGTTGAAATGGACAGATGGAGTGAGACAGTAACCCCAAAAGCAGAGAAGATAAGAATATTCTGGCGTCTGAGCCTTATACATTCTACACAGTGACGTGCAGACTGGATAGCATGTCTCTGTTAAATAGGCCTTATTATGTGTTTTAGACAAGAAACTACATTTTTACCCAGTACAATAATATCTTAAAATACAAACACAATTAGCAGATTTAGTTTGTTTGTCTGCTAGCTGGATAAATCCAAGTTCCTCTCCTCTCCTCAGGCTGTGCTCCAGTTACCCTCAGAAGCTGCTTGTCCCAGTGTGGATCACTGACAAAGAGCTGGAAAGTGTGGCATCATTCAGATCCTGGAAAAGGATCCCTGCTGTGGTCTACAGGTGTGTTTACATGAATGTATTTGTTTATTTTATTTTATTTTTGACCACCGTAGGTCTCTACTAAGTATGAAAACCTCCAGCTCCTGTCTGTCTGTCTGTCTGTCCGTCCATCCGTCCGTCCGTCCATCACAATGACACCACAACCCAGCTCAGCAGAAGGATATAGCTGACCTGTTCTGACATCACAATGATGTCGCAAATGAATTTTGTCCATGTCC
The DNA here is from genome assembly GCF_963921795.1 of Nannobrachium achirus. Lineage (NCBI taxonomy): Eukaryota > Metazoa > Chordata > Actinopteri > Myctophiformes > Myctophidae > Nannobrachium > Nannobrachium achirus. Next base: position 28,675,345 of record NC_137826.1, on the reverse strand, counting down.
CTTTTATGCCCATATATGGAGATCCCTGATGTCATCAATATTAAGGAATGTGCGTCACAGTTGGGAAAATATGGCCACATTTTGGCCAACTTAAACAACCAACAGCAACGGAAATGCAGATTTTGGTCTGGTGACATCATCAATGTGTCCCAGTGACCTGCTGGATACCCCGAAAGTAATTGGTGACCCATAAGCTAGTGACCAACGCCATCCAGTGTAAAAAATAGGCAACTCGTCAGGTGGCAGTAAATTAGTTAATTAATCAAGTCATGATTTCAATGCGACAATTTAAATTAAGACTGGATAAGTCAGGGTTCGAACCAGGGACCTTCTGACTGACAGGTAGACACTCTACCTTCTGAGCTACTGAAATCCCAGAATTGAAACAATATTCAATGGCTCACAGAGGTTTACTTTTTCCACAAGCAAATGTTTCTCCAACTGAGTTTTTGGAGCTGTGTGGAACAGAGCTCCGCTATGGGCAGGAATGTGTGTCCAGTCTCACAAGTGAGAACTGTCCCGTTGAGTTTGAACAGGATCTGCGCATGCGCGACACACGCACGCACACGCACGCACGCACGCACACACACACACACACACACACACACACACTTAATCGTTTTCAAACCGAAATCGCGATGCGAAATCCCGCGATTAGCGAATCGCAAAGGCCACGGTTTCTCTGCGAAGTAGACTTCCCAAGCAATATGGAGACGTTTTAATTTTTGAAATCCATTCATAATTGACTAAGGAATGATCAAATCAAACTGTGGTGACTTTCTTTGCTTCCGAGCATCCACACGCTGAAAGTGAAAGTGAATTTGGCACAGTGGCCACTGTGCAGGACTCTGCCAGTGCGTGGGAACTAGGGGTGCTGCAGGTGTTCCAGCCCCCCATGGGGAAGTTTTCATTTTTTTATTTAAATAAGAAAAGAACAAATCAAACATAGCAAAAATACGTTGCCTGTTGTTGTAGTTTTTTATTTATTCATTTATATATATATTTGTATTTATATATAGATATTTCCATTATAAAATGGATTAAAAAATTATAAAAAATATTAGGCCTATTATTTTTCAAACAGCAAAAATATGTTGCCTGTTGTTGTCGTTTTTTATTTATTCATTTATATATATATATATTTTATATACTGTATATATATATATATATATACATATTTCCATTATAAAATGTATTAAAAAATGATAAAAAATATTAGGCCTATTATTTTTTCGCGGGCGCGCTGCTCACACACACACACACACACACACACACACACACACACACACACACACACACACACACACACACACACACACACACACACACACACACACACACACACACACACACACACACACACACACACACACAGCTCCACTTCGAACCGAGGTTTGATTTTTAGATATTGGTTACATTTTTTTTTTTTTTTTAAGATTAGTTTTTGGGCTTTTTATGCCTTTATTGATAGGACAGTAGACTGACAGGAAATGGGGAGAGAGATGGGGAATGACATGTGGCAAAGGTCGTCCGGATCGGGAATCGAACCAGCGACGCCAGCAGGCATCATAGCCTAGTATGTGGTATGCGCCTTGACCACCAGGCCAGCGGGCGCCCCAGATATTGGTTACATTTACAATGTTTGTGTGTAGAAGAAAGTTTGTGCAGATTACTTTACAATATAATTTCATATAATTCAAAATAGCGGAAGATCTAAAGGTCAAAGTTGTTCCTCTTGAGGAGACGCATCTGTGTAATTACGTTTTAGCTGTTCATGAACTATGCCTGTTCAAAGTTAGAATTTCTCTATTGAGTGATATAGCGCCACCCTTTTTGCCAATGGAGTTTTGTTTCTTGGTCGTTTTGGCATAGCTCTGCTCTACCATATTTACTAAGTTTTTTTAAGCCAGAACTGCAAAGAATTATGTTGCAGCACAAGTTGTTCATTCACTGTAAATGCTAGGAACGTTTTAACTGACCATGTGGTCCTTCCTTTGTGGCAGACACCAGAGGAATGGGGCTGTGATCGTTCGCTGCAGCCAGCCTGAGATCAGTTGGTGGGGCTGGCGGAATACTGAGGACGAGTACCTGGTGACCTCCATTGCCAAAGCCTGTCTCATGGACAAGGGCAGCTGTGCAGCTCCGGCCTCCCGGCCCCGCAGTGAAGGCCCAGACTCCTCAGACAGTGACTTTGGTAAAAGCAATAGTTTGGTTTACCCCTGATCCTGTACATCAGGGGTCTTCAACGTTTTGAGGCCAAGGACCTCATAGTTGAGAGAGAAATGAAGCAGGGACCCCCACAACCCTTTCATAGATTCCATATAGTTTCATCGTTTGACAGCACAATCATCAGTGTATTTTGGATTCATGTCAATTTGTGTTTTCAGGTATTTAACCACTTGAGCCGTCAATACTTGTAAAACTTGACCTTTCACTCTGTACTTAGTCTGCTCTTTTTCCTCTCTACACCAAACCTCTTGGCCGAAAATAGCCGATTTACAAGCTCACAATGCCTCACGCTGAGCTTGTAGATCTGCTATTTTTGGCTACAGTTCTCAGAATATGGACATTAGGGTTCAAGTTGTTAATATAAAAAGGATTGGAAGATTTGGAGGACCCCCTGTAGTAACTCTGAGGACCCCCTGTTGAAGACCCCTGCTGTATATTTAACTCTGCATTGAATTTTCTATTCCTGAGAATGGCCTTGTCCGCTTTTGCTATCATTTACAGAACTACTCAGCCTACTCAATCTGGCTCATTCATTCAACCCCAACTCCAAACTAACCCAATTAGACTTAAGGGAACCACCCACAGATAATGAAGCTAAACATGATTCAAATTCTTGGCATCTTGCCACTCTCTATTATGCCCCCTGTTCAATGGGGTTCGGTGTTGATTGTCGGCAGCATAGACCAACGCAATTCATTAGGGTTAAATCACTTTTGCATGTCCCATTTTAGAACTTGGATGCAAGTTCTGCATGTATTGTTGATGACCGTAATTGAATCCTGACCACACAGCAGCCGCGGTATACCAAGTTTCTGTCTCAACATTCTGGGGCAAGTGACAAAGCCTGGACAGCAGTTTGGCTAAATGTTCAGTTTATCTCTCACACGATCCCAATATGGCATCTTCTCAAAACCTAGCCTCACCAGTGTGACTTCAACTGTGAATGAGACTCTAATGTAGCTATGCAGGTATACCCCAAATACCCAATAAGAAAGCTCCATGATTTCCATATACCCACCGCATAGATGCATAATGTGTCCTGAATAAAGAAAACAATATTCTTTCCAAAACCCTATTTGGCCTGCGAGATGCCAGTTTGACGCCCCTGCATACCCAACGCAATAAACTAGACTACACCACTGAATGGAACACATCGAATCAAAGTCCCTTCATTTCATCCAAGTCCAATTTTGCACGGAACACTTCATCCCTCTTGGAATTTGTTTCTTTTGTTTCTTTGTTGAGTCAGTTGGCAGAGAGGGACAAACGGTTGGGGGAGACACAGGGGAGAAAGTCCAGGTGGGATTCGGTCCTAGATCTGAAAAGGGTCTATTTGGTTCCAGTGGTGAGGCTACGCACCTCCCCAATGTCAGTAACGACTTAACGACACAATATCAACCTGCTGAGCTGAGAAATAACTGGCAATAGTTGCGTTTCCATAAAGCCGTTTTTTGCGCATTAAGGGTTTTGCGCATAAATCTTTTTATGGAAACACTTCAAAATTCGAATAAACTTAAGTTATTCGCAAAAAGATTTATGGGCTTGGAGGAGGTGGATTTTGAGGCTTTATCGAAAAAACGTTATGCGCCTTAGTGAATGGAAACACTAAAGCGAATTATGTTTTGAATTCAAATGCATTGAACTCGAGGGAAGGGCTGGTGGGGGTCGGCCACCTCTTGGTTGTACCAAGTTACCAACACGTTCAAAGTTGTGCTCAAAAGTAAAACCATTCGTCATTATTATTCTCTGTTCCGCGGCGGCCGAGAACAGGAGACCTCCAAGCTCACATCGCATCCGCAACAAGCTGTGGTGAGCTTGTTCTGTATATCAGCTGTTATCGTGCTCAATGCTGTTGCAGGGTTGTGGAGTGGAGCGTCTTCTCTTCTCTCTCTCTCTCTCTCATCTTATATATCAAATCTATAGGCTAAAGAGCCCTGGGTTAGTGTGCATGTATAATGTGTCTCACTTGACTGGAAAAATAGCGCCTGTCCGACTGCTTATTTCATGAACTTTCTTCCAAGAATCGCATTTTTTCAGTGAATGGAATCCTATCCTAATTAGAATAAGCTTTATGGAAACGCAACTAGTGGTACATGGAAGTAGAGAGAGAGAGAGAGAGAGAGAGAGAGAGAGAGCAGTCACTTGGAGTAATTACTGCTATTTCTCTTTAGCTGCAGAGTGAGGGCTGTTAGCCTGCTGATTTGCTCCCTGTAGCAGATTGTGCAGTAATGGCATCAGTAGGAGATGCATTGATTAGATCTGATGTCATCAGTATGGGGGGCATATCGGTGTGAAGCACACTGATAACATTGTTAAGAAATGTTTTTAAAATAGTCGAAATGGACAGATCTACATGCTCACAACTCATTGTAACACAATGTGTTGTGAGAGAGTGTATATGTGCTATTTTCGCTGTTTTTCTTTTTTTTACGAGTATTGGGTGAATAGAACCGGTAATGTTGTCTCTTCATCATCTTATCTTACATTTATCCTCCTTTACCTGCTCCTTAATCCACCTCTCCCACTTGTCATCACCAAATCCCATCTCTCCCTCTCTCTCTCTGGACCCAGACTCCTCTCTGATAGGAGGCTCTGGCTCTGATGACAGCTCTGTGCCCCAGAAGCTGCTGATCCTGGATGCCCGCTCCTACACCGCTGCAGTGGCCAACCGGGCCAAGGGTGGAGGTTGTGAGTGTGAGGGTCAGTGTCTCCACAAAAACCTTAATCTTTCCTATCTACTCTCCTGTCAAACTCCCTTTACTATTACTACGTGATTAATGCAGCATGCATGTTGCAATTATGGATAATTCTTAAGGCAAATTGTGCTAAACTCACCTCATGGAAACAAGATGAACTCTTTGGTCTTTGCCAATGATATTCCTGTGATTTTATTCAATGTACATGGAAAGTAGGAGTTGAAGAATGCCCAAAAGGTAACGTTTTGGATGTGCTACCTTTTGGGGATTTTTTTTTTGCACTCCACTGAGGTGCCGGCTACACGGAGCTGGATATTTCTGCCGCGAAGCTGGATATTTTTGAAACCGGATAAATAAGTGAAGACATTGAAAAATATAGACATGGTACCCGGATATCTCTTAACTCATTTAGTGCCTATCCCGAACAAGTTCGACTTTTCTTCGTGTGGACCTAGATATTTTTCTATGTGGATATCTGAAAAAACAGGACATATGACAAATCTAGCTCTGTGTAGCCTATGCCTGAGAAAACCTCTCTAATTTATTCAATGTACTTTTGTATGTTTATTCTGTGTTTAGAGTACTACCCTAATTGTGAGGTGATGTTCATGGGAATGGCCAATATCCATGCCATCAGGAACAGTTTCCAGGCCCTGAGAACTGTCTGTAGCCAGATCCCAGACCCGGGGAAGTAAGTCAACACTTCTAACCTTTCTCACTCAGACACTCCAAAAATGTGCTCTCTGTCTCTCTCTGTCTGTCTGTGTGTCCGTCTGTCTGTCCCTCTCTCTCTCTCTCTATCTCTCTCCCTCCCTCCCCTTTCCTGTACTCTTGGTCTCAGTATGTCTACACCAAATAGAGATGGAATGCAACCACCATCCAGCCCAGTTCCTCTGCTGGGATGGACGGCTATCTCATCTATAGCAGTGGTTCTCAACCTGTGGGTCGGGACCCCCAGGGGGGGCCCCAAATTATTTTGGGGGATCCCCAGATGATTAACTTAATGTAAAACATTGTTTTCACTCTCAACAGTAAATAAACCAGCATAAAGTTTAAGTGTATATATAGGGTATCTGCACATTTCTAAAGTGACAATTTAAGGACTTTTTAACAATTTTGCTGCCATTTTAAACATAGCTGTAGTAAGCAGCTGCCAAATTGTCCTTACCTTTTAAAGTGGGCACGCGCACGCATCGTGCACAATCTGTGCGCGACTCATCTAGTAGACGTGTAGACTCGGTGACAGCTTTCGAATAAAAAAAACCCCATTGAAATAGACATATCCGTTGCCACGCTGTATCCCTGCTTATCGGCCAGTGTTTACATGAAAAAACATTGAAAAAAGCCAGCTGTGCGCTATGGTAACACGTGGACACGTTCGCGCACAAAACGCACGATATGTGCGGGGATCATAATCCAGGCGTGTAGAGACTGGATCAAAGTTTCCAAACGCAAAAATCGGATTGAAAAACGAGCTTTCCATCGCCGAGTAGCTTCCTCTTCTGTTACAATGTAAACCAATGGAGGCGGGACTATGGCCCAGGCTCAGACCGGATACGGAAAGCTAGATCCGGTCCAAACGGGAAATACGACCAGATACAGTTAGGGGGCGGGCCTAAAGTCTCCGAAACGGATATATACATCGATCATACTTTTAATCCTTTCATAATGATTAAAGCTAATTAAATTTCCGGGAACGACGGGCATCGCAGAGAGGTACAGCGGGAAATCCCTGGTTTCGACGGGGATCACAGAGTATGAGTTAATACCTCCAAAATGACAAATTAAACATTGGCCAAATTGTCAAATATTAGAGGCAGAAATTGTGAAAATAGTAGTTGCGAGGCGTTGTGAGCATGTAGATCTACTATTTTCACATTAGAACCGTGTTATACAAAATGTAATGCCTCAACTCTTAGTGCTCGTCAGGGTGGGGGGGTCCCCAGTTAAAATATGTTTATTTTGGGGGTCGCGACCTGAAAAGGTTGAGAACCACTGATCTATAGTATATGGTGTGTCTATGCGTGCGTGTCAGTGAGCGTGATTGTGTCTGTATGTATACATGTAGACTTATTATAGTATTGTTAAAGTTGCTGCATACTTTTTATACTTTTTATACTTTTTTATACAACTGATGCACTGAGCCGCTATGCTGATTGTACCCTTGTCTTTTTCTGTACTGTCCTGTATGTGTTTGTCTTTGCTTCTGTGTGGCTTGTGAACAAGAATTCCAATGCATTTTAATGAAAATTTTAATGTAGATGGCGAAATAAACTTGAAACTTGAAACTATGTATTCTAATCCCAGCATGCCTTTGAGCATGGCATACAGCTGCAGAGCTGTCATGTCAGTTTTTTCTCTATATTTTGAAAGAGGTGTATACTGACGCAGGGTTATAGATAACGACCAGATACAGGCCAAGGGTGAATCGTTTCATAATCACTACCCAATCCTTGTTATTCACGTCCAGAGGTGGGTAGATTAGAGTCATCCAATTCAATTCAACTCAACATGAGTAGAGTAACACTTGAAACCCAGAGGCCGCTCAAGCACGCGGACAGAGTTTGTTCTGCTCCCATGTTAATGAATAGCCGGCTATACACAGACGCGTACGGACGCAGATTTATTTTACCGCTCTGCGCGCATTGTCATTGAAAGGCATTGACCAAACAGACCGCTGTGGCCAGGTTTGGCGAGAGAACAGTCATGCACAAACCTCTGTGCACAATAAAGAGCATCAGCAAGGCTTTTTTTCGTGGGTTCCCAGCATAAGGGTGTGTTCACAAAAAAATGAGCTATTCTAAGCTGCTTTATATTTTGACCTAAAACTCTTGAACCGTAGGTCATAAAATCAAAACATTTTTTTATCCTTGGCAATATAGGCCAGGCCCATTTCTCCAAAACTCACACAAACACGTGAGGTATGGGATTTCATCATGTTAGGGGTCAAGGCCACTTGGTTTTGTCAATATTTTTGAGCGGTGGTCACACCACTCCTATACGGAGCTGTGTGTGTATGCGTGTCTGTATGTGTGCGTGTCTGTATGTAGCTTGCAATACCTCTGCTGACCACATATACACACACGTTAATGGAGGGGTGCTGTTGTTCAGGCCACACTCACGCACGCACGCACACACACACACACACACACACACACACACACACACACACACACACACACACACACACACGCAGCCTCCACCGCTCAGTTCACACAGGTGTGATTTTAAGGAAGCAAAGTCCAAATGCCAGGGCAGGACAGATATCAAATTAAACAATGACTTAAACTTAAAGGTTATGGATGATTTCATGTTTAATACATAATACAGTATAACTATAACTCAGATATATAAATGAGCTGTTTATTTCCCAAATATGTTAATGTATATTTCCCATTTGCAAATTGCCAATATTTCTACAAACATTGGTCTCAATATTCGTCACTTTCAGCCCTGAGAAATACATTTTGCTCAGGACAATACAGATGAGACGATAGGTAAATACACACACTACAGTAAAAGATAATAAAAAAGAGTCACAGTAAAAGACAATCAAAAAGCGGTAACTATAATTCTAATGTTATAAAAGATGAAGGTTTTAAAAAAGAAACTAACTCAGGGGAGCAAGGATAGAAAAGGAAACATTCCGATTCCCGCGAAGCTGCTCTACCTCCTGAGCCACTGCTGTCCCCGGGTTCTGGGAGTTCTGTCTTTTAACTGTCACTGTTTTAAGTAGGGCTCACAATATTTATTTTTATTGTTAGATTAATTTTGATGGACATGCACGTGCAGTGATGGTTGTATAAATAAAAAAATAAAAAGATATATATATATATATATATATATATATATATATATAACTTTAATGCTATCAAAAAAGCATGTTGAAGTAAATTGGAGTTGCTGGACCCCTTAGCTGAAAATCTTTTTCTGCGTTTCTTCGTACAAATTATTCTGAAGTAAAAGTAAAAAGTATATTGCGTTAAAACTACTCTCTCTTAGTACAATATCTATAATATAATCTCCAAAAGGACTTAACTAAATGTAGCTTAATAACTGTACCATGTTACTACTCATCTCTGATAATGCCTCAGTTTTTGACTAGATTTGTTGAGTTCATGTTGTTTGTTTCCTCTTCTCTTCTGTTCTGTAGCTGGCTTTCGGCACTTGAGAGCACCCGCTGGCTGCAGCACCTGTCTGTCATGCTAAAAGCAGCCACTCTGGTCTGCTCGGCGGTGGAGAGGGATGGACGTCCAGTCTTGGTGCACTGTTCGGACGGGTGGGACCGCACCCCCCAGATTGTTGCTCTGGCCAAGATCCTGTTGGACCCTTTCTACAGGACATTAGAGGTCTGAAATGCAGTGCTCTAGATATACTGTCTTCATCCCACATGTCTCATGTTGCTCATTGTCTCAGATGCAGTTTGTTGTCTCATTGGGAGAATGTGGTCATGTAGGTTTAGCTTTCATGCATACCCCATGCATTGTAATGCATTTTCTCTAACATGAACTGCCCCCATACACAGGGTTTCCAGGTGCTAGTGGAGACGGAGTGGCTGGACTTTGGCCATAAGTTTGGGGATCGTTGTGGCCACCAGGAAAACGCAGACGACGTGAGTGAGCAGTGTCCCGTCTTCCTGCAGTGGCTGGACTGTGTCCACCAGTTGCTCAAACAGTTCCCCTGTCTCTTTGAGTTCAACGAGGCCTTCCTGGTAGGTGGCAAACCCACACAACCTGCACTATCTCTTAATAGTTGTTGTGTGCGTCTTTGTGTAAATTCAGCTGTATCTAATCTAATGAGGCATACATCATAAGCAGTGAAACAGAATGACACAATGCATGAATCCATTCTATGCATCCAAAGGAAACCCCCAAACAATGCATAATTAGTACAATAGACACTAATAATAACAATTAAAAAAGAGCATTTACATTTCATAATTAGCTAAAGGAAAGTGACCAGACACACTCTGGTCACTTTAACCTGTTCCTTAACTATACATTGGTTTATTGTTTGGTGACATTTGTTTGTTTGGTGACACTTGCTTTGGTAATGTAAACATACGTTTCCCATGCCAATAATGCCACTTTTATTTAATTGAATTGAATTGACAGAATGCCTTTGTAAAAGCCTGACTCCGTTATATCTTACTTTTTGGTACAGGTTAAATTGGTGCAGCACACATACTCGTGCCTTTATGGCACATTCCTGTGTAACAACGCTCGGGAGAGGGAGTCGCGGAACATCTACAAGCGCACCTGTTCTGTCTGGTCCCTGCTCCGTATGGGGAACAAGAACTTCCAGAACTTTCTCTACATCCCCAGTCATGACATGGTATTCATTTATTTTTTTATTTTTTTACCGTTGAGAGCACTATGACTATAACTACAATATAGTTTCTAAAACATCTCGAAAAAAAGTCAGTTGGACGCCAGTGTTTACACCACAACTATAACAAATGCAATTATGAACAATGAAGTTACCGTTATAATAGTGGCCCTTTAGTTACTGTTTATATTATGGTTGGCTCTTGTGTGTCCATCAGTTGTCATTTTCTCTACCGACATAGCTTGAACAAATTTGCGTTTCAGCATTCAGCACCCAAAGGTGGAATTTAAGGGTGATGAAGTAGACATAGACAAAACTCTGTTTTTAAGTCTAATCCCAAAACAAGCACATGATCACCTCATAATGGTGATCTTGTGCTTGTGCGTGTTATTAGGTTAGGTGTACCTGGTAGCTCAACCCCTAGTGCAGTGTTTCTCAAACTTTTACTTTTCAAGGTCTCCCCTTAACTCTGAACCAAATGGACCATAACTAACGGACGGGTCCATTTGGTTCCATTTGTATACTGTTAAGAGTTACAGACTTGTATGGGTCAATTTAGACCCCCATAAAGGAACCCACAAAGTCCCTGGATTGAGAAGCACTGTGCTAGTGCACTGACCACAGGTTCCGTGTGAGTTGCAAGGTCCCATCATCATTTCTAGTGTCTCCCCCCGCTCTCTGCACTCTCCTATCTGAATAAAAAAGGATATAATGCCCCAAATAATAAAGGTTAAGTTAAGACTGATTCTCTGTGTCTTGCACATGCAGTGTTGAAGCGTCATTGCCACCATGTCCTTTTGAGAACAATAGGATTATTTCTGATGTATACTAACTTATAAACTGTGTAAATATCATCTACTAGCTCACAATGCTTCGCAATGTGATGTATTGCTGGCTTAAAGATCTGATATTTTCAGTGTGTGACACCAGGGAGCGTGTGACTACTTATAAATCAGGCTTCATACTGACAAAAGCATGGGCCATCCTCCTGTTGTTGTGCCAGGTGCTGCAGCCAGTGTGCCACACACGGGCATTACAGCTATGGACAGCTGTCTACCTGCCCACCTCCTCTCCGTGCACAGCCATAGACGACGCCATGGAGCTCTACCTCTCCCCCGGCACTGCAGGAGACGAACTCACCTCCCGTTCCCTAGACAGGTATGTTTATGTGCCACTACATTTATTTACTTACTGTCTAGACATCTCTTTCTAAACGTCAGGCTGCGACAAAGCAGACATTTTCTTTAATCCAATGGGGATTACCGAGTCTGTATTTGTGTTGCTAAAATCCATACTGCCCTCTAGTGGAGTGAATTCAAGATTACACCATTGCATTCACAGAAGACAGTAATGAATCTGCCTTGTGTCTTTCTAACATCCAGACTTCCTAAGACTCGCTCCATGGACAACCTGCTGTCGGCTTGTGAGAACGGGGTGCACCTCACACGTACGTCCAGCGACCCCAACCTCAACAAGCACTGCCAGGAGGGTCATCCTGCCTTGGAGCCCGCGGCTGTCATGGGAGGAGCTTCTCCTAACAGACCTGAGAGGGGTCTAAGCCCCGATACCGGATCGGACAGCGAAGACTCCGAGGTGGAACCTGTAATTCATAGCCCCGCCACGTGCACAGAGTTTGAGTTGAGAGAGGAGAGATGCCTCACCACACAGCCCTTACCATCCCTGCCCCTTCCCCCTGTCCCACTGAATAAGGACCTTGCCATCCCTCTCCCCTTCCCCATGCCTATCCTCCATCAGGCCTTGCCTCAGATCACCAGCCCTACACTCCCACCACCTCCCATTCTGCAGGAGACTGAGAGCCCCTCCAGCACTGTGGAGGCTGCTGCCACGCCCACACATCAGTCAGAGGCATGCTTACCTCTCCCATGCAACAGCACTCCACCCGCAGCCAGTCAGAGTAGACTCCTGAATGGCCACGCCAATGTTCCGGCAAACGGTCTCCCCGCATCTGCAGAGCTGCTTGCTCTCAAGCAACTGACCCCGCTGCTCCCCATGGAGGAATCAACAGAGACACTCACAGAGGAGGAAGAGCTCCACCTGGCTCCGCCTATCGGTAGGAGGAAAGGTCAGAGCCTGACAGAGTCCCAGGACATAGAGATCATGGAAAATCCTGAACCCTGTACTCCACCACAGAAGGAGAGAGAAGATATGAAACCAGATGCTGTGAAGGGCAGAGAGTGGGAGCCTGAGAAACTTGCAGTGGCAGTGGCAGCGCCCTCTGTTGACTGCACTCAGACAGCAGCAGCAGCGGCGCGCCATCTGATCTCCCAGAGCCAGCTCACTGATTTGTCCCTGCTGAGCTCCAACTGGGAGAGCGTCCAGGGCTTGGTCCAATCTGCCTGCAACAGCGCCAGCCACTCGGGCCTCTGCCGCGCCCTACAGCCCGCCACCTGCCAAAGCCGCCGTCTGGCCAGCAAGCTGCTCCGTGCCCAGGCCCTGGCCATCCCCAACAGCAGTCAACAGTGCTGTCGTAAGGAGGACCTACGCAGGCCCAGCAGCCCCACTGTGCACTCTGCGTGGTTGTCTGCGGTCAAGAGCGTGGGCTACAACGCCCTCTGCGGACCCACCGCCTCCAGCGGCTACTCCTTGTTGGCCGGCCACCAGCAGCTGCTGCCAGCAGCAGCATCCTACCTCTCCTACTCCTCGCCCTCCTCCATCTCTCCTCCGCCGCCGCAGGCTCCCGCCTACCTGGACGATGACGGGCTGCCGGTGCCCATGGACGCGGTGCAGCAGCGGCTACGGCAGATCGAGGCGGGCTACAAGCAGGAGGTGGAGGTGCTGCGGCAGCAGGTGCGGCAGCTGCAGATGAGGCTGGAGAACCAGCGGCAGTATGGAACCCCTCCCTCCGAGCCAGACGTCGACTACGAGGATGACATTGTGAGTGTCGCGCTGTCTCTGTCTTTTCCGTCTTTGTTGACACTGAGTTTCGGTGTCTTAAATGGCAGCTAAATGCTAGATAAGATGTCTTCTCGCATACTGGCTGCTGTGAGTCATATAACCTCTTGATAATCCTTGACAATCTTGCCTCAATCTCTCTCATCCCGTCTCCCTGCTTGACCTTCATCTCTGTCTCTGTGTTCCAGACATGTCTGAGGGAGTCGGACAACAGCAATGAGGAGGACTCCCTGTCCACGCACAGTGAGGATCGTTTCTCTGAGGGGAGCTGGGACAGGGTGGAGCGTAAGGACATGGAGGTAGGAATCCTTCACAGCTTCCATGATGGCTCTCGTAAAGCAGTGGTTCTCAATCTTCAGGCCGCGACCCCCAAAATAATCATATTTGAACTGGGGACCCCTCCCACCCTGACGAGCACTACGAGTTGAGGCATTACATTTTGTTCTATTGTGAAAATAGCAGATCTACGTGCTCACAACGCCTCGCTTTGCGTCCATGTAGATCGGCCATTTTCACAATTTCTGCCTCTAATATTTGACAAATTTTGGTCAATGTTTAATTTGTCATTTTAGAGGTATTAAAAATTCCTTAAATTGTCACTTTATGTTTTAGAAATGTGCAGATACCCTTTATGCACTTAAACTTCATGTTGGTTTGTTTACATTTGAGTGAGAAAACAATGTTGCACATTATGTTCTGGGGACCCCCCAAAATAATTTGGGGACCCACCTGGGGGTCCCGACCCACAGGTTGAGAACCACTGTTGTAAAGCGTCACAGCTCACCGTCCTGACTGGAATCCTAGCACCGCACACTGTTTAATGCGCGTGTGTGTGTGTGTGTGTGTGTGTGTGTGTGTGTGTGTGTGTGTGTGTGTGTGTGTGTGTGTGTGTGTGTGTGTGTGTGTGTGCGTGCGCGTGTGCGCGTGCACAGGTGACAAGGTGGGTGCCCGACCACATGGCCTCGCATTGTTTCAACTGTGATAGTGAGTTCTGGATGGCAAAGAGACGTCATCACTGCAGGTGAGTCCTGTACAAGGTTTACACTCAGATCTGAGAAAACATAATAAACACCGGACAAGACTGCACATCATTGCGACAAGGATGAGTGTAGGATGTTAATCAAGCTTTAAGAGTGTGTGTGTGTGTGTGTGTGTGTGTGTGTGTGTGTGTGTGTGTGTGTGTGTGTGTGTGTGTGTGTGTGTGTGTGTGTGTGTGTGTGTGTGTGTGTGTGTGTGTGTGTGTGTGTGGGGGGCTCGGGTGGTGCAGTAGTTAAGTATATGCCCACCACCGCGGAGTCTAGGGGTTCAAATCTACCGCGGTTATCCGGCTATGCGAGTGTCTATAGACCGCCACTGGCTGTTGTTTACAACGCGGCAATGGCATCGGCGCTCTCTACAGGGGAGCGCTCAGGAAAATGGTCTATATATGAACACATTATATCTTCCCATTTTGCTGTTGTCTTCTGTATTGGGGTCTCTTACCGAACTCATTCTAAATACTTTTCTCTCATCTTGTCTCTTTGGAAGTCGTTTGAAAGCAGTTGTACAGCACTTAACAGATTACACACCCCAACCTCCGTATAGGTTTCACATTCATACCACCAAGCCTGAATGTGATTGTTTTTGTCGTACAGTGTGAATGGCTATTTTTGATCGACTCAATAGCCCAATCTGACCATCTGTCAATCAAAAAGACACGGTTGCCCACCTCTGGCCTAAAGTACTAACTTGAAGAAAGAATTTACCACACCAAAACCTAAACACTTGCACTTTATTTACTAAACAGGAACTGTGGCAACGTGTTCTGTAAAGACTGCTGTCACCTGAAGCTGCCCATCCCGGACCAGCAGCTGTACGATGAGGTGCTGGTGTGCAACACCTGCCATGACCTGCTGCTGGAGTGCCGCACGCGTGAGATCCGCAGCCAGCAGCTCAAGAAGCCAATCGCCACGGCCTCCAGCTGAGAGAGCTGCCTTGTAGCACGGTGAGCAACCTCTGCTCAGTCCAGGTCCTCCGACGGAAAGCCTGATGTCCTGATGCTTCGGACAGATGAGCCGAGAGCCCGACACCAAAATCCCCTCAACCCCTTCCCGCACCTCCCCTCTCCTCCCCCACGACTCCTGAAAGCTGCTGTGTTGTTGGCTGTGGCTGAAGATGAAGGAAGCAACAGTTACTGTTTGAGAGGCCCGATTCAGGACTGAACGATGCACTGAGACACGGACACACGGACTGGTTGGCCAAGGACAGGAGCAAGGGGGAGTGTCAGTAGACTGAGAGACTTAAGGTGAAGTTGTGGCTGCAAGGGGAGGTCTTTCTCACTCGATGAACCCCACCTTTACAGTCAAAGACGTTTTCAGCCTGGGGTGCTGCAGCGTCCTGCTGCTCCCCCGCAACCCCCTCGATCCCTGGGGCTTTTGTCCTCCAGTTGGTGCCCTGTCCTAGACACCACCTTCATGCACCCACCAACCCCACAGAGAGTGGACTACATCACTACTACGTCACTTAACTTTCCTACGAAACACACACATACATCCCTTAAAATAGACACTGTCTGTCTCTCTCTCTCTCTCTCACACACACACCAGAGGACAATCTGCCACCCTCCCACATGTTGGGGAATCTGAAGCCTTTTCACTGGTCGACTGGAGGCTTTCAACTTTAAGAGAAACAAGTTGCTGCTACAGTATTTAAAAGTCTAATTTTGTATTCTTATTTTGTGCACTACAAGCTATTGTGTGTTTGAAAGAATCTGAGACCAAACTTGAGCAAAAGGGATAAATCTGCTGTTTACTTTGCTGTTGCATCTCTTTCTTGGAGCCTGAATGTAATGTTGTGATGGGTAACTGGAACGAGTGGTGTTTTGTTTATGTGCATTCGGTGGGTTGTCTTACTTGTCCATTACTGCGATGTGTTTTCAAAGTTATACACAGTCAACGTGGTTCTGTCTTTAACAATGCTTTGTCTCCCCCCGCCCCCAACCCTAGTGTAACATTGTTGCAGCATAAGACATTTCTCGAGGCATCTGTATGAGACAGAGGCTGATAAAAGTTGAACGCTTGTCAGGTATGCCGCCGATGTGCTATGGAATTAGAAGAGATGAAGCAACACGGCATTATAGAACCAGGAACGTCGTTGCCAGGTTACCAGGTATGTGCATCATCCTCTGACTTGAAATGAGGATTGATTAAAGTACTGTGTTCTATGACGGTATCTAATATCATTGCTTTTCAGAGAGAATGTTTGAGAAATTAGTGACGTTACGTCCATGTACAATCCTGCATAACTAAGTGACTGGCAGTAATGGTACCTAAAAGGAACCACTCCTGGGAAAGGACTGAACAAAATAACTTGGAATATGTTTATTTTCCTCCTTAGAGGAGTTAGGCCATGGTCCCTATAAATTGTTCTATTGCGAAAGATCTGTGTTTGTGTCTAATGGTTGTTCCTTGAGACAATAGTGCCATATTTATTTCTTGTTTTCTTTTTTTTAAGCCTTTTATTTTCATATAAATGGCAGCAGGTTTCTAATTGGACATGTCTTTGTATGTTTAATGGTACAGATATACTAGCTGCTTAATAACACATGGATGACTAAACATCAACAGGAACTGTTCTGTTTGATAAAGAGGCTAATGTTTCCAATGGATGATCAGATATTGTCACTGAATTAGTTAACCTGTATGGTTATCCATTACCTAATATTTGGGGTCTTTCACACGGTGTTCATGAAGTCGATCTTTTAAGAGGAACCCAGAAATGTAATATACATACTTATCTGACCTGTACTAGTGGCTAAAACCTGTCACTTAGTGAATAACTTGTAAAGAAATGCACTGTAAAAGTTAAATCCCATGGGTTGAAATAAAGATTATATCATGAATTTGCTGCTGCGCTACTTGTATGTACCTTGAATTAATTATCATTGGTTTCTTTCCAGATGTCCACTAGATGGTGTTATTTCACCATTCTAAACTCAGGCAGACAGGATCCTGTTGTGTTGCTCAACTTCATATCAAGAGAACAATGCATACTTTTCAGTGATCTCAAATGTTTTCATTTCAAGGACCCCCAGTTTGATATGAATCAGGCCACAGACCCCCATTCGATATAATATCTCTTGACCCCAATCTATGCTGTAAAATCCTCAGTATTAATTTAACTCTGTGTACATTGCACACACTGAGTTAACAGGTCTGTATTTGGTTCCCAACTATCAGCCATTTAGCTGTGGACTCCCTGCAACCCCCTCAAGGACCCCTGGGGGTCCCCAGACCCCACTTTGAGAACCACTTGATTATATGACATAATCACTTTATTCACAATTTCAGAGAAGAGCACAAAAAGACTAACCTGTCAAAGAATATGGTGGTGGGGTGGGGGGATTTCACACTGATCTTAATTCTTGATCTTCCTATGTGTTTTTGTTACATAATGTTGACAAGACGTTCAATAAAACATCTATGCTGTAGTAGTAGGAGAGAGGAGTTTATGGAATTAATAACCAAATACCTTTTTTGTCTCATTCCTGACAGGTCTGATGATTAAAGTTCCTCCCTTACTAATAAACACAGCTTTCCCATGCCTGCTGCAGGAAAGAGTAAAAAGTAGAATGTTGCATAATGGGCCAATATATTAGATTGTCAAGTCACGACTGGTGAGTGACACTGTTGTGCTACAATTTCTGCAAATCAATTTACTGGATAGGTTTTTGACCTCAAAAGTCCAATGCAACTTGATTCGTGTTTGTATGAGGGCTCTTCCAAGTGTCCTTCACTCAAATGATCAATAATTCAAGAAAATCCTTGGATTCAACCGGTAAAAATAAACCCTGAGAGGTTTTGAAAATGGGACAGAAGCGATTTTTCTAAACTTTTACAGAGCATGTAGTCTTGCTACAGTGAGTTGCTAGGTTGAAAAATATGAATTTTATATTGATACTCTCCCAGGTGTGCTCTAGTCTATAGCCTACTGGACAAAGTGGACAGCAAGTTGATGGTTCGAGAAGGAGGGTGAATGATGAATCTATCAACAATCCTTTCTTTGAAGAGGCAACTATACCACATGGACACCAACCGCTGCCAGATATCTCTCATTCTCAATACCCAATCCTTTAGTGGCCACCACTACCACCACTGATCATGGGTAGGCTACTGGGCTACCTGGTTCTGAAGTCAGCCACACACAAATTATACTCTGAAATGTGAAAAAAGCACCATTTGCTTTAATTTGCTATACATTCACATTTCACACAGCCCAATGAGGATTAATTTCATTTATTCATGTAGATATAGACACATTTGTCACTGTAAAAAAAAATGACTCTTGCATGTCATAAAAGGACTTGATGAAATTAGCATACAGTATTTAGGAGCAATCTCATCATACCTCATAATATCAATGGAGATGTGTATCACAGGTAGATTAATGCCCACAGGGGAGGGGCCACCACGTTTCCTGTCGACAGTGGTGATAGATAAATATAAGACCCCCTGGAAGAATGCGATCACAAAAAACAAGTCATTGTGTTGCCCTCCCATGGTCGAGTAGGAGACGGTCCAGAATGCAGCATCTTACTGTGTTATCCTTTATCCTGGCATCCCTTTTCACGATCTGCACAGGATCAGGTGGTGAGTAGCTACTTCCATAAAATATTATTGTTATGGGTAATTGTTAAATATGCTAGAACCGAATCGGAAGAATCGACACAGTAGTCTATATTGATTAAACAATCAACAATGTATTGCCTAACTTTGTCAATGTTGTGGATTTTTTTTATTGTGTAGGCTACTTACTTGTAAACCATGTGCTGTGGAATTATCTGTAGGCATTTGAAATCTAAAATGCACAGATTTGATTCATTTTCTCAGTTGCCGCCCCAAACTGTAGAAGAACAGTGTCAATTATAGGATACTAATTATTATCTCAACGAAAAAGTTACAGCTTTCAAAGTGTCATCAAAAACGTCGGAACGTCGAAAAAAATAACAATTACACACAAAAGAAGTAGGCTAATTAATATTGTGAATCTGCCCAGGGCATATGCAGGCAAATAATTTCCTTCGTGAAGGTGATGCGCTTAAAATAGCTCCCCAAAACACACGCGTAAAGAAGCTACCCATTACCCAACAACGCACCTGCCTTGTCCATCACGCACATTTGACACCGTCCGCGCGTTCGTCAACCAGCGTCATTCACATCATCGCCAATGCCTTCACCTTTTACTGACCGGTGATTCCGCTCTTCAAGGACATCATAATATGAATATCATCATCATGTCAACAAGACAAACTACGAAAGACGCGTCAGCTAGAAGAAAGATAACTTCAATCTGTCCAGTAATAGGCTTTCATATAATAGTAATTACAAAAAAGGTGAGTCAGATTGCAGAGGGTTTTTGTAGAGTGTCATATACCTCTGTTAATGCAACACGGCTCCATTCATTCTTTTCCGTGCACCTGTTATATGCACCATGCCACCATCAGCCAATGAGGGAGTCGTGCGCACTGTGTAGCCTACTGCGTACTGCCGCAGAGAGACGCACCAAGCATGAAGAAAGGAGCAGCGCTTGGAAAGGCAGTTTGCGACACACAGTAATAAATACTCAATCGCAGTGGTGGAAAAAGTACTCAAATGTTTTACAAGTATCAATCCTGCAATATAGAAATAAGTCCGGAATTCAAACGTATAGGCCTACAGGCCACATATTGAGTAAAAGTACGAAAGTATTGGCATCAAAATGTACTTAAAGTACCGAAAGTAAAAGTAGGCTACTCAGTACAAATTGTCCCATTTCAGGTTTATAAATATAGGCCTATATACATGCATCGACGCATTGTAGAAATGTAACCAAATGGACCCGTTAACGTCCACTTGGTTATATCTCTCTGAAAGTGTAACTTCACTTGTAGCCTAGTGGAGGGCTTACTAGTAGGCATACAGTTCAAAAGACAAGGATAGTCGACGTTTCAGTGCAAAGCCCATACGTTTGGTGAAATGGTAAATGTAACAGGTGCATGTTTAAATGTAGCAGGCAGCATCAATAGGCATATAGGGTTGGATAAAAATACTTTTAAATGTAGTCAGTTAATGAATATAAATTACATGAATTTCATTCACACAGAGACACACCCCTACTTTTTAAGCTACACCGGCTATTTCTGTCTTGCCGTCATACCATCCATATACGTGCCGGCCCCGGGGTATCAGAAGAAGATTAGATAATTTACTATTGGGATTTGGGACAGCAGGGGTCTGTATTGAGAAAGGGAGTCCAGGCTGTCCTGCTGATGATCTGTCATGGGTGGGGATTGACATTTACCATATTGTGAGAACTGAGAAATGTTGCCGTTGCGCCCACGAGATCCACACGCCGAATAGTTTTATTTTATTTTTTATTTTATTTATCTCATTATTAGGCATATAATTTAAACAACTGATTACATACTGAATTGATTACATCTGCTTACAATGCATTTGCATCCACCACAAACCGTTATTAATATGATGATGATGCCAAATTCTGTGTTATGACAGACTGGCTGCAAGAGGATGGATTGACAGCTTATGTTATGCGCGCATTGCCGCGCAACGTGAGCTCTGCCACTGTGTAGCCAACAGTTTGTCTGAGAGCCAGACCGCACGCACACACAATCTTCAAGATCTCACTCCATGTCTTTGTTTATCACAGCTCAGTATCCCCATTCTCTCACGTCACGCGCAGACAAACCTATTTATTTTTCTTTCATTGCCTTTTGTTTCTTTTTGACAGTTTCCTATTTCGCCACTGCTCCAACTTTATTCCCTTGAGAGCGTGTTGAGTAGCAATTGAAAGCCATTGTTCCCGATACTAATCGACTCCGTTTTGACAAAAGATCAAAGCGTATGGTGGCGAGGCAAGGAATTAATTAATTATAACGTTAGACTGAAGAATGGAGATTGACTTGCTTTATTGACTTTCATTAAAGTACTATAGGTTAAGCACTGTTTCCCAAGAGAGTCGCGAGACTCGCGACCCATTAACATTTTCAAACAAACAAACGCATCTACGAAATTCCATAAATAGAATATTGTAATACCTAATTCAAGAGTGGTGAAAATATTTTCACTAGTTTGAGTCCCCGGCAAATGTCTAATTTCTCTTTTGGGTCTCAAGCTAAAACGTTTGGGAACCACTGGGTTATAGGGATACATTTCATAAAAACAAACAACACACAAAACAAATCTAATGTGAATCTCATCTGCAAGGTCATTAAATAAGATCATCTCCTGTTATGGTTTCCAGGCAGGTGGTGAAATTGAAAAAAGAGTAAAATCAAATTGTACAGATGAACAAATCAGTTTCATTTCTCTAAACAGTATATTGAAATGTTAGTGAGATTTATTTTGTGTCTCCTCGCTGTTTGTGAGCTATCACCTGCTGATACAGCCCCATACCATACATGCTGGTTACTGGAAGAAATTCAAAAATGTGTTTCTGTTTATTAATTGAGAACAATATAATGAATCTGATCCCACCCAAATGAATGCCCCCTGCTCATGTGTGTATTTTCAATAGCCATTATCATGCTAGTACAGGAGGAAATGGCCTGGCAATGAGGCGAAGAACCCATACATTTAAATCCAATTCACTCTGCTTCCTGCACAGGCGGGGAGGAGGAGACTTTGAAGTCCTCCTCATACAATTCTAATAACAGAGCTGGGAGACCCTCCCCATATTTTTTCAATGGCATGGAGTGTTTTTCATAAATATTTGATTTGTGAGATTGCAGTAGATATTTGTCTCAAGGTATGTGGTAGAACATGCAACCCCATTGTGAAATATTAATAACCCCTCAAAGAAACATGTGAGAATGGGGGTCTGTGTTTATTCTAGCACGGAAAAATAAAGCCCAAAAAAAGCTCAAACTCGTGTTTCTTTGTGCCCTTGGACAATAAGAAGACAATTCTGTGCGTGTATGACCGGGAATAACCGTTGACTTAAACAAATACTTGAACAATTCATTGTTTTCAAAAATAAACTATTGATAACAGAGAAGAATTAATAAGTATACAACTGAACTCTGTCTGGCAGTTTGCCAGAAAATATGCTAGGCCAGAAACATCCTTCCAATTCTTACAACATTCTGAGGCGTGTTGAGGTTACTGCAAGTGCTAATAATGCAGTGGGCTAACCAATAAATCCCAGCATCGGCCCATTCTGGGGGGAATATAAGCTCACAGCGCACAAAAAACAGTTAAGGTCCGTTTTATGAAGAATAAAGTGGTTAAGAATGATACATATTGAATGTTTTGTGTTGTTCTGAGCTCAGCACTGGCAGGTCAATCTTCAATGGAGACTCTCTCTCTCTCTCTCTCTCTCTCTCTCTCTTGCTCTCGCTGTGTCTCTCGCTCTCTCTTGCCTCCAGCACCTCCCTGTGTGTGTGTGTGTGTGTGTGTGT
The DNA here is from genome assembly GCF_963921795.1 of Nannobrachium achirus. Taxonomy (NCBI): domain Eukaryota; kingdom Metazoa; phylum Chordata; class Actinopteri; order Myctophiformes; family Myctophidae; genus Nannobrachium; species Nannobrachium achirus. Next base: position 28,652,743 of record NC_137826.1, on the reverse strand, counting down.
GTGTGTGTGTGTGTGTGTGTGTGTGTGTGTGTGTGTGTGTGTGTGTGTGTGTGCGTGCGCGCGTGTGCGCGTGTGTGTGTTTGTTTGTGCACACATGCATTTGTATACTGTATGTGTATCAGTATAGCTTTGCATTTTAGCCCTAACCCATTGCACTTATGGAAAACAGCTTCATTGATATATCCCAACATATGTGTTGCTCTTTCTCTTTTAGATTGGTGCTACCAGTCCCAGTTCAGCTGTCAACATGAATGCAACGGTAAGTTTATCAAACAAGAACTATAGTGAGGAAATGGTCAAATCTCTGCTAAGAAGATAACAGAAAAGTCCAGTCTAGTGATGAATGTGGTATTCTCTTGGCTGTTCTCTAGGACCAGACAAGTGGGACCATGCCAATTCGCAATGTAGCGGAAGGTCCCAGTCCCCAATCAATATCATCCACAGGAAGACTGAAAGAGATGAGCGTCTGGTTCCTTTCAAGTTCAGCAGCTACCAGCACAACTTCAAAAGCCTCATCAAGAACAATGGCCACTCCGGTACGCTTCTACTCAAACGAGAACGTTTATAATAAACACACCTACATACATCAACATCCGCTGGGCGGTTGATCATTTCATGTCTGATCTTCCCACTTCCAGTACAAGTTGGAGTTCCGCACCTGGCCACCATCGAAGCAGGAAACCTGGGGACGAAGTACAAGGCTGTGCAGTTCCACTTGCACTGGGGGGTGGATGGAGGGCCTGGCTCTGAACACACCGTGGATGGGGAGCAGTTCCCCATGGAGGTAAATTATAAGATCAAAGCCAATATAGCCTTAGTTTAACCTGGGCAAATATTACAAGTATGTCCAAAGTTCAAGAAGATTTCTTGCAAATAAACACTCTCTCTGCATATAGCCCCTGTGTTGAAAACTGTTGTGAACAATGCTGCAGATCTCTAGATCGACCTCACACTCCCTCAGGTTTTCCTCAGTGATACGAGTGTGGTCGGATGCTTCTCGGGATACGCAAAGGGGCCGATATACATGCACACAACACACAAATTGTACACTCCTACAATAAAGTACACAAATCTTTGTGTGTGATATAACACCAACCTCAAACTCGCGGTGTGTTTGACCGAGTTTCCGCGAGAGAGCACTGCAGAGCCCGGTGTGATGTTGATCAGATCAGTGGTTGTCCAGAACCGCCTTGACCGACTGTAATTACATCGTTCCCGAGTAGTAGTAAAAACAATGGGGTAGAGGTGTTGTCATCAAGACCTGGCCCCAGCATCTGGTAATGTAATGTATTCTGACCTGATCTTGCCGTCAGTTTTGGCCAGACATTTTCTGACGTTGGCTGAACGAGGGCTGAGGTCCAAGGCAATATGAGGAAGACAACTGCCCACTTATCTCTCTGATGCCATGCAAGAGCTGATCCCAGAATCTTTGGGCTATCATTGATGTTAATAAACAATTACAGGAAATTCAGCCTCACGTCAGCAGCATGGGCACTGTATCCACACAGCAGCCCCTGTGGTATAGGGTAGTAATGCTTTCCACTTGCCCTGCTTTCAACTTTTATGACCACCATCTAGTTATGACGTGTCTTTGATTATGATTTATAGTTCCGCTCTACAGCTCCAACACAATACCCAGTAACCACAATCGTACTTTAAATGACCCCATCCCGCGGTGTGCGTATCTGTCCCTCGCACATCCCGAGAACCGATTGCCCACTTGACTTCAAACTTGGCGTGCCTATCGCAAGGACCCGAGGTATTGAGGTGTCCGGTGTGAAGTCGGTTGTCCAGAAACCACATTTTAGACCAGTGGTTCTCAAAGTGGATTTCAGGGACTCTCTAGGTTCCTTTATGGAGGTCTAAATTGACTCTTACAAGCCTGTAACTTTGACAGTGTACAAATGGAACCAAAAGTTTGAGAACAACAGACAATGTAGTGTCTGCCTGTGTGACGTCCATAATCGGAGATCCCTGATGGCTCATCATCAATATATGTCCATATGTCCAATCCATGGGTTGGATCAGCAGGTGCTGATCCGACCAACTTCACGCCGGGCTCCGCACTACCTCGGGTCCTCCACACAAAGCACAATCACACTCAAACGCATACACACATGAAATTAAATGAAATTGTTACAAAATAACAAATCCTTCAGATTTATATAATTTATGCTTGCACCTCTGCGTCTGTTATTGCTACATCACAATACTGTACGTAAATTATCACTGAGGATTTTATTGTGTATTGTTGTAGATTCCTATGGTGCCTTTGATGATACCTTGGCAATAATGGTAGCATTAGTAATGTTGTGTTGATTGTCTCCGCAGCTGCATATTGTGCACATGAAAAATGACTACACAGACATTACAAAAGCACTATTAGACCCAGAGGGAATTGCAGTCCTTGGGTTCTTCTATGAGGTAAATAATATATATTATACAGTGTAAGAATTCATTATAATTCTAAAATATATATTTTTATTCCCTTCAGAAATCAATCAATCACTCAAATGTGTCACTTTCCTGCTTTCAGGAGTCCAGCAGCGCCAACCGAAAATATGAGCCAATAATCAATGCCCTGAAAGCCATCAAAACAACAGGTCAGTCGTTTTTGCAACTGTAGATATTCAGTACAGCGAATGACAAGATTATCTGGATAACAATGGCTAAAAATGTTTTTGGCTTTCTTTGTATTTAGGCAGCAACGTGTCGTTGTCACAAATCTCCCTGGAGCAGCTGATCCCATCTGAGCAAAGCCTGACTAACTACTACCGCTACAAGGGTTCCCTGACCACCCCAGGGTGCAACGAGGCCGTCGTTTGGACGGTGTTTGAGAAGCCCATCCCCTTGAGCAAGACACAGGTTAGATTGCAATACCATGCAGGGGCGTCACATGGGGTAGGAAAGTGGGACTGAGTTACCAGGGCCCAAGGTGGAGGTAACTGAAAAGTCGTGAAAATGTGCGCAAATCTTTGAATATATGTATTCAAAGTTTGCTTCTGGGGGCTCCCTGGAACTAAATATTTTGAGATGGGGGGTCCTTCACATGAAAAGGTTTGAGCATCGCTGACATGGAAACATAGGTGTCTTGGCACACATTTCGGTGCCGCGCTGTGAGCTTGTATATCTGCTATTTTTCCAATAGTTAACATTCATGGGGGGCCCGCAGTGAATCCTTGTACCCAGGGCCCAGAATTTGTTGTGACGCCCCTGATACCATGAATTTTGGTTTCTGTGCTCTTGATCAATTCTCCTTTTATTACATACTGTATCTGTCCTGTGTTTCATACAGTGGTACTGCCATGACTACTGAATATCCCTCTTGAAATCTATCTACAGTATCTACTGTATAAACATTGACATTTGTATAAAGATAAAATAAATAAACTACACCTAAAGAACACCAAAACTACCAACTTATGTACAGTTCCAGACTATACAGCATTGTGTTGCAGAGCCTATACTGCCATAGTCAAATGATTGAAAATCATTTGTGTGTTGTTTGTGCTTCTTCCCAGCTGAAGGCATTCTCTGACCTCCAGTTCCACAGCGGTAAGAGCATGGCGGGGACATTCCGACCAGTGCAGCCCTTGAATGGTCGTATGGTGTATCGGTCAGGGGGGCCTGTACTCATGGCTAGTGCAGCCCTACTCCTGGCCTCTGTGACCATGGCCTTGGGTCTACCTCAGTACAACTAGAGGAAAATACCCCACGCGACATCTACAGTATGAACACAATAAGCTCTCAGCAACATATCTGTCTGTAACATATTTGTAGCATGGTAGCCAAGATTATTATCTAGATAAGAATAAACATGATCAAATAAGAATTATGTTAAATAGGAGGCAGTCTTGGTCATGGAGACTATTATTTTCACAGTTCAACAGTGTTAATGGCCCAGTGCTATTCCCTTATGTCACAAATGACAAAGGCATTCATTGAATACCTTATGAAAGATGCCATAAGGGTGAATTCAGCTGTCATGCATGTGTAATGAAGCTGCTTTTAAAAAAAATCTTATCCAAGCATTATAAATGTGCCATAGCCTAAGTCAGGCTGTTACCAGCAGGTGCTCATACACAAACAACTGACTAACAACATTAGTCCAAACACAGCATGGCACCTTCTGCCAATATCCCGACCTTTGACAATATCCGCCTAAACACCAGCATTCCCATTATAGTACAGCACGTGGCCTGATAAACTTTACACCTCCTCCTCCTTGTCCAATGTCGGTTAAATTTAGGTTCTGCTAATATGAATATAAGTGGTGGTATTCGGGTTACGTCTGCTCAGAGCACAGATGACGGGGCCACGACCCCGCATGTGCTGTGTTGCTCTGACGGAACATGTGAATGGCATGTGGCTATTAATAGAAGAACTGTGTCATAAATAAGCTGCGTTCAAAGCCAACCATCAAGGGGTGTCCAGTTTGTTTCTAAGTAGCCAAGACCAGGAACACTCAGTGCCTACTGTCAGCTGAGTGTTTTTGGACATTGGCCATGGCGAGGCCCTCCTTTCCCAAAACGTATTCCAATAGCATATACTAGCCTAGGTATCAGGCTGATCCATGATGAACATGACATTTGTCCATATTTACAACACAGACATATTGTTCTTACTTCATGCACGGAGTGATTATGAAGTAACTGCAAACTGGCCAGCGTGTGACTATATAACAAATGCTGTTCTGAGAGAGGTTTTAAACTTCCCATCTTCTGGTGCCAAACCCCACACAAGTTACAAGAGGATGACTATGATGAAGACGCAGAGATGGACTGTGGGGTTCTTATACAGAAGCTCCTGTCCATCCTGCTCTGACAGCAAGTCATGAAAGGAGTGATGCGAGGCTGGAGCATGAGATTGAGGACATGTTGTGCTTTTCTTTTTATATTCTAACTTCTGTAAGAAAGTGTAACTGCTCTAAACACAGTGCTTACAAAGAGTACTTGACACACACACACACACACACACACACACACACACACACACACACACACACACACACACACACACACACACACACACACACACACACACACACACACACACACACACACACACACACAGCTAGAGTGTGACTCGCCTCTCTCATTCTGACCTGTGAAGTTCTCTGTGCTTATCTGAAAAACATGTGACTTGTGTTCATGGCTTGCATTGCCAGGGTCTCGGATGCACTGAATGTTATCAACTGTGAATTACACCCGATTGAGTTGTCCTCCATTTATTCAGAGGGCTTGTTACGTATTCAAACCAGAGATCGGTGCAATTCTCTTGTGAGAATGATTTATTGTGATTGCTGGACGGAATATGTATATTTTCCATTGTTTCATAAAGCATCAAGATATATTTCTATGCTGTGTCATTTGTAGACATGTATTTATGTATTGTATTATGTATATTGAGGAAACACAGTGTTATTTATGTACTTCAGAGTATTCAATGAATAACACAGCATACTCCAACGGATGGCCTAAGTTGGTTGTGACCAAATCAAAATAAGTTTACTCATGTTCAAAAAGTATGAAACTGTTACATGTATTTGGATGTTATGCTTGAAATAATATGGAGAATGTGTTTCAACTGAACAATAAACTACTGACATGCGTTTTTAATGGAAGTCCCTACCTCTGCATCTCTATATCCATTGAACAGTCTGTTAAATATGATATTGATTGATTGAAGATTTTATTAGAGGTTTGTATAGGAAAAGGTACAGGACAGTACAGTTCACTGGTACAGGGTCGACTAAAGGGATACAAAAAAACACAAGAAAGCTTTTGGCTTGTTTAAATTGGGGTCCCTTAAATCAGTGTTTCTCAAAGTGTATTCTAGGGACTTTTTGGGTTCCTTTAGGGGGGTCTAAATTGACCCATACAAGTCTATAACTCTAACAGCATACAAATGGAACCAAATGGACCCGTTTGGGTCCATTTGGTTCCATTTGTATGCTGTCAGAGTTAAGGGGAAACCTTGAATTGTAAACGTTTGAGAAACACTGCCTTAAATCAAGTCACTCACATTTTCTATTTGAATTAGCAATAAATACATAAATAAATAATGTCTTGCTTCATCATCAGCAGTGCCGTTTTCCTGCACTCTGAAAGGTGATATGAGAATACACTCTATTGGCTCTCTTGTTTAGTCTGGATGCTCAGACGGACAGACAAGCTTCTCAGTTTCCTGTCCGACTCTCCATCAGTCTGTCAGGAGAGTCTGAGAGCCGCTTGAGATCACAATCCTTTAATCCTTTTCTTATTGCCTTGTTCTCGATGTTGGTAGCTGTCCTTGCACTGAATTCAAACACACACACACATCTGCGTGTGCGCAAGCAGACACACACAGGGGCGTCACAAGTGTGTGGGGGGGGGGGGGGGGGGGGGGGGGGGGGGGGGGGGGAGTGGGACTGAGTTACCAAGGTGAAGAGGCCTTAATTATTTTTATACTTTAGCATTGAGAAATAGTAGATGTACAAGCTCAAAGCACGGCACAGCATGCCACGCTGCGAGCTTGTAGATCTGCTATTTTTGAAAACTCATGAAAATGTGTGCAAATCTTTGAATATATGTATTTTTTAAGCGAACATTTCTAACTCAAATTTTGCTCCTGGGGGGGGTCCCTGGAACGAAATATTTTGAGATGGGGGTCCGTGGCCAAATACATATCATTTTGGGGGTCCTTCGCATGAAAAGGTTTGAGCACCACTGACATAGAAACAGGTTTTTAAAAAAACCTTCTACAAGCTTGCAGCGCGGCACTCGTGCCGTGCTGTGAGCTTGTAGATCTGCTATTTTTCAATAGTTAAAGCACAAAATGTGAGTGAATCCTTGTACCCAGGGCCCCGAATTTGGTGTGACACCCCTGGACACACACACGCACGCACGCACGCACGCACGCACACACACACACACACACACACACACACACACACACACACACACACACACACACACACACACACACACACACACACACACACACACACACACACACACACACACACACACACATACACACACACACACTTTATCAATGCATTCATGAAGGAGAGCATACAAGGACACAAGTATTAAAGGTTCAGTTAAGGTTACATTCACAAAATCATGACATGTATGTCTTCATGATACAATAAGCACTCAATACTCTATGGGTATAAGTAACAGCATCTCCACCATATGTGGCGGCTACCAATTATGGCAGCACAGCCTTTTTGCCTCCTTTCTGGGCATCCCAAGTTGTTGAAACCTCTAACAACCTGTTAGACATCTGTGGGTATGTCCTAGGCTACCAGCTAATAGCCCCAGATGGAGAATTGGTTGGTATTTAATAAAGGCTTCCTCAAGGCTAGGTTCAAAGGTGCAGGCTATCTCTAACGCACACGCACACGCACACGCACACACACACACACACACACACACACACACACACACACACACACACACACACACACACACACACACACACAGTTTAACTGTACACTACAGATACACATGCTGATCAAAGACAGATTAATACAGGAGTTACACAAACACATGACCTTTCATTCTGTTGAAAATTTGAATACATTCCTCTCACATCCCAAGTCTTGCATGTTTTCATCAATTATTCTAAGCTTAGAATCAAGCCATCCAGCATCCTGATCAATCATGACCAAAAAACATTGATTCTGTGAGAAGAAGAAAAAAGGCTAAACAAAGGGTATTTATTAAATGTAGAATATCATATAATTAAATAGGTCTATATATTTCCCCCCACAAATATAGCGTTCCATTTTATGTTAATGTTAAGCTCCAGTCTCTCTGATGACATGAAGGATAGTTCATTCTTTTTTTTCTTCTTTTTTTTCCCCCAAAAATTGCAAAAGCAGCAGCATTGTAAATCTATATGGCCTCCCCTTTATCAAACTTTATACTGAACTCTTATCAATCAGGAGGAAACACTGAGGGGAAATGAGTGGTGCTATCTAATTCCACTGGGAGACATTCAAAACACTGGAGTGAACCCGGGGAATGTGATATGCTGTACATTCCTTCAGCTAAAGATTCAGACACTTATGAGAATTGTCTGCACCGTCCCGCAAATCCTAATCATTCTTTAGGGCCTGCCCACTACAATAATGTCCTCGCCCTGTTCCCTCGAGGCCTGCGTGTTGTATGTTGTATGCATGTATCCTTGAGTGGAGATTCTACTACCACTACTACTATTCCACAGCATGCTACTACTTTGTCCTGGATTCACATTTGTGTAAACCTACTGGTACCAACAGAAATAAGTATGCACGGTTTTGATAGCCAAAGAGGTGGATAATATTGTGAATTCTAGGCCTAATAAATGGCAAGGTATGGAGGCAAAATGTATATCTTGAAACCTATAGTACACGTGACTGGAGCTGGGAAAAATGCTAGACCTGTGTCTGTGTTTACCCCACTGGGAAGAAAGATATATCATCGTCAACCAGGAAAGGAACGTGACCTCAGTTAATGGACCAGAAATAGGTCTACATGTGGGGGTACACCCACTTCAGCTCTACCCAAGTACTCAAACGGTTTCTCATTAGGGAGTAATTATTCTCTCTCGAGGGCAAAACAAATTACCTTTCAATTAACTCAACCCAGAAGAAAGCATTTTCCACTGGAGAAATTAGCTTGATCCATGCATATATGCATTAGCTACAAGTTTCTAATTGAGGTTTTAATTAATTATTGCTATTCACAATGGTTCTGATTCTAGATACTGATAGCTAATGATCCCACATCTCAATGCACTTTCAGGATGCAATGTAGACTTATCTTCAGAATACTTGGAGACAACAGGAATAGTGTTTCAGCACACAAAATTAATTACCTCCTAGTTTAATCTGATTGACAACATACTAAATCCAGAACAAATAATATAATAATAACTAGAAAAGTGTGTTCCTCATAGCAGACCAGCCCACAGCAACCGAGAACAGTGTTTGAAAAAGCGAATGGTAGAACCCATGTGAAAACCCATGTAAAATCTGTATCTGTATAAACTTTATACAGATTTATACTATAAAGTGTCATGATGATTGTTTTAGGAGGCCTGATGATGTGTACAACAGCAGCTGGTTTAATTAGAGCTGATTAAATGGACTTGCAGGAGGCCACCTTGTGTGTGCTTTATGTTGGACGCTTGTAAATGGACTCCAATGGAGTAAAACAGACAGACCTAGATAAATAGATACCTTTATTATCCCAAGGGGGACCTGGCTCACAGGCCAATTTGTGAGAGTCAACTAAAGCACTAGGTTAACCGCCATAATCCCCCTTAGGAAATCAGCTTTGGAAAAGTGATCTGGATTAATCAGGTCCACTGTAAACAAGAGCTCATGGGTGGATAAGAGAGACGTAAGGAGGTATGGCAGCTTAGCTTGTCAATTTAGGAATTAATATTTATTTATTATACCCTTTTCTAGATGTCATAACATATGGAAAATGTTCTCAACCAGTGGTCCGGGGACCACCAGTGGTCCTTGAGGGCATTTCATGTGGTCCCCAGTTAAATGATGGAAGAGTTGGTAACCAAATGGACCCTTATAGATCTTTAACTCTTGAGAGCGTAACACGAGAACAAATGGACCCTTTACCAGGTCCATTTGGTCTCATTTTAGGCTAGGCTCTCAATAGTTAAATTGTTGTTACCTGCATTAATACATTTACAAGAAGTCTACATAATTAGATTAGAGAATGTAGAAGAATTGTTACTTTGGTCAACGTTTGCCTGTTATCTCTCCACATCAATACAGTGGTACCACATCAATACAGCATGGAATTGTGGACAAAATCTTATCGAACGGTATAAAAAAATATTCGTTTTGGGTCTGAGAGGCAAATGTCATCAAATGGTGGTCCGTGGCTCAAATGTCGAATAAGTAATGGGCCTTGATATGAAAACGATTGAGAACCACTGACCATCAAGATCACAAAAGTGGATTTATGTCTTTGAAAAGGATTTGGAAACAATGCAGTGGAGTTACAGTATGTTGTTGAAAAGGATTTTGAAACAATACAGAGTAGCCTCAGGAACCTGAACCATGTGGCTCAAAGGGGCCGCAGCTTATCTCCTGTTTCTGTTGCATGAGGTACAACTACAGCCTATTTCCTGTTGTATGATGTACAGTACAAGTACATCCTCCAGCCATGATGTACAAGTACACCCCTGGACATGATCATACCTGCCAACCTCATCCCGTCAGAAAACAGGAGATTACTTGAGGGGGGGGGGGGGGGGGTCATGACTGCAAAAAGTAGGCGCACAGAAATTGATTTAATGACGTAAGCAATGTAAGACCCATTTTTAATAATAATGCAGTCATGACTTAAATGAATATCTGTGTATGACGGCATGCAATGGCCCCACCCTTTAAGGGGGGGGGGGGGGGTCTGAAAAATAACATAGTAGTTGTAATTGTAGTGTATTACTGTAGTACATCTTCCACACACCTGCACATACCTGTATTCACATGTACACATCTCCTAGCTCTGGTACATTACAGTACATTCCAGTATGTTCCAGGACACAACAGTACACGTGTCTCCAACAAGCGTGACATAAGTAATGACTTTTATCCTACTTACTTGACCATAGATGTAACCATGACTGTCCACTCTAGACACTTGGTCAACTTTCACACATAAAGATACTAAGGACACCTGAGCAATTAGTGGTCATTGTATAATGATAACCAGACATCAGCCCATGTATGTTATACAAGGGTCAGGCAAAGAAATCAGGACATGCATGTTATATCAACTGTACACTGACCATTGGTCTTTCTCATGCACTCTCATGCACAGCCACTGAAGCCGTACACATATGATAAGATGTGCACACGCCCTGACCACTTATCTCTGATATGTGCATGTGAACACACACTGTTGTAGAATATGGTACCAGTAAGACTCCCTAATCGGGAGATAAGCGACCATTGGTCGCTTATCTCCACAAATAGGCCAAAAGTTTGTTTTACCAATTATTACACTCTATGTCAGGGATGTCAAACTCAAATACACAGTGGGCCAAAATGTAAAAAATGGTACAAGTCGAGGGCCGGACTAGTTCAATGTTTATTTAAACGCGGACTTGTGGTCACAGGCCCTCGATACGCGCCAATGCACTAGCAGTGCATTGTGGGACTTGTAGTATTATGGTGGTGCATGTGTAGCAGAGTGACTCACTGCCTCAGCCTGATGGCATCAAAAGTCTAAAGCCCCTCATACACGTAGCAATTTTTTCATAAATATCAACCAGCAACGACCACAGGCGTCAATTGGGTGTGGCCATTGGCAGTGTCATTGGATTAATCTTTTTGTGCCTTCACGCTTGTAAGACACCAGTCATGTTGCCATACCTTATCAACAGGCATGAATTTATTTTAGGAAGTACATTTTTTCCCCTTTTAGACAAGCTATGGAAGTTGTCATACCCAATTGACGCCTCTGGTCGTTGCTGGTTGATATTGATGAGAAAATTGCTACGTGTATCAGGGGCTTAATATTTCCCCCAGTCCATAGCGATATCCCTTTGGTCTGCTGGTTAAGATGTTGGACTTTCATGCGGGAGACCTTGGTTCGAATCCCAGGCATTGCATGCGCAATATACCAGAGGGCCAGTTCTAATAGTAATTAATAAATATCCTCCCGCGGGCCGAAGATAATTCATTCACGGGCCTGATTTGGCCCCCGGGCCTTGGGTTTGACATATGTGCTCTATGTGAACATTTACATCAACAATTCCCAAGTACTATGCAGAACGACCCATTTCAAGTTTTTAATGTACAACAATATTTAGAAAATAGGTCTACAAGCTCACAATGCTACGCATTGTCCTCGTCCCTTATATTCCCATAGGTTATATGGAGATCTCAGTGTTTGTCAGTCCTTGTTCATTTATGCCCATATATGGACATCTCTATATCTACTGTAACAGTCCTTGTCCCTTTATGCCCGGAGATCTCTTAACTGTAAGTCCTTGTCCCTTTTATGCCCATATATGGATATTCCTGATGTCATCAGTATATGAACATATATGGGCTTTCTGATATGCCCATATATGGAGATCTCTTAACTGTAAGCCCTTGTCCCTTTTATGCCCATATATGGATATCCCTGATGTCATCCGTATATGCCCATATATGGGCTTTCTAATATGCCCATATATGGAGATCTCTGTATCTCCATATATGGGTATAAAAGGATACTTCAGGTCTGACATCAGGTTTGTTTATATTGGGTTGCTAGGTTTGACATCACAAACTCCATGGGCCATCTGACCTAGAAATCTATATTTGGGCATAGATGACTCATCGTGACCTCATCATGATTTCAATCGCTATAAAAGGACTCTCAGTGACATACACTCTCCACAGATAAAGCAGTCAACCAGCCTACCAGTCAACCCATTCTTTGATTACTTTGTACAACTAGATTAACTTTTCAATGGCATCCCCACTGGAATTGACCGAAATGTACGACAGACAATGCCGGTCTTATACCAGGAAAGAAGCATTTCTTCGACTCAGACCTTATCGCCAGGGTTGGCTTATAGCAGCTGTCGGTAGATAATGCCGGTCTTATATAAGGGTCATTTGTGTACGGTGTGATTTGCCATGGTTACTCATTGAAGTTGAATCTCCATATATGGAGATAACCTACGCATCACACTAAGTCTGACCTCACCAGCCCATATTTGGGCATGAGCAACTTATGTCTCCATATATGGAGATATGATGACATCACACAGTCCTCAGCCGATGATGTGGCGTGATGTCATACAATACACAAACGAGCCCAGATATGAGCAGGGCAAAGGTGTGACGTGTGACCGACCGACCGACCGACCGACCGACCGACCGACGGACGGACGGCCGGTGGAGGTTTTGATACTAAACTGCGACCTTACGGTCGCAATACCAGTAAGACTCCCTAATCGGGAGATAAGCGACCGTTGGTCACTTATCTCCACAAATATCACAACCTCCACCTCTCACGTCATACGGGTAGCCATAGTTACACCTGGAATGTTGAATCTCCATATATGGAGATAACCTACGCATCACACAAAGTCTGACCTCACCAGCCCATACTTGGGCATGGACGACTTATATCTCCATATACGGAGATGGCCATATATGGAGATACAATGACATCACAGAGTCCACAGCTGATGATGTGGCGTGATGTCATACAATACACAAACAAGCCCTATATAAAGGGGCAATTCTCACCAGGGAAGAGAGCATTGCCTGGAATGTTGAATCTCCATATATGGAGATAACCTACGCATCACACAAAGTCTGACCTCACCAGCCCATACTTGGGCATGGACGACTTATATCTCCATATACGGAGATGGCCATATATGGAGATACGATGACATCACAGAGTCCACAGCTGATGATGTGGCGTGATGTCATACAATAAACAAACAAGCCCTATATACTGATGCGATACGATGACATCACAGAGTCCACAGCTGATGATGTGGCGTGATGTCATACAATAAACAAACAAGCCCTATATACTGATGCGGAGATATGAGCAGGGCAGGTGTGACGTGTGACGTGTGACCGACCGACCGACCGACCGACCGACCGACCGACCGACCGACCGACCGACGGCCGGTGGAGGTTTTCATTGCGACCGTCAGGGAGCAGTTTACTATGAAAACCTCCACCGGCCGTCCGTCCGTCGGTCGGTCGGTCACACGTCACACGTCACACCTTTGCCCTGCTCATATCTCCGCATCAGTATATAGGGCTTGTTTGTTTATTGTATGACATCACGCCACATCATCAGCTGTGGACTCTGTGATGTCATCGTATCGCATCAGTATATAGGGCTTGTTTGATTATTGTATGACATCACGCCACATCATCAGCTGTGGACTCTGTGATGTCATCGTATCTCCATATATGGCCATCTCCGTATATGGAGATATAAGTCGTCCATGCCCAAGTATGGGCTGGTGAGGTCAGACTTTGTGTGATGCGTAGGTTATCTCCATATATGGAGATTCAACATTCCAGGCAATGCTCCCTTCCCTGGTGAGAATTGCCCCTTTATATAGGGCTTGTTTGTGTATTGTATGACATCACGCCACATCATCAGCTGTGGACTCTGTGATGTCATCGTATCTCCATATATGGCCATCTCCGTATATGGAGATATAAGTCGTCCATGCCCAAGTATGGGCTGGTGAGGTCAGACTTTGTGTGATGCGTAGGTTATCTCCATATATGGAGATTCAACATTCCAGGTGTAACTATGGCTACCCGTATGACGTGAGAGGTGGAGGTTGTGATATTTGTGGAGATAAGCGACCAACGGTCGCTTATCTCCCGATTAGGGAGTCTTACTGGTAGTAAACTGCTCCCTGACGGTCGCAAAAAGCAGACCTGAGGACTGACATCTTCGCGCTTGCATCCGAGGCTTATCCACACAAAAGCAAGTTAGCCAGTTGATTGTATGACCGCACTTTGTGTAATAAAACTCTCTTGATTATTATACAAGGCCCGGTCCTTATTTCTGTCTCATCTATTCAATTATATTTGTGTCAAACCTCAAGACTATTTACTTCATAATTTCCAGTGTTCTGGTGAATTTTGGGAGTTTGACACCTCCAGGAGAAATTCCCACAATTTGTTTGTTGTTTGTCTAAGACTATTATGTTTCAAGCAGCAAGTAGCTTAATGAGTTAGGATACTGAGGCTAATGATACAGAGGCAGTGGGTTCAAGCCCCACTGAAGATATTACTTTAAAGACTGATTTCCAGCAGAATAACTTCAAAACCAGTTCAGAAAGCATTGTGAGATTACGTTGCCGTGCTGGCACAGCGGACTAGTAATGAGGTCTGTGAAGTAGAATACCTTTAATAGGTTTGTTCAAATCTGGCCGTGGTCGAGGCGGGGTCTGCTTGGGGTGTGTGGGAAATGCATGCAAGATCATACAGATATTCACTTAAGTAATGACTTCAATTCAAGATGTCTTACTTTGCATCAAATCTGTACACCATTTGGCATTTTAAGGCTGAAATTGTACCCACGCTAAAGCAAGCCTGATAAAAGTATCAAACATGTAAAACAAAATGTAACAGAACATGGAAATATAATATTTCTGTTAAGAAGTTTTGGGGGGAACCCCAGACCCTCGTTGTGGAGTTCCGTGCACCCCCACCGACCCCAAAAAGTATGTCCCAAAATCAAGGTGAAAAAAATGGAAAAAAGTGAGTCCCATCAAGGCGAAACACCCGGATAAAAGTGAGTCACAAAATCCCCCAAAAAGTGAGTCAAAAAATCAAAGTGAAACACCTGGAAAAAAAGTGAGTCCCATCAAGCGAAACACCCGGAGAAAAGTGAGTCCCATAATCCCCCAAAAAGTGAGTCCCAAAATCAAGGTGAAACACCTGAAAAAAGGTGAGTACCATCAAGACGAAACACCCGGAGAAAAGTGAGTCCCATCAAGGCGAAACACCTGGAAAAAAGTGAGTCCCATCAAGGCGAAACACCCGGAGAAAAGTGAGTCCCAAAATATCGCAAAAAGTGAGTCCCAAAATCAAGGAGAAACACCTGGAAAAAGGTGAGTCCGATCAAGACGAAACACCCGGAGAAAAGTGAGTCCCAAAATACCAAAAAATACCAAAAAAGTGAGTCCCAAAATCAAGGCGGAACACCTGGAAAAAGTGAGTCCCATCAAGCCGAAACACCCAGAGAAAAGTGAGTCCCAAAATACCAAAAAAAGTGAGTCCCAAAATCAAGGCAAAACACCTGGAAAAAGGTGAGTCCCATCAAGACGAAACACCCGGAGAAAAGTGAGTCCCATCAAGACGAAACACCCGGAGAAAAGTGAGTCCCATTAAGGCGAAACACCCGGAGAAAAGTGAGTCCCATCAAGACGAAACACCCGGAGAAAAGTGAGTCCCATCAATGCGAAACACCCGGAGAAAAGTGAGTCCCATCAAGGCGAAACACCAGGAGGAAAAAAAAAAACTCATGCAAATGAGGTCCAAGTCAGACCTCTAGAAGGCCAATCTGTCTGTAATTGAGAGATTCTAGGCTGACTTGGACCTCATTTGCATGAGTTCTTTTTTCCTCCGGGTGTTTCGCCTTGATGGGACTCACATTTTTCAGGTGTTTCGCCTTGATTTTAGAGAGAGCTAGATCTCACACCTTTCAACAAAAAGAACAATCAAATACCCCAAAATCCTACTGATGTGATATATTATATAACCCTCTTGATGCTGAGTGCCGAGCAGGGAGGCAATGGGTCACATTTTAATAATCTTTATGACCCAACCAGGGAATTGAACTCCCAACCTTCCAATCCCAGGACAGACACTCTAACCACAAGGCCACTGAGCTGGCAATACAAAACAACTATACAGAGTACTACACATACTATTTGTTTGGTTTTCAAAACTCAAGTCAAGTTACAGTACCAATCTCTTTCATCTCTTTATACAGTACTAGACTGGTTCCTATTGGGAACGATATAAGTAGAGAATGATGCAAGTTGGAAATGTGTGTGCCCCACCTGGTTATGCACCTGGTTATGCGATATCCATTGCATCCGTCTTTCTGTCTGTGTCCCTTTTATGCCCACATATGGAGTTCTGTGTCAGGCATGCACAAATATGGAGTCTAGCTGTATATGACATTATATTGATGACATCAGTGTTCTGGACAACTGGATCTCTAAAAGGGTCAATTGCGTTCTCCTGCTATGCTGCTAAAATGTGGTACAACTGGGGCGCCTGGTGGCCTACTGGACCATATAGGCATTGCCATTTCGGCATCAATGCCTGCGGCGTCGCCGGTTCGATTCCCAATCTGGGCGACCTTTGCCACGTGTCACTCCCTGTCTCTCCCCCGTTCTTGTCGGTCTACTGTACCTGTCAAATAAAGGCAAAAAGCCCCCAAAAATATATTTAAAAAAAATGTGGAACACCCTACCGAAGGCCTTAAAGGAGTGATCGGCACAGAAAAGCCACTTAGAGGCGGCTGCTTTCGAAACTGGTAAATGAAAACAAAGCCTATCCTTACCTCCCCCTGATCTTTCTATACCATTTATTTTTACAACTGTTTTTCTGATGATATCTTCTGCATAGTACTGTGTTCTATCTTTCTGTCATTCAATGTTATATGAGTTTTTTTTAAAGGATCTCAATTGAAACAAGCCATAGGCATTTTTGGGTGTATCATTTTAGTTGACCTTGTACCAGTGAACTGTACTGTCATGAAACTGTACCTTTTCCTATGCAAACTTCTAAAAAAGTTTTCAATCAATCAATCAATCAATCAATCAATCAATCAGTCAATCAATCAATCAATCAATCAATCAATCAATCAATCAATCAATCAATAACCTTGCAGCTACAAACAACTGCATGCTAAGTTCTATGTACTAGGTACATTTCTGGCGTGAACTCAATGCTCTCTGCACGGCCCTGGTCATCTGTGACAGGCACGCCGAGTTTGAAGTCAGTCAGTCAGTCTAACATATGCATTGCCTGCTGTTTTTTTATGTTTATGTGTGAGCATTTGTGCGTGTGCGTGTTAAAGCACTCGTGTGAATGCGTGCGAGTGCGTTTGCGTGTTTGGGTCTCAGCAGAGGAAATACATGCTTACAATTTAAAAATACAAGCATGAAGTTGGAGAGCTACATATTATGTCATTGTTTTGAAAGTGAGGCTCCACTACAACCTGTATATGGGCTTGGTCTGAGGTAAGGTCAATCAACAGGAAGAAGTCTAAAGCAAGGGTGAAACATGGTCCCATCTTGGAAAAACAAATGTAGATGACATACTAGCACTCACAAAGACCTGGAGTTAAACGCAGAAACAACTCTATTTTGGAAAAACAATGTTATTTGAGAGCATTGTTCAGGAGACATAGGACATAACACTGACATGAAGCTTCAGGGTGTCTCCACATTTCACTCCAGTCAGTTTTACTGCGTGCTTTCCTGTAGAACTACCGAGAAACTATGACGGGTCATCCTGTCCACCTACCATATTCCCTTTGTGTTTGACAAACTGAGCCCATTTGGCTCAAACTCTCTAAAAACCCTGCGTAAACGTTCCAAAAAGTTGTAAATGTAGCCTATCACAGTTCAGTGTGGTCTGGAGCAGGGCCGGGCCACAGAGTGTACTGCATGCTCACATATCCTGAACAGCTTTTACTAATAGGCTACTTTAATAATAGGCTACTTTCAAAATGCAGTTTGCATGGGGACAGGATACTGAACTCAAGTAAAGTGATAGAACTAAAGTGGCTCCTTTCTGACAGCAGTGGTTTTGTTTTTGCAGTTTAGTAAGTATTCGTTGTGGTTGAGCGCCTCACCAGGTACAGGATCCGCACCCATGTCGCCGTATGTCTTTGCCACAATTGTGCTCTGGCTGGCGGCACGTCCTGTTCACCCGGGCCGGCCGGACACTGGGAGGAAGGGGACACCAGTCTCCTGAATCTGATGATGAGTCATTTACAAGGACCGATACGTTCTTATAATATGGGTCCAGCTCTTCCCCAGGAAGGACCAAATTAGGCAAGATGGTTCATATTTTGGCGCACCCTCAAACGATGTTCTGATGCAAATGAAAGAATTATGAAGTTTCTTCTTATTTTACTGTGTAAACATTTACATTAATGAAGGAAGACCTCGCACTGCCAACAATCCAGAAGGTGTATGGGGGGAAATGGAGCTCTTTAAGAGGGAAACAAGGGGGAAATGAGATGACGTCAGCATGTTTAAACTCTTGGTGAAATCATTTAAATCAAGCTTACTGTATATCATCAAAGCTAGCGTAAAATCTTGGAGGTTTGCCTGAGATTTAAATATCGTTTCAGGGAAGAATTAGAAGGACAATTTATTCTTTAGATGCTGAAAAACAAACAAATAATTGACTTACTATTCCTGTGTCCTGTGTCCCTGTGTGTGATCCATCCATTCATGCCCCATTACTCAAGCACTTAAAAGAGATTAATGAGTCTATCTCCCTATACCCTATTCTTTGCTATAATCTGCCTGTCTTCCTTTCTTTTAATCTCACCTCCTCGGGGCCATGCACACACACCTTTGGGAGGGCACTGCAGGGCAGGTGCCCATGCAGCTTTAAAAACAAGCACCAAAGAGGGAAAAGAAAGAAAAACATCTAACCTAATTTAGTCACTGAAACCTTCGTTGACCAGTGTCCCCCAGGGCTCGACACTTGGCCCCGTCCTTTGTTGCATAGTCTACATCAAATTTCTTATAGTAGATCTACAAGCTCTATGTGTCGCAACAGGATGTGTTGTGAGCTTGTAGATCTGCCATTTTTGATGAACGTTGACCCATATTGTCCAGTAGGGATGATAGGGTTCAAGTGGTTTACCCTAGCATCCCTATTTTGGACAATTTCCCCCCAAATATCCAACATTTAAAATTCTTTAAATAATAAACAAAATAGAATAGCAACAAGCTCAACATGCACCATGATGTGACACGTTGTAGATAATGAGTGATGCTATTTTCACTATTCATCAATACGACAAATTATATAGGGCTAAAACTACAAACAGAATAACTTAGGCCAAACAATAGCCTATGGATATCACACAAAACAAAAGTGTATACACTTTATATTAGTAACAACTGTATGGTAATGATGAATAGACCAGTAAGACGCCTAAGGGCGAAAAGCGAGGTGGCGCAGAGGGCGAGGTTGCGGGATTATCACAGGACGGAATTCATTATTAATATATATCGGACCAGTTACCCATATATGGTGATCCCATATATACAGTATATGGAGATGAGGATTTCAATCAACGGAACCTAGTACCTACAGCACCGAAACTTTTGGGTGATGTGCACCAAGGACAGAGGTATTATGAATGTCCTAAAACCAAATGTTTCAGGTGGGCCAAGCAAAATGATTAGTCTAGACTTTGTATTGAATGAAAGCAGGGCAGAGAGCAACATTACAACAGCAACAAGCAACAGTTGACAGAGCTTATGTAGGGATAAAAATGTTCTCCTATGAAGGCAATCAGGCAGGTGCCAGGCCAACACACGCACGCACGGACGCACGCACGAGTATGCCCCAGAGTATTCTTTCGCCTGCTGGAAAAGACATGGCACGTAACAGTAAGTGTTATTTATTTGCCCTTAATTTTACTGACGTCAATCCATTGCCACCATCTCTTCTATGTTGACTTCACTTCAGACAGAAGAGCGATTAAGGAAAGAACAGCTTGTCAGGCCGACCAGGTCACAGTTCCAAGGGAAAGGTAGTACAGTACTTCACCTCTAATCTTGTTGGCAAAGACCTCTGACATTTCCTCCAGAAAATGGTGACTATGTCTTCCATATATTGTTACGCTTCAGCATGTCATTAAAACGGACTATGCTGAGGCCCACCTCTGAGGTCACGTGGCTTTACGAAAAGAAACCAGGAAAGAGGAAATGTCAAAAAGTTCTTTCTCTTCCGTTTCCCCTTCCTGTAAGTTGACTTTTAGTCACCATTAGTGATCTGGTGGGTCCAAATGGGACTACATTTAGCCTTCGTCTCATTAAAACCAAGGAAATGGGGAGGGGAGGGCTGATTTGTTGTAATCAGTCAACATTAGTGTCATCGCTGGGTAAAGTTTGAAGGGTGCCGGCAGGGTTCTGTTGCTCTTGAGTTGTGTGCCAGAGAGTGCTGAGGTCCAAAGGTGGAGATCATATTCAAGTTCTTCAATTTTGTGCTGAATTAGACAAGTGCTCAGGTTTCAAAAGGAACGTAACCTATTGGCAGGATTTAAAGGGTAGCATTACTGAGATTGTTTCTGAGGCTAGGGCTATGATCTCTCTCTCTCTCGCTCGCTCGCTCTCTCACACACACACACACACACACACACACACACACACACACACACACACACACACACACACACACACACACACACACACACACACACACACTTTAGATGCACGCAAGCTCGCTTAGGAATAACTGCCTGTCTACGGTATAGGTCGTCAGCAGGTCAGTGAAACATGATATGCACATAAATGCCATGTGCTACGTTGTTTACAAGCTGCACATATGATACTATCTTAACGTCATCACGACCACATCTGTTATAACCACACCTGCTGTACTTCTTGGCAGTAGATTCCACACTAGGGTATCCGCAATGTGGGACAGACTCAAATGTCATGCTTTGAGTTCATTCGGCCTCTAATGGTCTGAAGAAGCCAAGCTACAGTAGGGCTTCTCTTTCTCCTCTTTGTGCTGATGGGGATGGGAAAAGGACATCTTTTGAGAGGACACTCAGGGCACCCCACTGAGCACAGACAACCGGGGTGAAATGCCTCTTCCGTTTCATTTCGTCTGGCCGACTCTCCTCCCCTTTATTTGTTTGCTTGTGTGATCAGCTGCAAGCTGCATGGTGTCCTCACTCGGTCTTGTGGTCTCCACCAGGCCGAAGGCATGGGGAGACTAAATGTTTTGGCCCCTGTCCGTCCGTCCGCGTGTGCGTCCGTCCATTACCAGCTAATCTCCTAGTCATTTTTTGACAGTACTCCTACAGATTTATATCCAAAAATCACACAAATCAGTACACAGTATCTCTACAGTCATGTGATCAATACGGATTTGTCCGATATTTCATATTCCATCTTGAATGGCTAAGATTGGCCTAAAAACTTTGCAGGATTTGTCAGTTTTGAACAAATTGCCTCAAATAATGAACGCAGCTTGTGCTTTCCGTGAGACCTTGCACGCACATTCCCACTAGGTCAAGGAACAAATGCCACCCTTTTCACATTGGCCTGTTATAGCACCACCATCAGGTCAACTTTTGCAAAACACATTTTTGGAACAAAATGCCTCAAATCATGACAGGCCCAAGATGACATGGCACCCTTTTCACATTTGCCTATTATGGCACCACCAGGAGGCCACAATAACCTACCTGACCTGGTGGAGAACTGTACTCGGAAGAGCACTGCTTCTAGTTTGGTAAGCTTCTTATTTTATATTTTTTGGTTATATTCAGCACTGTTTGTTAAGGCCCTTGTTATCTTCATTGTTGAACCTGTCAAAATGTTGTCTACCCTTCAAGAGTAGTCTACTTATAGACAGGGCGCCCGCTGGCCTACTGGTCCAGGCACATACCACTTAGGCATTGCCACATAGGCATGGATAACTGGTGGCGTCCGGATCCGGACCGGACCACCTTTGCCGCGTGTCACTCCCCATCTCTCCCCCCATTTCCTGTCAGTCTACTGTCCTATCAATAAAGGCATAAAAGCCCCAAAACAAATCTTTAAAAAAAAAAGAGTACTAAGAGACTGCTGTGAAATAGAAGTTGTATTATAAGCCTCACAGCATAGAGATTCTGTGTTCAAATCCCAGTCCTTCTATAGTTAGTTGCTGGAGTACTGCAAGGTTAAAAATACAAGAGAACTACTCAAAAGCACCAGAAGATATCTGCAGTGAGAGATGGTGTAGTGTAGTGTTCTAATGATCAGACTTTCAGCTCAGAGGTTCCATATTCAAATCCAAGGACTCCTACATTGCTTCAATATTTTGACATAGCAAAAAGCACCTGAACAATCTGTAGTGGAAGATGATGGTCTAAAGATCAGACTTTCAGTGCAGAGGTTCCATGTTCAAATCTTTGTCCTCATACGTTTCTGTTGTAATTGGACAGCTTCAAGTTTAAAATACAAAAGAAGAACTCAAGCACCTGAAGCAAACTGGAGTTGCATATGGTGTGTAGCAGATTGATGATTGGTCACTCTATTCAGAGGTTCCATGTTCAAATCCCAGTCCTCCCAGAGACCATTGCTGCCAAGGTTAAAATACAAAATAACTATTCAAAAGCGCCAAAAGATATCTGCAGTGAGAGATGGTGTAGTGGTCTAATGATCACACTTTCAGCTCAGAGGTTCCATATTCAAATCCAAGGCATCATCCTACAGTACTTTAGTACTTTGACATTTTCAAGGTTAAAATACGAAATAATTACTCAAAAGCACCTGAAGAGTCTGTAGTGGGATATGGTCTAGTAGTCTAAAGTTCAGACTCTGAGTGAAAATTACTCAAAAGCACCAGTAAATATTGACATTGAGAGATGGTGTAGTGGTCTAACAATCAGACTCTCAGTTCAGCGGTTCCATGTTCAAATCCCAGTTCTCTACTGTTCATTGCTTGAGAACTTTGATCTTTTCAAGGCTAAAATACAAGAGAAAAACTCAAAATCACCAGGAAATGTTGAGGGCCCAAAAAGTTGGCTCAATGGGGTGGTGCGCTTGATCCGTTGCCTCTGCTACATACAGATCGCAGGTTCAAGTCCCATGCTATCAAGGTACGTGGAGGACCATCGGGAGGACTGTGTCCCTCCCCTGTTTCCTGAGAGGTGGGTGGTTATGTCTGAAAGAACTCTGCACAGCTGAAACTTTACAGGTAGAAATTCAGAACCATCAAATTCAGATTGCTGCAGATGAACCACACCCTTTTAAAATCAATATACAGACCAAGAAAATGGTCCAGAGAAGACTCTACAGCTTTACAGCTAGAAGTACTAAAAAACACCTAAACGAATTGAATTAAGTTAAAATGTATGATTATGAATTTCTACCTGTAAAATTTCAGCTGTGCAGAGTTCTTTCAGAGATAACCCGCCACCTTTACCTCTCAGGAAACAGGGGAGGGACACGGTCCCCCTGATGGTCCTCCAGAACACATTGATTGTGAGAGATGGTGTAGTGGTCTAAAGATCAGACTCTCAGTTCAAAGGTTCCATGTTCAAATCCCTGTCATCCTACAGACCATGTTGTATATTTGCACCTTTTCAAGGTTAATATAGAAAAGAACTAATCAAAAGCACCAGAAGACATTTGTTGTGAGAGATGGTGTAGTGGTCTAAAGATGTGACTCTCAATTCAATGGTTCCATGTTCAAATCCCAGTCCACTTACAGTTCATTGCTGGAGAACTTTGACCTTTTCAAGGCTAAAATACAAGAGAACAATTCAAAAGCACCAGGAGATACCTGTTGAGGGCCCAAAGGTGCCTTGGCTCAATGGTGTGGTGTGCTTGATTGGTTGTCCCGGTCCACGGTTTCAGACAGGTTCAAGTCCCATGCCCAAGGTACACAGAGGACCATCGGGAGGGGTGTCCCTCCCCCTGTTTCCTGAGATGTAAAGGTATAGGGTTATGTCTGAAAGAACTCTGTTCAGCTATACGTAGAGCTTTTAAATGGTGAAATGACTTTTTTCTGGATTCTAAGAATTGACAGTCACCTGAAAAAATGTCAGTTGAATTTCACCAACGGTCCTCCGTGTACCGTGACGGCATGGGACTTGAACCCGCGATATGTTTGTAGCCGAGGTAACTGATCAAGCACACCAGACCATTGAGCCATGGAACCTTTGGGCCCTCAACAGGTATCTCCTGGTGCTTTTGAGTTCTCTTGTATTTTAGCCTTGAAAATGTCAAAGTACTACAGCAATGAACTCGGGGTGGACTGGGATTTGAACTAGGAACCTCTGAGCTGAGAGTTTGATCTTTAAACCACTACCCCACCCCTCTCTGCAGGTATTTCCTAGAACTTTTGAGTACTCCTTTTGTATTATAACCTTGAAAATGTCAAAGTACTACAGCAATGTAGGAAGACTGAGACTTGAACATGGAACCTTTGCACTGAGAGTCTAATATTTAGACCCCTACACCATCTTTAACTGCAGGTTTATGCCATGGCTCAATGTTGTGGTGCACTTGATCTGTTGCCTCTGCTACAGATCGCAGGTTCAAGTCCCATGCTATCAAGGTACGTGGAGGACCATCGGGGGGACTGTGTCCCTCCCGTTTCCTGAGAGGTGGGTGGTTATGTCTGAAAGAACTCTGCACAGCTGAAACTTTACTGGTAGAAATTCAGATTGCTGCAGATGAACCACACCCTTTTAAAATCAATATAGACCAAGAAAATGGTCCCGAGAAGACTCTACAGCTTTACAGCTAGAAGTACTAAAAAAACACCTAAGATAAAATGAATTGAATTAAGTTAAAATGTATATTTCTGAATTTCTACCTGTAAAATTTCAGCTGTGCAGAGTTCTTTCAGAGATAACCCCCACCTTTACTTCTCGGGAAACAGGGGAGGGACACGGTCCCGGTAATGGTCCTCCAGAAAACATTGATTGTGAGAGATGGTGTAGTGGTCTATTGATTGATTGATTGAAGAATTTATTAGAAGTTTGCAATAGAAAAAAGTACAGTTTCATGACAGTACAAATCACTGGTACAAGGTCAACTAAAAGGAGATCCTAGAAAGCCGAGGCTTATTTCCACAGGAACCACACTTTAAGTATCTCATATAACATTGAAAGACAGACGGATAGAACATAGTACTTTATCTAGGATAATATCAGTTTCAAAAGCATAACATCAAATACAGAGGCAGAAAAAAGAAAAGAAAAAAAGGGGGAGGGGGGGAGCATGGGGGCTTAATCTTTTTACAAGTCACGGGTAGCAGCTGTCTGAAGGTGACTTTTCATACCAATTTTGAAGGAGGCTAGGGATTTGCTCTCCTTTAGGGCTTGAGGAAGGGCGTTCCACATGTTGATGGTGTAGCAGGAGAACGAGTTAGAGCCTTGTTTAGTGTTAAATCTACGTTGATGATGATTAGTGGAGCTGCCTCTGGTGTTGTGATCGTGAACATCCTTGACCTTTAAGAAGTAGTTTGTCAGGTACATGGGAATCTTGGAGGTGTAGTGTATCTTGTACACCAGGCCCATTGCAAGATGCTGTACTCTGTCAGCTACTTTGAGCCATCCCACGCTTTCGTGGTGATGATCGGTAAGGTGGTTCAGAGGAGGGAGACCAAGCACAACCCTAATTAGTTTGTTTTGTTTTGTTTGTTTTGTTGTCTCCACCAGCCGAAGGCATGGGGGAGAGTATGTTTTCCCCTTCGTCCGTCCGTGCGTCCGTCCGTCCGTCCGTGCGTGCGTGTGTGCGTGCGTGCGTCCGTGCGTCCTCGCAGTTTGTGTGCACCTAATCTCAGTCGCCGTTGGCCCGGTCGCTGCCAAAGTGAGCACACACATTCCCTGGATGCCAATCTAGAACCTCTGCCCTAAATTTTTCAAATGGGCCTTTTCTAGCGCCACCTAGTGGCCGATGTTTGCAAAACACATTTCTGTGCACTACTCTTACAGATTTTGTCCAAAAATTCTAAAAAACGGTAGGCAGTATCTCGACAGTCATGTGATCAACACGGATCTGTCCAATTTAGCATATTCCATCCTGATTGGCTAAGATTGGCTTCCAAAGTTTGTAGGATTGAGCCATTTTGAACAAAATGCCTCAAATCCCAAACGCAAAGTGCAATTATCATGAAATCGCGCACACACGTTCCCACTAGGTCGAGGAAGAAATGCCACTTCAAATTTTTGAAATCAGCCTCATGGTGGCGCTATAACAGGCCGATTTGTGGTTTTACCTATAACTCCACCGATCAGTTTCAAACTTTGTAAGTGCACTCCCTAGAGGCTAAGGATAAACCTTTGCCCTGCATTTTTCACATCAGCCTTTTATAGCGCCACCTTTGGGCTGACTTGTGTAAAACACATTTTTGGATATTACTCCTTCAGATTTTCTCCAAAAATAACACAAATCAGTACACAGTATCTCTATAGTCATGTGATCAAGTCTGATTCGTCTGATATTTCATATTCCATCCTGATTGGCTAATATTAGCTTCCAAAGTTTGCAAGATTGCTCAGTTTTTGAACAAAATGCCTCAAATCATCAACGCAGCTTGCAATTACAGTGAAATTTGCCACACATATTCCCACTATGTCAAGGAACAAATGCTACCCTTTTCACATTGGCCTGTTATAGCGCCACCAGCAGGTAGACTTTAGCAAAACACATTTTTTAACACAATGCTTCAAATCATGCATGCAGGGTCCGATTGCCATGAAAGGTCTAAGGTTAAGAACATATGCCACCCTTTTTACACTGGCCTATTATACAGTAGCACCACCAGGACGCCTGGCCTGGTGGAGACCTGTGCTCGGAAGAGCACTGCTTCTAGTTTGTTTTGTTTTGTTTTGGGCTGTTTGGAGCTTTAACTTTAAGGCAGCTGGGGCGTCGCGATACCAGACAAGGACTCCGTAATCAATGAGGGTCTAAAGATCAGACTCTCAGTTCAAAGGTTCCATGTTCAAATCCCTGTCCTCCTACAGATCATGTTGTATAATTTGGACCTTTTCAAGGTTAATATAGAAAAGAACTAATCAAAAGCACCAGAAGACATTTGTTGTGAGAGATGGTGTAGTGGTCTAAAGATGTGACTCTCAAGGACTGGGTTTTGAATATGGAACCTCTGAACTGAGAATCAGATCACACAAACATGTCACTGATACTATGGGGTTGTGAGACTCATGACTGAGAGTCTGATATTTAGACCACTACACCATCTCTCACTAGAGGCATAATAATGAATTGAATTCATTCAGATCAATAAAGGTCTATCTTTCCATCTAGTAGGCTACACAGCACGCATTCTTTGTGTAGAAAGAAACTTTGTTACCTTGCATGACTTGCACAATTAACTTCCCATTCAAAGGAACACTTGCAGCTCCTAGCTTTAATCTTGCACTATTTACAGTTGAGTACGAGAGATGCAGACAGCTTTATTTTCATCATGACTTTTAAAGGGCACTGTAGACCATTCAGCTGCACTGCACTCTGACTATCTATGCATACAACATGAATGGACAAATGGCTGCACACACTAGGACACAAATGCAGAGTCACAGGAATAAACCGGGACACAGAGCAAAATGCACAGAAGAAGATTCACAAAAGGATTTCCATTCATGTTTTGCCAAAAGCTAAAAATTAAATTCTTATCCTGAAAACTATTTAATACTAAACTATACCATACTCTAAGACTGCAGATATCTTACAACCTTTTATTTATAGAGTGGAAGCTACACTTTTTTCTTTGTGGCTTTTATGCCTATTGATAGGGATAGACAGTAGGCTGACAGCAAATGGGGGAGAAAATGGGGGAGAGAGTTGGGGAGTGACATGCAGCAAAGGCATCCGAGATCGTCACACTGTCAGGCTACACTGAGGTGTTGTGCAGTGGTTACTTTTCATAGAAGACAGTATTTTGCTAATTGTTTGTCTGAAATAATTTGAAGGTTACAATTAAAGAAGAGACCTACAATCTGTTTCATTGATTCATCTTTATAATCGGTTCCACTGATGAAAGATTACAATGATCACCCACGTCTTAGTGACTGTACAGTGCCATATACCGTAGCTGTAGCTGTCGATTTATTGTTTTTACTAAGTAGGATGATAAACCTAATTGCTTAGAGAGGATCACAATGATACTATATATTTCATGATTCTCACACATCAGTAACTGCTAAATCGTGCATGGCTCTTGTTGGCCCTGAAGTCTCTCATACTGTATGAGCGGTTCTCAAAACACAGCCCCTTATATTATTAATATTTACCATTCACACTTCCTGCCATGCACATTATTCTCTAACATGGGAACATGGCAAGGCCTTTTCTTTCCGATTAAACCATGGTTTATACTGAGGCGTTTCTTATTTTTGAAAATGGGGCGCCATGGAAGTGAGGTGTTGGGAGGCAAGGGATTGGTCAAGGTCAAGGGTCAACGTTTGTAATTCCCAAACGACAACCATGGCCTCTCACTCACACAGCATATATACATCCCTCAGCTCATTGGAGAGAAACTCAATGATATGTACAGTAAGCCAAGACAAACTCTCCAGGCCAGCTGAGACAGAACATTAATAAAGCAAAATTAAAACAGCAGTATTCAACACAGATGATGTGTCTTGCAATAACGTTCCTCTCGATCCACATTACGATGTAAAACAAGCTATCTGGCCAGGCCACCACTGGTTTAACCCCCTAAATGCAGCTCATTGCTTGTTATTTTTTACAAGACAGCATAGATAATTAAAGAAACATAATTACATTTGAGGCTGGGAGTATTTGTGTTCATATCCGTGTCTAGATATGTTTCCATGGCTGGAGGGCAGCCAACATGACCCTCTGAGGTCAAAGTAGGCAGTTTGTGACTCATTCTTTTCTTATTGGAGCGGTGTGCAGAGCACATGAGCTAACAGTGCACAGCTTTCAGCTTTTGTCCCGTCTAGTCCTTTTGTCCCGTCTAGTGGGAAAAGATTGTTTCGTTCAGTTCGAACAGGATCTACGCATGCGCGCGCGCGCACGCACGCACGCACGCACGCACGCACGCACGCACGCACACACACACACACACACACACACACACACACACACACACACACACACACACACACACACACACACACACACACACACACACACACACACACACACACACACACACACACACCACGTCGCGATAAAAACAAAGGTTAACGGCAGCGAGAGGGAGACGGGGGGAGAGGAGGGAGAGAGAGAGAGAGAGAGAGAATCGTATTTCAGAGAGAGAGAGAGAGAGAGAGAGAGAGAGCTGCAAGCTCACAACGCCTCGCGCAAGACGCACATCGAGGTGTTGTCTGCGTGAAGATCAGCTGTTGTGTGTGTGTGTGTGTAGTCCGTTAATAACAACTAACAAGCATGGTATGTTGGCGTATCTCGATGTCGACCCCCTCTGCTGTCTGCGTCTGCCCGTGATAGCCGCTAGAGTGGAGGCTCACGAAGCATGCAGCCACCGTAGCGAGCCACGGGCAATCAAGAATTGACACATGTCAATATATAAATAGGTGAAAAAAGTCAGGGACTTTGAACAGTCTATCCAAAATATCTCTGTTCCATCTATTCAGCATGCAGCCACCGTAGCGAGCCACGGGCAATCAAGAATTGACACATGTCAATATATAAATAGGTGAATATATTTATATATTTTATATATTTACCTGGAACTGCTCAAATTCACCGCTCCACTTCGAACCGAGGTTTGATTTTTTTTTTTTACCCTATTTTGCAAATGAACATGGAAATAATAGGGCACCAGCTTTGTGAAAATCCACCACCCAATAATTTCCATATTTGTGCACTTCAGTAAGAAACTTCAACACAGAGCCTATCTGAATAGGAGCCCTTAGGCCAACTTCAACACACTCATTGAAGTATAATTACTGTAAAAGCTTTTGTTAGCCAGGGCATTGCAATGATACAAAATTATAAAACGCCACACATAGAGCAGATGATGTTCTCAAGCACTGTGATGAACAACAACTAAGACTTCTTGTGACCTCACACTAACATTGGCTTTTGTAGACTGCTTGAAGGCATGTTGGCAGTGGTAGCAATATGTTGTTAAAACTAAGAACATCTATAGCTTGCCACACGGAAGCAAACAAACTCTACTATCTCTGTGAAGCTGAACGTACAGTCAATGTTATGCTATGAGGCTGACCTAGAAAACTGACACCGACATCACCAATGAGAAAGACATTAAAACCCATAACCACTTACCCTATTCAAAAATGTTCAAAGAATTTCCTACAGTATCTATAAGCTCATTATGCGTTGTGAACGGACATGTTGACACGTTATGAACGTGATAAACTAGAGCAGTGTGGGACATACGTATATTGTGGACTCCATTGAAGGCCCCAGCCGAAATCTCTCTCCATTGCATAAGGAGATATAGGAATGTGACAGGACGACTGTGTGACAGACATCCATGTACAGTAGACGATGCCTGTCTATAGGGGTGTACGTGTATGTCGAGAGACAGTGTCGTCATACAGTATATGTACAGCCAAGGGGGAGGATGTGAGTCCACCCCCCGCTGTCCTGTTTGTGCAAGATGGGGGGTGGGGGTGGGGGGAGGCTGTAAGGGACAGAAAACAGGAGATAAAGAAAGAAATACATCTTTATCTCTGTCAATACATCCTTGTTTCACTCCACCTCAGACAAGTCGTTCTCTATAGGCTACAGGCAACAGATACGACAGGCAATGTGCAGGCTGAAAATGCTGGACAAACACATTTCAAACAAGAGCAAATAAGAGTAAGGGGCAACGGATCAACGGCCAGCTTTGGCTAAAATCTTGGTGACGTTGTAGGCGGCTTGCAGATGTTTCAACTCTGGTTTGTTTATTATGGGTGCTCAGCACATGAGGCCATGATGTTCTCATAATACAGCCGCTCTCTAATTACTACTGTCTATTTCCCACCATTGTCCTTGGATGTTTGCCTGTAACCCGCCCCAGACCTCCTACCCTCATCCCAGTGGTGGCCCGAGCACGTCCCACATCCACGTGGGGACCGACTCCCAGTCATCTAAAGATAGATCAGGTGAATTCTTAAATTCCACGATAATCCTGTTTCCAACTTCATGCATCCTCATTTTATTTTGTAAGAGCTCAGACTTGAATGAAGCTGCCAGCCAGACAGAGAGAAAAAGCGGAAAAAGTGGGGAAAATAGATATATTTATAGATTGCAAGAGATATCAGTCCTATCCACTCCATCCTCATGACCAATGGCTTTGTTACTAACATCATGTATATGTTACAGTATGTTCAAGAAACCAGTAAAAGTTGTCAAGGAGCACTCGTTTTGACGTTCACCACACACTAATCACCACCAGATGGCGACGTCAGCCACTGCTCTGCCATTCACCAGAGTGTATATAAGAGAGTTACGTCACGCTTTGAACTCGCCGCAGACCGGAAGTGTTTACTCTTTATTTACTAGCCTAGCCTAGCCTAGCCTAGCCTAGCCTAGCCTAGCCTAGCCATTAGCTCCATTGTAGTCACTTGGACAGGGCGTTTAACGTGCGCTTGCCCAGGCCTTACGGCCTGGGCATAAATATAACGATTGCATTCACCACGGCTTCGTAACTCGCGCGGCGCTCCGCCGGCCGCGCGGCCCTGGCCCGCTCTTCGCGGCCACTCGCGCCTGCGGCGCTCGGGGGCGAAGAGCAAGACCAAGGTCCGCTGGCCTTCGCGCCGCTTGGGGCTTCGTGGACCCAGGGGGGCCTCGTAACTCGTTTGGGCTTCGTGGATACAGGGGGGCTTCGGTAGCCGCTCGCAGTGTCGTGGACAATAGAGCGGCGCACCGCCTGGAGTACGTTGTTGTGGCGACCGCTTGCTCCGCCCCGTGCCGCACCACGAGTGCTCCGCGTCTCGAATGTGCTGTTTCTCTAATATACTATGACATATACATGTGTGATTTCCTCTCTATGTTTTTCACTGTAGGAGATAAGCCGCAGCGATTAGCTTTATGAGGAACCATGCCAAAGTTAGATCATTGATTGTGTCAAAGTACAACAAACTGAAGCTGAAACTGTGAGAATATTTTGTTTTTTCGTATTAACAAAAGGAACTGGATTAACCAGACTGGTTAGTCCAGTTGTTAAAAAAAGAAGAAAAGAAAGCAATGCGCATACATTTAGTTAACGCTATTAATTCAAAGATCTGCATATTCAAATGTTGGTATATATCAATATTTATTATCATTAACATAAGTATTCATTCAAGTTTGCTGATTAAATACTGTAGTCCGGCTGCCAACAGCTATGGCTGCTTAACTATGAAATTTGGTATATTGTTTTTTTTTATTGACCTAAAATGGGCAATTTTTGTTATAGGGGGTAAAAGTTTGGGCCCATTCACTTACAGTACTAAACACTATACTATAAAGGAAAAAAATACCCCCCCAAAAAATCTGCTTTAAGTAGCATGTGAGGGGTTTTTTAATTATTCTGTATCCATTGCAAGCATTTGTTTGGCATGAAAAACACTCCTTGGACTAAAAACGCCCCCCACAAAATTGTGAAAAGTGATGACTCATCACTAAACCATAGTTTTGTGGGGCTGTTTTTAGCACAAGGATTCATGGGTTGCATTTGTAGTCCTAAACAACCGGACATATTGAGGACCAACAGGTGTTCAATTTGTCTGATTGGCATAGAACCAATGTTCTACGTTAATCAAAACACCTGTGTTGGTCCTCAAAATGGCTGGTGTAGGACTACAAATGCAACCCATTGTTTTTCATGCTTGCAATGGATTCAGAATCATTAAAAAACCCTAGTTTGACCCCTCACATGCTACTTAAAGCAGATTTTTTGGGGGTATTTTTTTCCTTCATAGTAAGTAAGGGATGGCCCAAAACGTTTACCCCCTATAAAAGAAATTGCTCAATGCTGACAGGGGCGGCCAGCAAGTGGATTCATGACTGTATGTATAGAGACATCATTTTAGGCCAATAAAAAAAAACTATATACCAAATTTCAAACACCTCCTCAGGGGCAGCCGGACTATTATTTTTTCACCCATTTCTTTATTTATGCAAGAACAATGGTTTCCATATAGCATGCTGACTTTCTAGGAATATAAAGCCTGCTGTTTCTATTAGCTTGGATCTAGGAACAAATGAAAGGAACAAACACTATTTATGAACGATTGCGACCTTTGTCATATAATCGGTTCAGGGATATAAAAGATTACATATCACAGGTTGTTTTATAATCATTTGCTTTTCGATGTGCACAGTACATAATTTCACTGAGGCATCTAAACAGCGGCAGGTATCGTTTCTGTCTCTCGCGAGATTCGTTTTTCAGTGCTCTTTGGATACATCTATAAAATTATACAGTGTACACAGTCGAAAAGCAACACAGCAGAAAACAATGTGGGAAATGTCTTCTTTTATTTTCTTGAGCAGAGTATTTTATAAAGGTCTCTATCGTATCAGAAAAAGCTGTTTGTTCATAAGCTGTCCAGTCGGCTCTCATAGCCACCAATGTAATTTCACCACCCAGTGCCTTGAATCTGTAGGCTGGAATTGCAGTGTAGAAAAAATTAACTTCCTTGGCTTGGATTCCTCAGCGATGGTGTCACTATAGGCAGGTTACTGAATCGTCCACAGCCCTCCTCTGAGACACAGACAGGGTAGACAAAAATGGTACCGTAATATAATTAAGCAATATTACACAAGAGGGTGTGCGTTATCGTGATTATTGGCACACCAGTGATGAGGTCAGGAACGAGGCATTGCAGAGTTCTATCAATGAAGTGCTTGTAGATCTGATATTCTTAATCTTTTTTTATATTTTTGGAAAGATTCTGGAAAATCATTGCATTTTGGTGGAAAATAATATATGTAATTAAATAATGTATTACTTTGTGATTTCTACGATTTAATACACAAGTATTTTTAAAAGCATATGTACTTTTGAATACTTACGGTAAATATCTTTTAAATCAAGTAGTAGGTCTACACATTTGATTGAGCAACTTTCACTTGTAGTTGATAAATATTTGACAAGGACTATACAGTATATGTTTAGACTCAAGGGTTGAGTACTTTGTCCACCACTGTCTGTGTCTCCTCATGATAGATCAATATCAGCCAGGGTGCCTTGAATGGGCTGGCATCATCATTACTCTTCACCACATTAAGTGTTATAGGAACCAATTCAAACACAATCATCCGGAAAGAAAGTCACCGACAAGAATGGCTTACAAATGTCTGTTGTTCCGTGACTCCATGGCTACCTGCTGTGTAGTGGGAAGAGAGAACCTCCATCTTCCTGCCTGAAATGAAAAGGAAATGTTGATCCCATATGGGAAAACTGCTAGAGACACCTTGTCCACCATGGGACAATGGAAATGCAAAATGTGTCACGTCATAGCATTAACAATGAGGGATATGCCTGGAATATTAAATGTGGCTGTGAGAGAAAAAGGAAAAAGTCTGGGTGCTCGGAAGTTCAAAAACAAAAGTGTGACAAAGGTGGGGGACTCGTGGGGGACTGAAAACTGGCACTCTTCTAGTGAACAATTAAAACTTGCTGTGAGTGACAGGCTGGTCATTACTCAGTGAGAAGGTATGAGAGCAGGACATGTGTCACTCTCTCAAACTGTAACAGCTCCTCCTTGATCATTTAAGTTCTGTTGTGTGCACTGTGCAGGGAGGTCACAAGGGAGGGGGGGGGGGGGATTGAGTTACTAGGGCCCAAGGTGGAGGGGCCTTAATTATTTTATACTTTATCTATTGAAAAATAGCAGATATACAAGCTTGTATACCGCGCTGCGAGCTTGTAGATCTACTATTTTTGAAAAGTCATGAAAATATGTACAAATCTTTGAATATATATATATTTTCAAGCGAACATTTGTAACTCAAATTTTGCATCTGGGGGGTCCCTGGAACTAAATATTTTGAGATGGAGGACTGTGGCCAAAAACATAACATTTTGTGGGTCCTTCACATGAAAAGGTTTGAGCACCACTGACACAGAAACATTGATTTTTTTTTTACCTTAGAAGCACACATTTTAAAGATTTTTCAAAAATAGCAGATTTACAAGCTCGCAGCTGTGAGCTTGTATATCTGCTATCTTTCAATAGTTAGAGCACAAAATAATGTGTAATAATGCATTCCCATGAATGTTCTTCCCCATCAACATTTGGTGCGACACCTCTGGTTGTGTGGTTGGAGACTGCTACCTGTATACATATTTGAAGGAACAGCAATGTGCTGCATGGTCCTCTGTCCCAGATTAATAAAAAATCCTGGTTGCATTAACTTCAAATTTACATTTTCTACTAATATTACCTTGCAAGCACCAACCTGCTCATCTGGGGCAGTCAGGTTAAGGGTTAAGAGTCTTGCTCAAAGACACTTCGATGTGCAGCCAGGAGGAGCCAGGGATGGAAACTGGAACCTTCAGATTCCTATAACGACCAATCAACCTGCTGGGCCACTGCCGCCATTAAGGACCTTATAGCAATGCATAAGGGAATACTTAATGAGCTAATAGCCAATTAGCTTAATTTGGGTTTTCCCTTTAAACATCCTAAGGAAATCCTCATGGTGATTTTTAGCAGCTCTCCTTTTTCAAAGGTCATTCTTTTTTTAGCCGAAACAACTGGATGCAGATCTTCAGCGGACTAGCCTGTCTATGATAACAAACATATTATGTGCTGCATGTTGACAAATGGGTATGCACAAATAGGTGGGAAATGGTGGGTTCATTGTGCTGGTGCCAAGTAAGAGTGTTTGGGCTGCAACACTGGAAGACAATCATTGAGAAGTTGTAGGGGAGAGTAGAATGGACCCAGAAGTCTTTCATGTTTGTGTAAAGATGAAATACGTGACACATCAAAGGACGACATGTCAGTTGTAACATGTTTTATCCATTATGAGAAAACAATGGTACCTAAACATTATTAGTCAATATGTACGAATCTGTGCTGATGCATGATTTTCAAAGGATGACTTTGCTTTTGAAGTCAGCAGTAGGAGAAGTTGTGACGTTTTTCAATGGTAGACTTTTCTTTGTCCAGTTTCATTAGTATCCTGTAGGGGTGTGACGATATAGTAACTGCATCGAAATATCGTTTTTAACTTAAAAATCACACCCGTGTGAACTGAGCGGTGGTTTTACCCCCCCCCCCCCCCCCCCCCCCCCCCCCGCTCCCCCCTGTGTGAGTGTGTGTGTGTGCGTGTGTGTGTGTGTGCCTGGCCTGGCCTGAAAACAGCGCCCCTCCCTTAACATGTGTGGTCAGAAAAGGTACTACACCACAGGCTTGAGGCTACATACAGACAGACCCACCCACCCACAAACAAACAAACATACCTACACACATGGCCACGCTATGGAGACGGTGTGACCACCGCTCAAAAAACGAAGCATATCGAAATGAAAACAGCTAAAATCGAATCGTATCGTTTGATTTTGTATCGTATCAAATCGGCAGTGCAAAGAATCGATTGTATCGATACTACCTACTTGTGCATTGTATTTAGCATTTTTGAGTAGAAAAAATTAAAAGGAGGGGTTTAATTACTTTTCCATTCCATATAGCTACATTGGTCTATCGATAAATGTGTGTAAGCTCTGGGTTCATGTCAAGGTGCAGGTTTGTCAATATACAATGTCCATGTATTTGGCAAATAATCACAGTGTTTACTTATTTATATGCATAATAATACATGTTTCCCTTAAAAACCTGCGCTATCCACACCTTTCACACAGATTTAATTTCTTTGCTAAATAGTTACTATATCGATTTTTAATCATTGAATCGAATCGTATCTTATCGCCATGAATGAACCAATATCGTCCATGTATCGTATCGTCAACCATGTATCGTGATATGTATCGAATCGCTATTAAAATGTATCGTTACATCCTTAGTATCCTGATCACAAGGATACCACCAATATGAGCTTTATGCTTATTCATGAAAGTAACTCAATGTATTATTTGCAACCACCAGATTTAGCAGACAACACAATGTTGGATGCATAATTGTCGCCATATACAGTATGGAGGAGGCGATGCTTCCTGTACCCGTGATCTGTATCCTGAAATACTTGTTGTTGAGTTTCCCAAGTTTGTGCATCTACTATTGTTTGTGCTCAAGAATGTCTTGTTAAATGTAAGATGTGTGTGTGTGTGTGTGTGTGTGTGCGTGCGTGCGTGCGTGCGTGCGTGCGTGCGTGCGTGCGTGCGTGCGTGCGTGCTTGCGCGCGCACTTGCACTTGCACTTGCACTTGCACTTGCACTCACGCACACATGCGCACACGAGTGCATATTTGTGCGTACTTGTGCGTGTGCGAGTACATGTGGAGTGCCCTATAGAGCTGGGTAGATTCATGGTAAACAATCCCAGACGTCCTTTGTGTCTGCTACAAGTGATTGATCAGTTGTAGCAATGCTGCACTAATGGCTTTTGTTCAAGCTATTTAGAAGCAGGAAGGGGAAGCTGAGTGTTTGACTGTTTTTGAGGGAAAAATAACAAACTTTATGAGGCGAATAAGAATGAGCATCGTATTCTAAGGGGGGAAAAAGCTGGCAAATTGAAAGACGCCATGAGATAATGTCAGCCAGACAAAATGTATACTTCATCACGTACGCCATATGAAAATAACCAGTAAGATTTCTAAGGGCGAAAAGCGACCTCGCTGTCTTGGCCATCTGTATTGGCCATATATGGATGGATTCTGTTAGTGTGGTTCTCCTAACAGGGCATCATCTGGGATACAATCCCTTTTATGCCCATATATGGAGATCCCTAACAGAATCCCTTTTAGGCCCATATATGGAGATCCCTGCTCTGAGTATCTGACATCACTGTGATGTCACCTGTTTAAGCCCATATATGGAGATCCCTGCTCTGAGTATCTGACATCACTGTGTTGTCACCTGTGATGTCACAGTGATGTGTCAGGGGAACCACAGTGTCAGGCGTTACCTGTCCGGCCGTACGTCTACCGACAAGCTGTGACGGTTCTGATAGTAAACTGCGACCTACCGTCGCAATAATATATTTTTAACTGAAAATGTCACCAAGCAACACAGTATTGATTTGTCATTATTCTATAGCTTGGTTTCTTACCATGCCTTTACTTCTTTACTATGTTGACCAAATGGACAGTGGGCAGTTATATGATTGTTTGAACCATGTTTGAACCACTTTAACCTTTCTTTCTTTTCTTTTTCTTTTTTTTAACAACACAAATCTTTTATGGGGGTCCCTGGGGGTCTGTGACCAAATACATATAGATCTGGGGGTCCTTCACATGAAAAGGTTTGAGAACCACTGATCTATGGTATGACAATATAATGATGTATTATAGTCTATTTATCCACACAAGACACAGGTCACATCAGGATTGTCATTGGAGTTCACTTTGAGGAATGGGACGACGTGAGAAGCGGGGCCGGCTTTGGTTAACAGTAACTGTGATTTATTTACTCAGCTGAAATCCCCAGGGAATGCTGGTCCCCTCTGGAGAATGCTACATACCTTCAGCATAGTTCCAGGAAAATGCACAACTACAGCCCTTCTACAACTTCAAACAGCAATTGTGAAAATGAAATATTCACTGCTAATCTCAAAGCTTAACCACCTAAACCCTGAATCAGAGGTTCTGCCTTATTAAGTGGTGAGATCTTTGGGCCAGCTATGTGTTTCGGATTGGATCAATGCAACTAACATAGAATAGTTTAAGTTCCAATTTATGCTTATATCAAAGAAAACAAAATCAATGTTTTAAAGAAATAAATACTAAGAAATGTTTCGTCAACACTAACCAAGGTTAACACTAACCTCCTTAAATATCATCTCTTAATATGAGTTAAGGTAGTCTAGGTAGCAATAAGTCTTGATCACCTCAGTAGCCTTGTGGTTAAAGTACCGGTAAGTATCTATCTGTCATACTAACAGGGACGTCACAAGGGGGGGAAAAGTGGGACTGAGTTACTAGGGCCCAATACTTATACTTTAGCTATTGAAAAATAGCTGATTTACAAGATCACAGCACAGAGCTTCTGCTAATTTTGAAAAGTCTTGATAAGCTTGTAGATCTGCTATTTTTGAAAAGTCATGAAAATGTGTTAAAAGTTTGCTTCTGGGCAATCTGGGGGGTCCTGGAACTAAATATTTTGAGATGGGGTTCCGTGACCAAATACATATCATTTTGGGGGTCCTTCACATGAAAAAGTTTGAGCACCACTGACATAGAAATAGGTTTTTCCAAAAACCTTAGAGGGATTCAGAAGACATTTATAGAATCTTGTCAAAAATGTGCAAACATTTTGCACACACATTTTCTAGATTTTTCAATAGTTAAAGCACAAAATAATTGCGTAATAATGCGTTCCCAGTCTAACCCCCTCCCCCTATGAAGAACATTCATGGGGGCCCCGCAGTGAATCCTTGTACCCAGGGCCCAGAATTTGGTGCGACACCCCTGCATACTAATGTCATGTCCAGGGGATGTAGCCTTCTAATAGGGCCTACTTGTACAGCATGGCTGTGGGATGTACTGTACTGTACTGTATGTACTGGTACTTCAAGCCGCCTCACGCTACAGAAAACAGCAGATAGGCTCCTGACCTGCCCTATGGTTCCCATGGCTACTTAATAAAT
Organism: Nannobrachium achirus; assembly: GCF_963921795.1. Lineage (NCBI taxonomy): Eukaryota > Metazoa > Chordata > Actinopteri > Myctophiformes > Myctophidae > Nannobrachium > Nannobrachium achirus. The sequence goes on along the minus strand of NC_137826.1, from coordinate 28,612,817 downwards.
CTTGATCAACGTATCTGCAATGCACATAGCAGTTATGTAACTTCTTTCAGTAAAAGCCATCCCCACACATCCCATGTGTGTAGTATGTGAGTTCCTCCAATTACCTATTCTGTGAACATGGAGCTTATCTGTTAGGATGGCGCCTCCTGTGCCTTGGCCTTCAACTGATTCATTAAAGAGGGAAATCCGTTCTGCCCCACTCCCCCGTTACAGGGGGTCATTTAACCCAGCCTCAGCTGAAATAATAAGAGGTCAAACTTATGCTATCACCAAGTGTGTCGCCATGTGTGTAGGCTACACTACCACTCCCCTGTGTCTCCTCTCCTGCTGCTGTAGTGATAATGTATGCTCGCCGTAAAGGACTGGTTGTCGACTGAAAGAATGTGATGCATCACATCTGGGAGAGCGGGAATGAACATCTGCTTTTTTTTTACCAGTTGAAAATCGGTTATCTTCGGGGAGTGTTAAAAATACCCTTGAATGTGGCATCATTCTGAAAAAGAAAAAACAGGGAATTGCCGTTGCTGCAGCCTCAAAGGAAATGTCCCCCCCCCATACACACACACACACACACACACACACACACACACACACACACACACACACACACACACACACACACACACACACACACACACACACACACACACACACACACACACACACACACACTCCCCACCACCACAACATGCTCTCATCCGCATCCCTCCTACATCGCTTTAATAAATAAAAGTAGAAGCATGCTCTTTTGTCTTGCCTGGGGGGGATGAGCAGGCTCTACATGTGTGAGGTGTATATTTAGCATGGTGGTGTGTAACTGTGGGTGTTGCAAAGGAGTTCCTTTGCCAAGGATGCACACTGTACATGCACAGTACTGTATGTGTGCGCAATTATAGCACAAGCACGCACCCAACACTCATGATGTGCATAAAGACACTCGTCTCTATGTGTCTTGTGCATAGCGTCTCACTGTAACTCACACATGAAAGCATGCGCATGTGCGCACGCACGCGCACACACGCGCGCACACACACACACACACACACACAAACACATGCACACACAGCACCCCAGATGCACTGGTTCCCTTCCCACCCCTCCTGCATAGGAAACCCCTGCATGCAGCAGACACAGCTCTGCGTGATCCTGGAGACGAATGCATTATTCACGACTGAAGGTGTCCTTATAATCATGCATTCCCCCTTCCGTTCTATTCCAGTTACGCATGGTGTTATATCATTCAGAATTTCAGATATCCTCTTCAAAGGGATGCCCACCGGCATACGCCGCATGTCAGGCACGTGCACACATAGATATCAAAGGGGGCTTGAGCCCCTGCCCTTTTATCTGTCTGTAAAAAAGTGCCCTCTTTAGACCATGAAATTTACTATGGTGAAAGAAATGCAAATGCACCCTTTCCATGCCATACCCAAAGAAAGCATTCAAGAGAATTGCCTTGTCCAAACTCTCTTGAACTTGAATGCAGCATCTTATGTTGACTCACTGTCCAGAAATCCACACCACATCTCCAGTATTGCCTTTTTTATGCTTAGTTTAGTGTGTTATGAAGTACCGAAAATAGCCAAACTCCAAGCTCACAACTCGTCGCAGCGTGAGGAGTTCTGCTATTTTCAATATTTTCACAAAAAGGCCCATTTCAGCCCCTGCCTCTCTAACATTCTCTGCACGTCCCTGCTGCATGTGTTGTTTGCACATTCATGTACAGTATATGACACAGTAACATCCAGCTTGTGCATAGAATATGGACAGTACTGTACATGGATATTTTTGGACGTGCTATTTTAGTCCTTCGAGTAGCTTTTCAGTCTGCGAAGAAGCAGGTGGGAGAGATGTCTCTGCAGGGGAAGCCCTTCTCCCCTCACTTCTGCCTCATCAGCATGCATCCTTTAATCACTCCCACGTATTCATTATTCACCTCTGCGCGTTAATTATTCAGCGCTCGGAGTCACATCCCTGCACGAGCACAGTGGAGAGAGAGGAGATTTGAGGAACGCCTGCTGTTGTTGTCTTTCTGCTCTTCAGGGGTGTCGCACCAAATTCTGGGCCCTGGGTACAAGGATTCACTGAGGGCCCCCCATCAATGTTCTTCATAGGGGGAGGGGGCTTAGCCCATTTAGACTGGGAACACATTATTACGCGTTATTTTGTGCTTTAACTATTGAAAAATAGCAGATATGCAAGCTTGTAGATCTGAATAGCAGTCTTTGAATATTTCAAATCCTTCTAAGGTGTTTTTGAAAAACCTATGTTTCTATGTCAGTGGTGCTCGAACCTTTTCATATGAAGGACCCCCAAAATGATATGTATTTGGCCACGGACCCCCATCTCAAAATATTTAGTTTCAGGGACCCCCCAGAAGCAAAACTTTAGTTACAAATGTTTGCTTAAAAAATACATATATTCAAAGATTTGAACACATTTTCACGACTTAAAAAAAATAGCAGATCTACAAGCTTGCAGCGCGGCACTCGGTGCCACACTGTGAGCTTGTATATCTGCTATTTTTCTTTTTTTTGAAAATATTTGTTTTATTGAGCACTTTATGAATAACAATACAATGTATCACAATATTTCTCACATTTGCCCATATTTTTTGTTATTTTTCTTCCTTCTTTCCCGTCCCCCCCAATGTTCCATGCTGTCTTTGCAGAACGCCTGGTTCACCCAGGCGCACCGCCAGAGATACTGATTCAAAGTCTTTGCTGTAGTTCTTTTTTTCTCAAAAGACAACACATTTCAAGGGTATGCGGGTTTCACTTCTCAATAAGAAAATAAGAAAAAAACACACATTAAAGAAAGTATTTACATTGCTGCTGAGGAGGCACCGGGCAGTACACAAGAAGGGAACCAAACTCAAATAGTGGAATACAACAATAGGAGGGAGGGGTACGTTGGCTTACTATACATTATCTGCTATTTTTCAATAGCTAAAGTATAAAATAATTAAGGCCCCTCCACCTTGGGCCCTAGTAACTCAGTCCCACTTTTCCCCCTGTTGTGACGCCCCTGCTGCTCTTCCCCCCTCTGTCTTCTTCTCTTCAGTCCTCTGGCTCTGTCTTCCTCGCTTCACGCTGCATCGGCAATCTGGCGCATGAGAGCAGGTGAAGACGAAGAGGAGAGGAGACTTTGAGGACGTGCAGGCACAATATGTTAACTGTACCCGCGGAATCCTCCTGGGACCAATCAGTGAGCACGGGCCTCCAGACACCTTCATCAAGGAGTCAGATTCTGACTGAAGTCGGAGACGGAACATGAAAAACCACAGCACACAATTCTCTGCTTCCTCGGGGGGTTGGTTTGGCGGGAACCACATTAACCAGACCGATTTCCCTGTATCTCAGGGTGCGCTCTTTCTTTTTTAAGATTTATTTTTGGCATTTTATGCTTTATTTCAGGTACGCCACAAGCCAGTGTTGGGTATACACTGATACATCTATGTACACTGTAGATCAAGGGTCTTCAACAGGGGGTCCGGGACCCCTAGGGGGTCCTCAGAATCTTTGTGTGACTTTTTTGTCTTTTATATTAACTACTTGATATTCTGATAACACGTTGTGAGCTTGTAGATCTGCTATTTTTGGCAAAGAGGTTTGGTGTAGAGGATAAAGAAGCAGACAAAGTACAGAGTGAAAGGTCAAGTTTATCAAGTATTATTGGTTCAAGTGGTTAAATATCAAGTGGTCAATATATCAAAAAAAGGAAGAGTGTCAAGTGTCAACTTTTCCAGCACTGTTCTTGCTTTCACTCTGTTATGAAATAGATATCGCATCATTGCCTAGAATCCTACATTGTGAACTGTCACCCATTCTGACTCAAAAGTCATATCCTATCAGCAAGTCATATCAGCAAAATTCTGCTGAAAACTTGTGATGCAATTGCAACATGCAACACATTATGTGAAATTTGATTTAGCTTTTCTTCCCCTTTAATGGGGAAACTACGTAAATGGTGCCTTTGTCCAAAGCGCTTTACTGTACATTCTCTCATTCACACACCATGCAACCGTGTGACGCACCAACCTGCTCATTGGGAGCAGTTAGGGCTTAAGTGTGTTGCTCAAGGACACTCTGATACTAACCTAGAGGGAGGCAGGGATCAAACAGGGGACACTCTCTACTGTACCTCCTGAGCCACATGTAACCTGGATACAGTACAAAGACAGTGCTGGCAAAAATAAATGCAATAGAACCAGTGTTCCCAATGCATCAATTGTGCTACCAAAAAACATTATAGTTACAATAAAATAAAGACGAGAGAGAGTCTTACTGTAGAAACTTAAAGCAGTGGCGTGTCCAGACTTTTTTGACTGGGATGGCCTAAATGGGGAACATGCAGGGGTGGAATGAAGTATGAGTAGACATACAACTATGCCAGGGTTGCCAACATTGGACAGTCAGAATTCAGGAGATCTTATAGTTTGGGGGGGCGTGAACTCTGAATTTTATTAGGCTTGCTTTACTCGCATTGGAAAATGATGGGTACAATTTCAGCAATTAAAACGTAAAAGAAGGTGTACAGAATTTGATTTGATAACTGAAGCAATGTAAGACTCATCTGTACTAATATTCACTACTTACATAAGTGAATATCTCACTAGGATTACATGCACTGCCCACAACCCCCAGAACTTTGAACATAGTACATTTCATTTCCTGTATTCTGGTGATTTTTTGGAAATTACATGTGTTTCCACGCAAAGCCACGTAAATCCTCCAACCCAGGAGAAATTCAGGAGAAATGACAATTCAGGAGCATGGCAGGAGATGGGGTCAAAATTCAGGAGACTCCTGTCCTGCCAAATTCAGGTGTTGGCAACCCTGACCTATGCACGTGTGTGCATGCACTTGCACATGCTTTTGGAATTGCACTAATTCCAATTTTTGTATCCTCTACTCATATCTACTAACATGACATCTGTCACAGAATACATTCCTGTATTAAAAGATGAATAAACCTACAGTACCAATGGCACCATACAAATGTAATAATTGGGTGCACTTGTAAATATGCTGTTAGATTCTGCACAAACTTCAGAGCGATCTGGTGTTGCTGTCTTAGAGTGCTCTTCTAATATCAGACAATTTACAGATTTACTCTCACATCTGATTATAACCTTTTATGTTTTGTCACACAGAGAATGAGAACAAAAGAGCTAGCTTGGAAAATGTGGGGTTAAGAGGTTCTTCTTTGGCCTACTTTGGCCTGGAAGTGTAGTACGTGCAAAGTCAATGGGTCCAGCAGTGCCTGAGATTAGCTGTTGACAGACAGTCAAACACACCCAGTGGCCAAAAGCAGACAGACACTGTGGGAGCCAAGCCATGGCAAAGCCAGGAAAGGCAAGAGGCGCACCACCTAGATAACCTAAGATAGCTTGGATCAGGGGTGTCCAAACAGTTTTCAAAGGGGGCCACAAATATTAAAACACCCAAGGGCCGACTATATCTCCTGACAAAATGTACTTTCGGTCGGACCATAACGAAGTCACATACATAATGACACACATCAATATTTAATATCAATGGTCTTTTGTCACCACTATGATGTACCTGTCAAAATACTTTATAAACGTTAAGGATGTCCATAATTACAACACCAGAGGCAGCGCCACAGATCACGTTCAACCCAGAGTCAAATCCAACAAAGGGTCAAACTCGTTCTTCTGCTATACCACCAAAATGTGGAACGCCTTACCGAAGGCCATAAAGGAGTGTGGATCCCTAGCATCCTTTAAAATCGCCCTGAAAAAACACTTACAGGCGGCAGCCGTTCGCAACTGGTAAAAACAAACCTAGCCCAGCCCTACCCTTCCCTGACCCTTCTTTGTATATACTTACTGTTTGTATAGACTTACTGTTTTTAGTTTATTCTTTCTTTTTTACTGACTATATCTACTGCATAGTACTGTGTTCTAGTCGTCTGTCATTCAATGTTATATGAGTTACTTTTTCCTGTGGAAATAAGCGTAGTCTTTTCTAGGATCTCCTTTTAGTAGACCTTGTACCAGTGAACTGTACCGTCATGAAACTGTACCTTTTCCTATGCAAACTTCTAATAAAGTCTTCAATCAATCAATCAATCAATCAAAGATGTTTGCTCTGAAAAAATGTTTTAACCAGATGTACAAGGTAAAAAAATACAACAAAATAGCCTTTCTTTGACCCCTTCAGAATGAGACTACAGGGAACAAGGAATCCTGACAAATGATACTATAAAATATTCTTGTCTGATGGTGCTGGCGGGCCATTTATAATACAATTTAGGAATGAAGCCGCGGGGCGTATACAATTTGTCATCGGGCCGCATTTGGCCCTCGGGCCGCACTTTGGACACCCCTGGCTTAGATATAACAACGTGTCCTCATTCATCAACATGTCCCGTGAGAGAGAAAATGTACTAAGGAATGTTATGCGAGGGAAAGTTTGGAAAATCGCCTAATATATCATCACTGTCGGGTAGAAACCTTGTATCTCCAAGTTTAGAATTTGTATGTTTTTTCGTAAAGTAAATCCCTGCTTCATCATACAAGACTTGCAGCACGATGCGCTGTGTGCTTGTAGATTGGCTATTTTAAAATGATACATGCTAAACAAACGGTTTTGGACAAGGTTTCCACCAGGGTTAGGGTTAGGGTAAATGAACCTAGTACATTGTCATCTGTCAGTCTGTTTGTCTCTCTATAGTTTCCCTCTCTGTTCAATAAATAATTTCCCACATTATTTACAGGACATTTTACATAATTATCACCTATCATTAGAGAAACTGAGATTTAATAATGTATTGATAATACCAAATTGTGAATTTGTGACACTGTTTTGGATGGATTAGAAATAGGGATGCACGATTAATCGAGCCATCATATTGGCATCTGCAATATCGGCCAGAAAAATGCATTATCTGTATCGAACCGATATCAAAATAACCGATATTTTGTTTTATAATATTCACATTTGAATGTAAAGCTGAAAAAGCTCTTTGTAATGATGATGAAGGCTGAAGATTCAATCAGGGTTTTCTGGGAAAGCGTTTCAATTTGGATTTCTTAAAATAAAAATATTCAATTCAGAAATTTACAGTGTCATATTTGTTGATACAGATTCCGATAAGATATATATTGGTTATCGGATATCGTCCATAATTTCATGATCGTGCATGTCTAATTAGAAACCATGTGTGGGTATAGTGGTAGACCACTCCCCTTTGGACTGCAAGGTCCTGGGTTTGATACCAGGCACTGCATAATATGAGTAGCACGGCTTGGGTAATTAAGTTGTGTGTTAAGGTCTTATGAATTTTAATTATTTCTTTTCATGTTTTCTGACCTCAATTTCACCAAAAAACCTGAACTTTCAACATTCAGTGGTTTTTCTGTAATCTGTAGTTTTTTGAATTACAAGGCTCTGAAAAGTGAGTTCATTAGCCTCTGGACAGGGGAGGGTTTGGTTGTAGGGGAGGGTGAACTCAACAACCAAAGTGGTAAATGGTGCATTGGACCGATGCAAACACAATGTAAAGTAACAGCAAAGGTGATACACCCTCCCCTGGATGATGATGCATATTTCCAGAGAAAAATTAACTCACCTTTCTAAGCCTAATTAGTCAAAAAACTACAGATTACAGAAAAACCACTGAATATTGAAAGGTCAGATTATTTTGGTGTAATTGAGGTCAGGAAACAAGCAGTCTATTATTTCTGAACAGTAAAAGGAGGGATATTATTTTTGTTCCTGTTTTCACTATGTTATGAAATAAATATTGCATCAGTGCCAAGACATGTCACAAATTCAGAAAAGTCACTTCCTTTGAGTTAAGTTCTGTGCTAGTGAATGAGGAAACAAGTAGTGTGCGGTTTGACCTGACGAGTCGTATTGAAAAGATACATTATTCCTGATGGGCGTCGGCAAAATTCAGCAGAAAGCTTCTGGCTGATGCAATATCGTCCATGACAACTATACCTAACTGACAAACACATATTATGTATCTCTTCTACAGTATAGTGCATATCGTCACTTTCAAATTTGTATGTTTTTTCTCGTAACGGCATACTTCATATACATAACATACAAATTTGAAACTGAAAGTGACGATATGCACTGGTTACATGTTTCCTTGACTGCAGCGATGGTGAGAAGAAACAGCTTAAAGGATTAGTTCACCCCCAAAATGACTTTTTTCCTATTGATTACTCATGCTATGGAGACTTGAGTTCTATAATATTTGTTTGTTTTAGTCGCATTCATAAGACAATAATTTAATTACAATAAAGGTATCCCCATTGATTCCGGATGGGGACCCAAATCCATTTGGGTCCCTATCCGGAATCAATGGGGGTAGATTTACTATAATCAAAATTTCGTCTTAAGAATGCAAAAAATACCAAGAAATATGATTGAACTCAGGTTTCCATGGCATGAGTAATCAATAGAAAAAAGGTCATTTTGGGGGTGAACTACTCCTTTAACATTAAATAATGACTGTAAACCTTTCTATGTTGTTGTTGTTGTTGTAACTGACTGATGCAATATCGCCCACCACGACAACTACTGTATACCTAACTGACAAAAAATATTATGAAGCTCCTCTTCCCCTTTTATTGGGAGAATGAAGTCAATTCCATTACTGACTGATCTGACTGACTGATGCCCTGCACGCGCACGCACGCACGCACGCACGCACGCACGCACGCACGCACGCACGCATGCACGCACGCACGCACGCACACACACACACACACACACACACACACACACACACACCAATATATACATACCGGTACATAGACAAATACACACATACGGTACAAATTATAGATTCCTAGAATGTTTAAACCAGTCAGTCATCAGGATAAGACAAGAGCCAGGTGCAAACTATACAAACAATGCCATAACTCAGGCAGGTTGTGACAGTCAGAACCAAGAAGAGCTCTGGTACCAACCAAATAGCCTGCGACCTATGACCTTCAGTGAGGTTCAGTCTATCGATCTTGATGGGGCCCACTGACCCTCTGCAGATCTCTGTCTGAACTCTGAACCTTTCATGAACTAAAGTTTGATGTGTGTACTGATTACTGTAAGTATGAATATGTTTATTTGTGAAACAGTCTACCATTGTTTATGTATTCTATGTGCAATTTTATAACGATGAGCCCTGGCCACTTGATGTTCTGGTCTTGCAACCGTTGCCAAAAGAAAGGAGCATTGCATGTTCAGGTTCAGATAACATAGTGTTGCCCCCCTTCTGGCTATGTTCTTTGTTTCAACATTTATCATGGTTTGATGCCTGACACTTACATGACTTGTACAGTACCTCTCTTGCGTTTTATTCTTACTGCAACAGTTGCAGTAAGGTTATAAGAAAGTCAAAAGACATTTCTGGGGAAGTAGTGTGGCACAATAGGCCCAGATACTCATATTACGCACATATGTTCAAGAGTTCATAGAATGACAGGAAAACACATCATGCATGTGTTGATGTGTTTAGGTGTTCCAAGGCATTTACAATTCAATGGAAATATGGAGAAGAAGGGGTGAGGTGGCGAAATGAGGCAAATCGTATTTGTAACACACTTTATATTTGACACAAATCTCAAAGTGCTACACAATAGAACAATGGGAGATTAATCAAAGTTCAATAAATAGTGATCCGATAAATGTGGGGGCTTTCTTTACATTCAAAGCATTGAATGAATTCTATACAGGTCAGGGGCCAATGCTGTCCAATGTCAGGATGGAATGTGTGGAGAGGTTGTCAAACATCTATATGGTTCTGGATGAAATACTAGCTTTACATAACAGGGTGTGGGATGAAGTCTACTGGCATAGCGGAAGCATGCTGGTCCCAATGTTAAAGCCAGGGCAAAACACATCAGGACCACATTCACTCCATTAAAGAACGAGTCAAGAGAGTGTAGGAGGAGCCTACTTCGAACTTTGACTTTAGGAGGGGAAAGGTATACAAATCCTGATTAGGACTGAAAATGAATGTTTCTACACTGGAGAGAGTACGTTCCTTGGTACTGTACTCTGGTTTGATGAGGAATCTACTTGCAGCGTGTTCATGAAGCCTTGTCTGTTTGGAAGTAGTCCAGAAATGAACCCATTGAGACCTAGGTCGATTCTACAAAATGCCTTCTAAATCCTAACAGTATTCTGAAAAATTTTGTTGATATAATATCAGTTCTCAAACTTTTTCATGTCAAGGACTCCCAAAATTATATGTATTTGGCCACCGACCCCTAGCCTCGTAAACCAGACTCCTCCTCGATCAGAAGATGGGAGGAGTCAAGTTTACTAGGCTAACCAACCCCTATCTGAAAAATATTTTGTTTCAGGCACCCCCAGAAGCAAAGATTTGTGTTAAATATATATATATATATATATATATATATATATATATATATATATATATATATATAATCAAAGATTTACACAAATTGACAATTATTTAAAAAAAATAAAAGGCAGATTTACTTCGCGCTATGAGCTTGTCTGTCTGCTTGTCTGTTATTTTTGAATAGCCAACCAACCAATGTGCTATATACATAAGGTAGCTAAAATCTAAAATGACACAGATGTTTTCCCAGATGGAATGGCACCGGTACCTTTTGTAAAGTGGGAACATGTCTTATTAACATCAATAAATCCTTAATTAGTAATTCAATAACATGTTAATTAGGCATTTTGTGGGTACCTGTTGTAAAGTGGGAACACGTCTTATTAACATAAACAAATCCCTAATAACATGTCTTATTAACATTGAACGTGTATTATTAACATCAACAAATCCTTAACAATGTGTGTTAACATTGAACGTCTTATTAACATCAACAAATCATTAATTAAGTATTCATTAACACATTAAATAAGCATTTTGTGGGTACCTTTTGTAAAGTGGGAACATGGCTTATTAACATCAACAAATCCTTAATTAGTCATTCAATAACATGTTAATTAGGCATTTTGTGGGTACCTGTCGTAAAGTGGGAACAGGTCGGATAAACATCAACAAATCCTTAATAAAGTCTTATTAACATTGAACGTGTATTATTAACATCAACAAATCGTTAATTAGGAATTCATTAACACGTTAAATAGGCATTTTGTGGGTACCTGTTGTAAAGTGGGAACATGTCTTATTAACATCAACAAATCCTTTATTAGTCATTCAATAACATGTTAATTAGGTATTTTGTGGGTACCTGTCGTAAAGTGGGAACATGTCTTATAAACATCAACAAATCCTTAATAAAGTGTCTTATTAACATTGAACGTGTATTATTAACATCAACAAATCGTTAATTAGGAGTTCATTAACACGTTAAATAGGCATTTTGTGGGTACCTGTTGTAAAGTGGGAACATGTCTTATTAACATCAACAAATCCTTAATTAGTCATTCAATAACATGTTAATTAGGTATTTTGTGGGTACCTGTCGTAAAGTGGGAACATGTCTTATAAACATCAACAAATCCTTAGTAAAGTGTCTTATTAACATTGAACGTGTATTATTAACATCAACAAATCGTTAATTAGGAGTTCATTAACACGTTAAATAGGCATTTTGTGGGTACCTGTTGTAAAGTGGGAACATGTCTTATTAACATCAACAAATCCCTAATAAAGTGTCTTATTAACATTGAAGGTGTATTATTAACATCAACAAATCGTTAATTAGGCATTCATTAACACCTTAAATAGGCATTTTTCAGCTACATGTTGCAAAGTGGGAACATGTCTGTAAAACATTAACGACTTACTATTTATCTTTCTTTTCACTTTAGGTCAATAAAAGGAGGTAATTAATTCTTAAATGAAGGCTGTGCACAAACAGAAGTAGTAATGTTTTAGGGCTAGCGATTCCTTTGCAGCTTATGTAATATCATTCCAGTTTATGTACAACTTCTTCCTCCTCCTGCCATCGCTTGAAGACAAAGAGCTTGAGGAATTTGAGGCAAAGGTGGTCGAGTAGCTGGACTTTGATGGTGACTTGACAGAGGTTGGAGACTCATTTCTTGATGCTGTAAAAACAAAATGCAAAATGTACGTAAATAGGAGGTTAGGCATTTTAGACATGTTTTGTTCATAAAGGGGATACAGTGCACTTATTGTAAATAATAATAAAAATAAATAAATGAATGCATAAATAAATAGGAGCAGCGCTCTTCCGAGCACAGGTCTCCAATGTGATAGGCAAATGTGAAAAGAGTGCCATATCATCTGTGGCCTGTCATGATTTGAGGCATTTTGTTCCAAATATGTGTTTTGCTCAAATTGAGCTGCTGGTGGCGCTATAACATTCCAATGTGAAAAGGGTGGTATTTGTTCCTTGACCTATTGGGACTGTACGTGCAAAATTGCACGATAATCACAAGCTGCTTTTATGATATAAGGCATTTTGTTAAAAACTGACCAATCCTGGAAACTTTGGAAGCCAATCTAAGCCAACTAGGATGGAATATGAATTATCGGACAGCTCAGTCTTGATCACTTGCCTATAGCGATACTCTGTACTGATTCCCATGATATGAATTATCGGACAGCTCAGTCTTGATCACTTGCCTATAGTGATACTCTGTACTGATTCCCATGATGTTTGGAACAAATCTGAAGGAGTAATTTAAAAAAATATGTTTTACATAAGTCAGCCTCCTGGTGGCACTATGAAAAGCAGATGTGAGTGCCCATACAAAGTTTTACACTGATCGGTGGAGTTATTGGTAAAAACACGAATCGGCCCGTTATAGCGCCTCCATGAGGCTGATTTGAACATTTTTAAATTGCATTTCTTCCTCTGCCTAGTGGGAATGTCACTCAAATCGCACTCTGTGTTCATGATTTGAGGCATTTCGTTCAAAAGGGAGCACACTTGCAAAAGCCAGTCTTAGCCAATCAGGATGGAATTAGAAAAATCTGAAAGACCTGTTTCGTTTAATGACCGATTTGCGTGAATTTTGGACAAAATCGTTAGAAGTACTGTCCAAAAATGTGTTTTGCACACATCCGCCTCCTGGTGACGCCATAGACCTTATTCACATTGCGGCCATCTTGGATCACATGTCCACATGGGGTGGCAGCCTGTATTACAATCCATTGTAAACAATGGAGCGATGGTCCCAAAATATGAGTTCTGTTCAACCAATTTCTTTTGACCAAATCGACAAATGGGCAGAAGACAATTTGGATTAAATAGATGGGTACATCCACAATATTCATGGCAGTTAGGTTCCAATGTTACTCTGTACAAACACTTGCTACCGTATCTGTGCAGACTAGTGCTTGCTCTGCAATCATATTAACTTACTGTATCATGATTTTTGCATATTAATCAGAAACAAGAAATTGTTAATATGATGGCGGAGCAAGCACTGCAAAGACTGCAAGTCTTTTTACACATTAAGGTTGCAACCTAACTTGAATATCGTTACCGTGGATGAAATCAATCCAGTTACTGTAGACCTTCTATTTTAAGCTCACATGTCTCACATTGCGAGCTTGTATATTTACTATTTAAAAAATATTGAGGAAATAAAAACTAAAATATTTTGAATATTTTTGAAACATTTAACATTCAACACAAATCTGTGTGGAGGTCCCTGGCACCACATATTTTCAGATGGAGGTCTGCGACTGTGGACAAATATGTAAATCTGGGGTCCTTCATATGAAAAGATTTGGGAACCACTGGTTTAAAAATATTAGAAAGTAAGCCCAATAAGCAACTACACTATTTTCCAATACACAAATTGCTTATTATAAGCAGACATGGCAACACAAGTTCATTCAGAGCCCAGAATGCCCCTACTGACATTTTAATGCAAAGACACAGGAAACCCAATGATGTTTTTCAGCCTCTTTCAGGATATGAACAAGAAGCCAGGGGGCGGGGCCAGGAATAAGGTGAATAACAAGCCCATGCTAAAAAATTGGGGCAGAGGTTCTGCTCTGGCACCCAGGGAATGTGTGTGCTCAGTTTTGGCCTGGCAGAGACAAAGGGTTTGCAAAAATCTGCCTCCTGGTATAACAGCAGAAGTTCACAGCAATTTTTCATCTTCACCTTCATTTTTCATCTTCCTGCTGGACGGAAGCGCAGCAGGACCATTTTAGTAATACATTTTGAAAATGAATAATAAAAACAATCTAAGACATTTTAAGTGTGCCTGCAGCTAGCTAAGTGTGTGCAACCTTGTGTAGTGGTTGGTGTTAGCATTAGCGCTATTATTTTTTGTTAGCATTAGCGTTAGATTTTATAACATTACCATTTTTTGCATTAGCTTTAACATTATCGTCTGTACGACAAACGGTTCATGAGATATAGAGGCACTTCCTGTTTGACGAAGGGCACTTCCTGTTTGGCAAAGGAAGCACCAATTAAGGTTAAGGACTCTTAATAAAGTCATATGACACCACCCACGCATCTGTACGACAAACGGTTCATGATATAGAGGCACTTCCTGTTTGGCGAAGGGCACTTCCTGTTTGGCGAAGGAAGCACCAATTAAGGTTAATAAGGACTCTTAATCAAGCCATATAACGCCACACACACGTCTGTACGACAAACGGTTCATGAGATATAGAGGCACTTCCTGTTTGGCGAAGGACACTTCCTGTTACAGAGGGGGAGGGGCTTAATCAATTACAGCTCATCCCTATTGGCCGGACAAAGTCCAAAGTCGTGTGTGCATTTTAAAATTCAAATCACGTTGCTAAGCAAAAGAATGGCAGAGTTTTGTGGCGCCAAATTCTCCCATTCAAAGTCAATGGGGTTTTTGCACTAATCATGTGACGGTTTGATTTTTTTTAAACCGGTTCGGTAATTAATTAAAAACCGGACCGAACCGGTAATACCGGATGATGACCACTTGGGGGCGCAGATAGAAGCGGACACATTTATGGTGCCCATTTAGCCATTAATTATAACTCTTGTAGAGTCCTCATAATCAACAGCCACCTGTTATTTTATATACATCTATATGGATCTTCTCAGTGAGATGTCTCCTGTGTGTACTATTACCGCTTCTGTGGAATGGGGGAAATGCTCTCTGCCGTGTTTGTGTTTTCTCTGCTGTACAGAGAACCAGTGAATTGGGTAAAAAACAGTGGATTGGGATTGCTTGTAGATCAGCTACTTTTTGTTTTGATCCTAGAGGGACGTGCCGCCCCTCTACGAATCCGGGAGGGCAAAGCACAGGCGGTCGTGATGGTCTGCGGCCCCGGCGGACCACCAAAGGGACGGCGCCGCCACGAAAACATTATAATCAATCAAACAGCTAGGCTAGGCTACATACATACTGTCTCAGATAGCATACATGCTTGGCTAGCTTGCTTCCTCCGTGTTGTAGTTGAGCCAATAAAGGTTATTTGACCACGTTCACCACAACGTAAATCGTCGCTATTGTTGTAAAGACGCAATGAAGACCTGTGTGCCAGTGTGTGGCTTCTAACACGTTGTCCAATGTCCACCGCATCTATAAACAATAGCGCGTGTATCCAGTTGTTATTGAATGAAGAGGACAGGGGGAGAGGAGGCGGGGTCGCTGTCTGAGCAGCCAGTGAGCTGTCAACAGTAGCAGATCTGCGCTCCACTGACACTCAGTATACTGTATACACAAACATAATAAATACAATACAGAATGAATTTAATGCTGTCGGAAAATACACGTGACGCCGTCAGCAAACGTTTACATTTGTAAAATATATTTTAATTGGATACTTTTCTTTTTTTTTTTTTTTACTCGGTTTAGTCGGTATTCATAAACTGAACCGGTATCATCAAGTAAACCGGACCGAACCAGTAAAACCGGAAACCGTCAGACTATTTAGCGCATAGTTTTTTGGCGAATTACGTCCGTCGCCATCGTAAGGCGGATCGGAAAGAAAAGTAATAGCACCCCATTCCCGGCCGAGCCACACGTTTTGATGTATATATTAAGGGGGTGCCGTAAATTGTGCGGAGGTTATTACCTGCCGAAATTTTGTGGCGACATTATAAGTATGGCGGATCACAATAAGTGTTTTGCCATTGCATTGCATTGCAGGCACACTTAATAATAATAATCCAGCAACAATTTCATGGACCCCCTGCAGTACCTCCGTACCCCCTAGGGGTCGTGGACCACCTGTTGAGGACAGGGGTGTCGCACCAAATTCTGGGCCCTGGGTACAAGGATTCACTCACATTTTGTGCTTTAACCATTGAAAAATAGCAGATGTTCAAGCTCACAGCGCAGCACCTAGTGCCACGCTGCGAGCTTGTAGATCTGTTATTTCAGACAACATTTTTCATGGGGTCTTTGAATATTTCAAATCCCTCTGTCAGTGGTGCTCAAAAGCTTTCATGTGAAGGACCCCCAAAATGATATGTATTTGGTCACAGACCCCATCTCAAAATATTTAGTTCCTCCCAGAAGCAAAATTTGATCTAAAAATGTTGCCTTAAAAATACCCATATTCAAAGATTTCCACACATTTTCATGAGTTAAAAAATAGGAGATCTACAAGCTTGCATCGCGGCACTCGGTGCCGCTCTGTGAGCTTGTAAATCTGCTATTTTTCAATAGCTGAAGTATAAAATAATAAAGGCCCCTCCACATTGGGCCTAGTAACGGTGCCACTCTGTGAGCTTG
Source organism: Nannobrachium achirus (assembly GCF_963921795.1). NCBI lineage: Eukaryota > Metazoa > Chordata > Actinopteri > Myctophiformes > Myctophidae > Nannobrachium > Nannobrachium achirus. The sequence continues at coordinate 28,596,177 of NC_137826.1, read as the reverse complement.
TAAATCTGCTATTTTTCAATAGCTGAAGTATAAAATAATAAAGGCCCCTCCACATTGGGCCTAGTAACGGTGCCGCTCTGTGAGCTTGTAAATCTGCTATTTTTCAATAGCTGAAGTATAAAATAATAAAGGCCCCTCCACATTGGGCCTAGTAACTGAGTCCCCCCCCCCCCCCCCCCCCATAGCAATGACTGTGCAAAAATAGTAAATAGAATAATACAAATTTTAAACAACAGTTAGCAGGTAGAAAACCTGAATGTGAAATACCCCTCTTCTTTCATGAATAAAATCACTACTGTAAGTAGAAAAAAAGTAAAAAAAAAGTAAAAAAAAAAAAAGCAAAAAGTAATATTACCTTCTCAAAAGCTCCAAACTCAGTCACTCAGGCACAGGTCTAGCAGCAGGTTAGCACATCACAGTCCAAACACAATCTTCTCATCCCACGTTGCCAGAGAACTATAAGTGAAGCTCTGGTTGTTGTCTGGATTGTCCAATGCAATGTCCAGTGCAATGAACTGACTCTAAACTCACTGAGCTTGTTAGCTTTAGCGTTAGCTTGTAGCAAAACAAAACAGTCTCTGAACCTCGTGAAGAAATTCCTCTTGTCTTGCCAAACGTGCAGCTTTTCCTCCTCCCAGAAAGTTGTGTAAACACTCACAGGACTCCAAACTACAACTGGTTTGTGCACAGCAAACACTTTGAAATGATATAATACAGAACGTCTCACTCTGAATCACTGTTCACTTGTCTTCATGTTCCCTCTCTCCGCTCACGTGATCTCTCTCCCTCCCTTCACGTCCGGGCTGTGTTACGCTGACAACTGTCCCTGCAGAGTTAACCCAATAAATGCTGATACAGATCATAACAGGAAAAACATTGCTTTCAAAACAAAACAAAACTCCTAATGAATTAAGTATGAAATGCAGATTACGTTTTTACTAAAACACATCACACTTTTTAAAGGCTTTAATGATCAAAGCCTTAAACTAAACCTCATTTAAATGTTTTTAATACTATTTAAAGCAAACCATTTTTACTTCAATACGTTTATCTGAACACTTAGTAGGCTATAGTACTAGTTTATATGAATAGCCCGTTACTTTGTAGATTTAGATTAGTATTACAAAACATACACTAACCATGTAGAGTAGCCTATATTTGAAATTAGCCCATCTACAAGCTCACTGTGCGCTTGTAGATCAGCTATTTTCAAGTATTTGAAAACTTTTTTTGCCCAAGACTTTTGTAGGCCTAATTTTACTCAATTACAATAACTATTTCTATATTGCAGTATTGATACTTTTAATTGCGACTGTCAGGTCGCAGTTACTATCAAAACCTCCACCGGCTGTCTGTCGGTCAGTCCGTCAGTCTGTCTGTCACACGTCACACTTTTGCCCTACTCATATCTCCGCCACCGTTGCCCCTATCCATGCCAAACCCCTCAATTCTCACATAGCCCTCTTCTAGCCACCATGAGGCCGATTCTTGCAAAATGCATTTTTCGACACAGCTCCTACAATGTTTGCCGTAAAATCATGTAAATCTGTACACAGTATTTCTAGGCTCATGTCATCAACATGGGTCTGTCTCATTTAGCGCCACCTTCAGGCCGTTTTTTTTAAAACACATTTTTGGATACTGCTTCTACAAATCTTGCCCTAAAATCACGCAAATCAGTACACAATATGTCAAGACTCATGTCATCAACATGGATCTGTCCCAATTAGCGCCTCCTTCAGGCCGATTTTTTAAAACACATTTTTGGACACTGCTTCTACAAATTTTGCCCTAAAATCACGCAAATCGGTACACAATATGTCAAGACTCATGTCATCAACATGGATCTGTCCCAATTAGCGCCACCATCAGGCCAATTTTACATGCGACCTGACGGTCGCTTATCTCCCGATTAGGGAGTCTTACTGGTTAAGTAAAACATTAGGTTTCGTATGAAACCCTTGTTGCGACCGTCAGGTCGCAGTTACTATCAAAACCTCCACTGGCTGTCAGTCCGTCTGTCTGTCTGTCCGTCACGTCACGCCACGTCACACTTTTGCCCAACTCATATTTCCGCCACCGTTGCCCCTATCCATGCCAAACTCTGCACACGCACTCCTTGCCTGCCAAACAACAACTTCCAACCTCTCACATGGACCTCTTCTAGCACCACCATGAGGCCAATACTGGCAAAATACTTTTTTGGACACTGCTCCTACAAATTTTGCCCTAAAATCACGCAAATCGGTACACAGTATGTCTACACTCACGTCATCAACATGGATCTGTCCCATTTCCATATTCCCTCCTGACTGGTTACGATTGCCTTCTAAAGTCTGTGTATGCGACCTGACGGTCGCTTCTCTCACGATTAGGGAGTCTTACTGGTTAAGATATAATTGTTACAGTATTCGCCTAAAACGATGGAGAATGATTCGTCCACAGGTGCTGTGACTCATAAAGTTCTACGTTCCGTTGGTTTATCCCATCCACCGCCGACTTCTGTGCTTAAGCCGGTAGGATTAGCAGTGCTAGCCAAGCATTTGTGTAGCAGCTAACGGCTAACCTAGCCCTTCCCCTGTATACTACCTAAAGCTAACAATATGTTGAGTGCCGAAGAAGTAGATTTCTCCTAGCCTCTTCGCAAGTGTGGAGGCATGAAACCTTCTACACTCAGGGGCTATATGGTGGCTATTAATGCTTGTCACCTAGGTGTCAATGGTGATATGCCCTCAAAGGCCCTTTGTGGCCTTGTTTAGGGCTGGTGCCAAGCGCACCAGTCAGACGGCCAGGTCTCTTCACGGCCTGGGATTTAGAGGTGGTCTAGAGGGGTTTGAGATGAGGCCCTTTCGAGCCTTTGGGGAAGGTTTCTTTGAGACATCTAAGTCTCAAAACTGTGCTCTTATTGGTGTTGACTACAGCCAAAAGGGTCAGTGGACTGTATGAGGTTTGCTAACAGTGACCGTAAGGTTCTGCTTAAGCCCGATATCCAATTTGTACCAAAGAACAGGATTGCGACTAGGGACCCGGTCGAGTTGGTCGCCTTTCACCCTCCTCCTTTTGCATTGGAGGAGGACTGGCATCTGCATTGCCTCTGTCCAGCGAGGGCCTTGAAGGCATACTAGTTAGTTGAGGACTAGGAATGAGAGACAGTCATCACGTCTGTTTGTCTCCTTTAGCAACTCTCCTAAGAGAAAAGAGGTGTCTAAGGCCTTTAGTTCTAGGTGGATTGTGGAGGCTATCAGGGAAGCCTATGATAGTGCTCAGGTTCCTCTGCCGGAGGACTTTTAGGCACATTCCACCAGGGGGGTGTCGACCCCGTGGGCCCTCTCTCAGGGGGTCTCCATGGAGGTTTGCATGGCGGCCAATTGGGCGTCGCCATCTACGTTTGCAGCTTATTATCACCTGGACGTGGTTCCCGCGTTGTTGGCGTACAGTCAGTGTTACAGGTGGCCTCCTCTTCTTAAGTGACAATGGTGGTACAGTCCTTTCACTTTTTCCAAGTGGCAATTGGAATGGTGGGTACAGTCCTTCCAATGTTTTCCTTCCATGACCAGTGGGTTTGTTTGGTCATTACCTTATAAGGCGGACTTATTCTACTCATTGGTTATGCAGCACATTTAGTCTATTAGGTCCTTATGAGGCAGGCATGTCAGGGTCTCTTGAAGCCACGTCCAAGGAGGCGTGGTCTTCACCATGCAGGTGGGTATTTGGGTGATCAGGTGTTGGTCGTCGTCGCTTCTGAGAGTCTATGGATCCCATAGGAAGGAATATGAATTGAAAGTGTGACAATAAAGACTAGACATAATGTGTATCACTTTGTGTGATTTTAGACAAAATATGTGGGTGCAGTGTCCAAAAATGTGTTTAAAAAAAATCTGCCTAATGGTGGCGCTATATGGGACACATGAGTGTAGACATACTGTGTACCGATTTGTGTGATTTTAGGGCAAAATTTGTAGGAGCAGTGTCCAAAAATGTATTTTGCCAGTATTGGCCTCATGGTGGCGCTAGAAGAGGGCCATGTGAGAGGTTGGAGGTTGTTTTTTGGCAGGCAACGAGTGTGTGTGCAGAGTTTGGAATGAATAGGGGCAACGGTGGCAGAGATATGAGTTGGGCAAAAGTGTGACGTGGCGTGGCGTGACGTGACGGACAGACAGACAGACGGACTGACAGCCAGTAGAGGTTTTGATAGTAACTGCGACCTGACGGTCGCAACAAAGGTTTCATACGAAACCTAATGTTTTACTTAACCAGTAAGACTCCCTAATCGGGAGATAAGCGACCGTCAGGTCGCATGTAAAATTGGCCTGATGGTGGCGCTAATTGGGACAGATCCATGTTGATGACATGAGTATTGACATATTGTGTACCGATTTGCGTGATTTTAGGGCAAGATTTGTAGAAGCAGTGTCCAAAAATGTGTTTTAAAAAATCGGCCAGAAGGTGACGCTAATTGGGACAGATCCATGTTGATGACATGAGTCTTGACATATTGTGTACTGATTTGCGTGATTTTAGGGCAAGATTTGTAGAAGCAGTGTCCAAAAATGTGTTTTAAAAAATCGGCCTGAAGGTGGCGCTAAATGAGACAGACCCATGTTGATGACATGAGCCTAGAAATACTGTGTACAGATTTACGTGATTTTACGGCAAACATTGTAGGAGCTGTGTCCAAAAATGTATTTTGCAAGAATCGGCCTCATGGTGGCTAGAAGAGGGCTATGTGAGAATTGAGGGGTTTGGCATGGATAGGGGCAACGGTTGCGGAGATATGATTAGGGCAGAAGTGTGACGTGACGTGTGACAGACAGACAGCCGGTGGAGGTTTTGATAGTAACTGCACCTGACAGTCGCAATTAAAAGTATCAATACTGCAATATAGAAATACCGTAGTTATTGTAATTGAGTAAAATTAGGCCTACAGAAGTCTTGGGCAAAAAAAGTTTTCAAATACTTGAAAATAGCGGATCTACAAGCGCACAGTGAGCTTGTAGATGGGCTAATTTCAAATATAGGCTACTCTACATGGTTAGTGTATGTTTTGTAATACTAATCTAAATCTACAAAGTAACGGGCTATTCATATAAACTAGTACTATAGCCTACTAAGTGTTCAGATAAACGTATTGAAGTAAAAATGGTTTGCTTTAAATAGTATTAAAAACATTTAAATGAGGTTTAGTTTAAGGCTTTGATCATTAAAGCCTTTAAAAAGTGTGATGTGTTTTAGTAAAAACGTAATCTGCATTTCATACTTAATTCATTAGGAGTTTTGTTTTGTTTTGAAAGCAATGTTTTTCCTGTTATGATCTGTATCAGCATTTATTGGGTTAACTCTGCAGGGACAGTTGTCAGCGTAACACAGCCCGGACGTGAAGGGAGGGAGAGAGATCACGTGAGCGGAGAGAGGGAACATGAAGACAAGTGAACAGTGATTCAGAGTGAGACGTTCTGTATTATATCATTTCAAAGTGTTTGCTGTGCACAAACCAGTTGTAGTTTGGAGTCCTGTGAGTGTTTACACAACTTTCTGGGAGGAGGAAAAGCTGCACGTTTGGCAAGACAAGAGGAATTTCTTCACGAGGTTCAGAGACTGTTTTGTTTTGCTACAAGCTAACGCTAAAGCTAACAAGCTCAGTGAGTTTAGAGTCAGTTCATTGCACTGGACATTGCATTGGACAATCCAGACAACAACCAGAGCTTCACTTATAGTTCTCTGGCAACGTGGGATGAGAAGATTGTGTTTGGACTGTGATGTGCTAACCTGCTGCTAGACCTGTGCCTGAGTGACTGAGTTTGGAGCTTTTGAGAAGGTAATATTACTTTTTGCTTTTTTTTTTTTTTTTTTTTTTTACTTTTTTTCTACTTACAGTAGTGATTTTATTCATGAAAGAAGAGGGGTATTTCACATTCAGGTTTTCAACCTGCTAACTGTTGTTTAAAATTTGTATTATTCTATTTACTATTTTTGCACAGTCATTGCTATGGGGGGGGGGGGGGGGGGGGGGACACTCAGTTACTAGGCCCAATGTGGAGGGGCCTTTATTATTTTATACTTCAGCTATTGAAAAATAGCAGATTTACAAGCTCACAGAGCGGCACCGTTACTAGGCCCAATGTGGAGGGGCCTTTATTATTTTATACTTCAGCTATTGAAAAATAGCAGATTTACAAGCTCACAGAGTGGCACCGTTACTAGGCCCAATGTGGAGGGGCCTTTATTATTTTATACTTCAGCTATTGAAAAATAGCAGATTTACAAGCTCACAGAGCGGCACCGAGTGCCGCGATGCAAGCTTGTAGATCTCCTATTTTTTAACTCATGAAAATGTGTGGAAATCTTTGAATATGGGTATTTTTAAGGCAACATTTTTAGATCAAATTTTGCTTCTGGGAGGAACTAAATATTTTGAGATGGGGTCTGTGACCAAATACATATCATTTTGGGGGTCCTTCACATGAAAGCTTTTGAGCACCACTGACATAGAGGGATTTGAAATATTCAAAGACCCCATGAAAAATGTTGTCTGAAATAACAGATCTACAAGCTCGCAGCGTGGCACTAGGTGCTGCGCTGTGAGCTTGAACATCTGCTATTTTTCAATGGTTAAAGCACAAAATGTGAGTGAATCCTTGTACCCAGGGCCCAGAATTTGGTGCGACACCCCTGTCCTCAACAGGTGGTCCACGACCCCTAGGGGGTACGGAGGTACTGCAGGGGGTCCATGAAATTGTTGCTGGATTATTATTATTAAGTGTGCCTGCAATGCAATGCAATGGCAAAACACTTATTGTGATCCGCCATACTTATAATGTCGCCACAAAATTTCGGCAGGTAATAACCTCCGCACAATTTACGGCACCCCCTTAATATATACATCAAAACGTGTGGCTCGGCCGGGAATGGGGTGCTATTACTTTTCTTTCCGATCCGCCTTACGATGGCGACGGACGTAATTCGCCAAAAAACTATGCGCTAAATAGTCTGACGGTTTCCGGTTTTACTGGTTCGGTCCGGTTTACTTGATGATACCGGTTCAGTTTATGAATACCGACTAAACCGAGTAAAAAAAAAAAAAAAGAAAAGTATCCAATTAAAATATATTTTACAAATGTAAACGTTTGCTGACGGCGTCACGTGTATTTTCCGACAGCATTAAATTCATTCTGTATTGTATTTATTATGTTTGTGTATACAGTATACTGAGTGTCAGTGGAGCGCAGATCTGCTACTGTTGACAGCTCACTGGCTGCTCAGACAGCGACCCCGCCTCCTCTCCCCCTGTCCTCTTCATTCAATAACAACTGGATACACGCGCTATTGTTTATAGATGCGGTGGACATTGGACAACGTGTTAGAAGCCACACACTGGCACACAGGTCTTCATTGCGTCTTTACAACAATAGCGACGATTTACGTTGTGGTGAACGTGGTCAAATAACCTTTATTGGCTCAACTACAACACGGAGGAAGCAAGCTAGCCAAGCATGTATGCTATCTGAGACAGTATGTATGTAGCCTAGCCTAGCTGTTTGATTGATTAGAATGTTTTCGTGGCGGTGCCGTCCCTTTGGTGGTCCGCCGGGGCCGCAGACCATCACGACCGCCTGTGCTTTGCCCTCCCGGATTCGTAGAGGGGCGGCACGTCCCTCTAGGATCAAAACAAAAAGTAGCTGATCTACAAGCAATCCCAATCCACTGTTTTTTACCCAATTCACTGGTTCTCTGTACAGCAGAGAAAACACAAACACGGCAGAGAGCATTTCCCCCATTCCACAGAAGCGGTAATAGTACACACAGGAGACATCTCACTGAGAAGATCCATATAGATGTATATAAAATAACAGGTGGCTGTTGATTATGAGGACTCTACAAGAGTTATAATTAATGGCTAAATGGGCACCATAAATGTGTCCGCTTCTATCTGCGCCCCCAAGTGGTCATCATCCGGTATTACCGGTTCGGTCCGGTTTTTAATTAATTACCGAACCGGTTTAAAAAAAATCAAACCGTCACATGATTAGTGCAAAAACCCCATTGACTTTGAATGGGAGAATTTGGCGCCACAAAACTCTGCCATTCTTTTGCTTAGCAACGTGATTTGAATTTTAAAATGCACACACGACTTTGGACTTTGTCCGGCCAATAGGGATGAGCTGTAATTGATTAAGCCCCTCCCCCTCTGTAACAGGAAGTGTCCTTCGCCAAACAGGAAGTGCCTCTATATCTCATGAACCGTTTGTCGTACAGACGTGTGTGTGGCGTTATATGGCTTGATTAAGAGTCCTTATTAACCTTAATTGGTGCTTCCTTCGCCAAACAGGAAGTGCCCTTCGCCAAACAGGAAGTGCCTCTATATCATGAACCGTTTGTCGTACAGATGCGTGGGTGGTGTCATATGACTTTATTAAGAGTCCTTAACCTTAATTGGTGCTTCCTTTGCCAAACAGGAAGTGCCCTTCGTCAAACAGGAAGTGCCTCTATATCTCATGAACCGTTTGTCGTACAGACGATAATGTTAAAGCTAATGCAAAAAATGGTAATGTTATAAAATCTAACGCTAATGCTAACAAAAAATAATAGCGCTAATGCTAACACCAACCACTACACAAGGTTGCACACACTTAGCTAGCTGCAGGCACACTTAAAATGTCTTAGATTGTTTTTATTATTATTCATTTTCAAAATGTATTACTAAAATGGTCCTGCTGCGCTTCCGTCCAGCAGGAAGATGAAAAATGAAGGTGAAGATGAAAAATTGCTGTGAACTTCTGCTGTTATACCAGGAGGCAGATTTTTGCAAACCCTTTGTCTCTGCCAGGCCAAAACTGAGCACACACATTCCCTGGGTGCCAGAGCAGAACCTCTGCCCCAATTTTTTAGCATGGGCTTGTTATTCACCTTATTCCTGGCCCCGCCCCCTGGCTTCTTGTTCATATCCTGAAAGAGGCTGAAAAACATCATTGGGTTTCCTGTGTCTTTGCATTAAAATGTCAGTAGGGGCATTCTGGGCTCTGAATGAACTTGTGTTGCCATGTCTGCTTATAATAAGCAATTTGTGTATTGGAAAATAGTGTAGTTGCTTATTGGGCTTACTTTCTAATATTTTTAAACCAGTGGTTCCCAAATCTTTTCATATGAAGGACCCCAGATTTACATATTTGTCCACAGTCGCAGACCTCCATCTGAAAATATGTGGTGCCAGGGACCTCCACACAGATTTGTGTTGAATGTTAAATGTTTCAAAAATATTCAAAATATTTTAGTTTTTATTTCCTCAATATTTTTTAAATAGTAAATATACAAGCTCGCAATGTGAGACATGTGAGCTTAAAATAGAAGGTCTACAGTAACTGGATTGATTTCATCCACGGTAACGATATTCAAGTTAGGTTGCAACCTTAATGTGTAAAAAGACTTGCAGTCTTTGCAGTGCTTGCTCCGCCATCATATTAACAATTTCTTGTTTCTGATTAATATGCAAAAATCATGATACAGTAAGTTAATATGATTGCAGAGCAAGCACTAGTCTGCACAGATACGGTAGCAAGTCTTTGTACAGAGTAACATTGGAACCTAACTGCCATGAATATTGTGGATGTACCCATCTATTTAATCCAAATTGTCTTCTGCCCATTTGTCGATTTGGTCAAAAGAAATTGGTTGAACAGAACTCATATTTTGGGACCATCGCTCCATTGTTTACAATGGATTGTAATACAGGCTGCCACCCCATGTGGACATGTGATCCAAGATGGCCGCAATGTGAATAAGGTCTATGGCGTCACCAGGAGGCGGATGTGTGCAAAACACATTTTTGGACAGTACTTCTAACGATTTTGTCCAAAAGTCACGCAAATCGGTCATTAAACGAAACAGGTCTTTCAGATTTTTCTAATTCCATCCTGATTGGCTAAGACTGGCTTTTGCAAGTGTGCTCCCTTTTGAACGAAATGCCTCAAATCATGAACACAGAGTGCGATTTGAGTGACATTCCCACTAGGCAGAGGAAGAAATGCAATTTAAAAATGTTCAAATCAGCCTCATGGAGGCGCTATAACGGGCCGATTCGTGTTTTTACCAATAACTCCACCGATCAGTGTAAAACTTTGTATGGGCACTCACATCTGCTTTTCATAGTGCCACCAGGAGGCTGACTTATGTAAAACATATTTTTTTAAATTACTCCTTCAGATTTGTTCCAAACATCATGGGAATCAGTACAGAGTATCACTATAGGCAAGTGATCAAGACTGAGCTGTCCGATAATTCATATCATGGGAATCAGTACAGAGTATCGCTATAGGCAAGTGATCAAGACTGAGCTGTCCGATAATTCATATTCCATCCTAGTTGGCTTAGATTGGCTTCCAAAGTTTCCAGGATTGGTCAGTTTTTAACAAAATGCCTTATATCATAAAAGCAGCTTGTGATTATCGTGCAATTTTGCACGTACAGTCCCAATAGGTCAAGGAACAAATACCACCCTTTTCACATTGGAATGTTATAGCGCCACCAGCAGCTCAATTTGAGCAAAACACATCTTTGGAACAAAATGCCTCAAATCATGACAGGCCACAGATGATATGGCACTCTTTTCACATTTGCCTATCACATTGGAGACCTGTGCTCGGAAGAGAGCTGCTCCTATTTATTTATGCATTCATTTATTTATTTTTATTATTATTTACAATAAGTGCACTGTATCCCCTTTATGAACAAAACATGTCTAAAATGCCTAACCTCCTATTTACGTACATTTTGCATTTTGTTTTTACAGCATCAAGAAATGAGTCTCCAACCTCTGTCAAGTCACCATCAAAGTCCAGCTACTCGACCACCTTTGCCTCAAATTCCTCAAGCTCTTTGTCTTCAAGCGATGGCAGGAGGAGGAAGAAGTTGTACATAAACTGGAATGATATTACATAAGCTGCAAAGGAATCGCTAGCCCTAAAACATTACTACTTCTGTTTGTGCACAGCCTTCATTTAAGAATTAATTACCTCCTTTTATTGACCTAAAGTGAAAAGAAAGATAAATAGTAAGTCATTAATGTTTTACAGACATGTTCCCACTTTGCAACATGTAGCTGAAAAATGCCTATTTAAGGTGTTAATGAATGCCTAATTAACGATTTGTTGATGTTAATAATACACCTTCAATGTTAATAAGACACTTTATTAGGGATTTGTTGATGTTAATAAGACATGTTCCCACTTTACAACAGGTACCCACAAAATGCCTATTTAACGTGTTAATGAACTCCTAATTAACGATTTGTTGATGTTAATAATACACGTTCAATGTTAATAAGACACTTTATTAAGGATTTGTTGATGTTTATAAGACATGTTCCCACTTTACGACAGGTACCCACAAAATACCTAATTAACATGTTATTGAATGACTAATTAAGGATTTGTTGATGTTAATAAGACATGTTCCCACTTTACAACAGGTACCCACAAAATGCCTATTTAACGTGTTAATGAATTCCTAATTAACGATTTGTTGATGTTAATAATACACGTTCAATGTTAATAAGACTTTATTAAGGATTTGTTGATGTTTATCCGACCTGTTCCCACTTTACGACAGGTACCCACAAAATGCCTAATTAACATGTTATTGAATGACTAATTAAGGATTTGTTGATGTTAATAAGGCATGTTCCCACTTTACAAAAGGTACCCACAAAATGCTTATTTAATGTGTTAATGAATACTTAATTAATGATTTGTTGATGTTAATAAGACGTTCAATGTTAACACACATTGTTAAGGATTTGTTGATGTTAATAATACACGTTCAATGTTAATAAGACATGTTATTAGGGATTTGTTTATGTTAATAAGACGTGTTCCCACTTTACAACAGGTACCCACAAAATGCCTAATTAACATGTTATTGAATGACTAATTAAGGATTTATTGATGTTAATAAGACATGTTCCCACTTTACAAAAGGTACCCACAAAATGCCTAATTAACGTGTTAATAGATGCCTAATTAACGATTTGTTGAAGTAAATAAAACTGTTTCAACATTAATAAGACACTTTATTAAGGATTTGTTGATGTTTATAAGACATGTTCCCACTTTACAACAGGTACCCACAAAATGCCTAATTAATGTGTTAATGAATGCTCAATAAAGAATGTATTAATGTTAATCATGCACTGTCTCAATGTTAATAAGAAATCTATTTAGTACTTGTTAATGTTTATACAATATTATTCCACTTAAAACAGTTGTTAATTAAGTATCTTAACAATGTATATATTCTTATATAGTATTCATAATGCATTTATTAATAATTATTATGATATAATAAGTATCTTATTAGTAGATTATTAATTGTTAATTAGGTGTCTTATGAATAGTTGATAGAATATTGATATTAATTAAGATGGTTTATTAACCTGTATTAAAATATAATAAGGCTTATTGGTTACTTATAAGTTGTTAATTAACCGTTAGTAAGGGATCTTTTCGTATAGTTTATTGGGTCTTAATTAACGTGAATTGGCTTTCTTATTAGACGTTTATTAACATGTATAACTCATATAATAAGGTTTATAGATGACTTATACGTTGTTTATTAATGTTTAATTGGGCATTGTATACATGTCTAATTAAGTTGTTAAAACGTTCTTATTAATCTTTTATTAGGCAGTATTAAGTATATTATGTTTTATAAGTATCTTATAAGTAGTTTAATAATGTTTATAAGACTCTTATTATATAGTTTATTATGTGTTTATTAAGGTTTAATAACGTTCTTATTAGAGTTAATAAGTATCTTATTAACTGTTAATAAGTGTTTATTAATGGCACCTTATTATAAAGTGCTACCCATTGTTTAAAATGTTATAAAAAATAGCAAAGATAGCGGATCTACAATCTCACAATGTGTTGCATTGCCAGTGTTGCATATGTTATAGGGCAAAGAA
>NC_137826.1:28468222-28578222 GCF_963921795.1 Nannobrachium achirus | reverse complement strand
CTTTTGAATTTGATGTTAGTCTGTTATCAGGATGCTTCATTTTAATGTTCTACTACTTGACTCAATTTCATAATATTATCTTCTTGAAATCTAAGGGCTCTTTCTGCCATACTTAAACCAGTAAGACTCCCTAATCGGGAGATATCTCCACAAATATCACAGCCTCCACCTCTCACGTCATACGGGCAGCCATAGTTACACCTGGAATGTTGAATCTCCATATATGGAGATAACCTACGCATCACACAAAGTCTGACCTCACCAGCCCATACTTGGGCATGGACGACTTATATCTCCATATACGGAGATGGCCATATATGGAGATACGATGACATCACGCCACATCATCAGCTGTGGACTCTGTATACACAAACAAGCCCTATATAAAGGGGCAATTCTCACCAGGGAAGAGAGCATTCCCCACTAGCTGAGTATCTTAAGATGGTTGGATGTGATGATAAGCTATAAGCTTAGTTGATCCTGGCGATAAGGTCTGAGTCGAGGAATGCTCTCTTCCCTGGTGAGAATTGCCCCTTTATATAGGGCTTGTTTGTGTATTGTATGACATCACGCCACATCATCAGCTGTGGACTCTGTGATGTCAGAGTGATGTCAGCAGTGTGATGTCATACTGATGCGGAGATATGAGCAGGGCAAAGGTGTGACGTGTGACGTGTGACCGACGGACGGACGGACGGACGGACGGACGGCCGGTGGAGGTTTTGATACTAAACTGCGACCTGACGGTCGCAATCATCAATATATTTACAATAATTGTAATATGTGTATATTTCTCAAAGGTTTCACAGGGAGGGCATACTATGTAATAATAATAATAATAATAATAAGTGTAATAATAATAATAAATCAAAATTAAAATGGGTTATTTTCACTGATAAAAAACTAAATAATACCTCAACAAAGATGCAAACATCATGGTCAAAGGAATTGACATTTCACAGGTTACTTAATTTCTGGAGTATTGGTTGGTGATGCAGGAGAGAGCATAAGAAATACCAAAAACTGTAAGTAAAGCTACTACGACTAGTTCTAGAGAAAGAGATGCTATCTATTTGTTACCAACAACACTACAAGCTACAGCACATACGCTGTATGGTCAATGACCTTTGCTCTGTCCCTCTCCCATGAGAGCCATTATGTGCAGCCACATGAGGTCTGATGGCAATTATCAGGTTTCAAGGGGACAATAAATCTTTGGGAGGCTACAGACCTCATACAGGTAGCTGTGAATGTGTATGTCCCCTGGATATCGAAGCCATTTGCCTACAAAAAAAAAAGAACGCATGGTAATCCATATCTATTCTCTTCAAACAACAACTTATTAGGGGGGCGGCCTCAGATATATAAATCTCCTTTGGCATATTTGGACAGGGAGAGGATTGCAAATCGGAATTAAAATCGATCTACCGGTCTCATCACTCTGCGCCCAACAGCTGTGCCTCTCCCATCGCATTTCACACGGCTGAGGTGTAAAATATGCTGTCATACGCCTGTGTTACAGTGTCCAGGGAAACATTATGTAATATGTCAGGAACGAAGGCACTGGATTTGTTCAGAAGGAGCGGTGGCCTCAAGGTGGATCGAACAAAATAGACAATTTACTGCAGATAGATTCTGGCTTCTCACACAACCCCCACCCACATCTCTGATGCAAGCCTTTGAGAGTTGTCATCCATCAGGGCTGCTTGGCCCCTTGTGGATAGAGCACGTTTAATATTCTACTGCTGTATTAGAAGGAATCAAAGCCTCAAACCACAGCCACTGCATGTAAACATGCCATTAATTGCGACCAAAGTTCGCAGTTTACCATGAGAAATGTCACAGCTACGGTCTATGGGCGAACCCATAGACCGTAAAAATGTGTCATCATGATGTCATCATGCTCTGATGTCACTGTGATGTCAGGGGAACCACTCTACCAGAATGGGTTTGCCGCTCTGACATCATGCTCTGGCTTCACTGTGATGTCACACTAACATAGTCCCTTGTATGCCCATATATGGAGTTCCCTGATGTCATCAATATTAATCATGCCCTGTTAGAGAGATCCCTGTGATGCCAGGGGGAACAAATCCATTTTATGCCCATATATGGAGATATGGAGATCCCTGTGATGCCAGGGGAACAAATCCCTTTTATGCCCATATATGGAGATCCCTGATGTCCACATCCCTGATGTCCACATCACTGTGGCACGACCTTGCGCGGGCGCTTGTCCCTGAGGTGAATTACTAGTAAATACAGAAAAAATGTATTGGAGAGAGCATAATAATTACCTTGAAGGTACAGTAGGTGTAATGTAGGGCAGTAACGCGCACATGCTGGGCTTTTGGAAGTGTGAAATGATGGACACAGAGGAGGCCCAGCAGGACTTAAGAGATAGCATCCTGCTCTGCCACGCCTGCGCCCACACGGCCAATCTGCTCAGTTACAGTGTGCCACCCAAGACCCCCCTCCTCCCCCCCACTACAACCATGCCCTTATTTGGGCTTCCCCCTGCTGTTCTAGCCCCTCCCGCCTGGACGTGATTACTTGCAGCTGAGATATTTTCATCACTGAAGACAATAGAAAATATATATATATAGAATACAATTGATGATACAAAAATGAACATTCATGTCTAAGCTGTGAAGGAATCTTATAGCAATAGTAATGAAACAAAGAGGATTTTTCAGGAGTTGCAACCCGAGTTATCATTTTCCTTTTTCAACTTGGCTGCAAAGAGAGCAGAAGGATGCTGGCTGCCTGGTGCGGATATAGAGGCTTGTAGATGACTCAGACGTTTATAGTTAGGGTGCCATTGCCAGGACAGCTGGCACGGACAGAGGAAGAAGACGCACAGCAAGCCCCCTGAACAACCTGTTTCACCTTGGAGCACGTGTTCACCGGCCGTAACTTGGACAGCCAGCCAGGCACGTGCTCACATACACATCAAAGGGGGCTTGAGCCCCTGCCCTTTTACCTGTCTGTAAAAAGCGTCCTCTCCAGACCATGACTGCAGTTTTTACTATGGTGAAAGAAAAGCAAATCCCAAATGCCATACCTGAAGGCAGCATTCAAAAGAATTGCCTTGTCCAAACTCTCCTGAACTTGAATGCAGCATCTTATGTTGAAAGAATTGCCCTCTCTGTGTAGAAATACGTGCCGTAAACCACATCTCCAGTATTCTTCATGATTATGCTTAGTTTAGAGTGGTACCGAAAATAGCTGACCTCCAAGCTTACAATGCGTCGCAGCGCAACACGTTGTGAGCTTGGAGGTCTGCTATTTTCAATAGTTTCACCAAAAGTCCCTTTTTAGAAATTTCAGCCCCTGCCTCTCTAACATTCTCTGCACGTCCCTGCAGCCAGCAGCCGAATTGTGTAAAGCTTCCATCCCTCTCTCTGCTCTGACCTTTGCTCAGAATGACATGTTGGCAAATCACAATGCAAATTCAACTCCTTGTCAGATGGCCACAAAGTGAAATCGGCCTTTCTAATCAATGACTAAATGACGTCAAATTTATTAATTTGACAAGCAACCTGTCTGTGAGTTTACTGAATATGGACAACTGGTGTGTTGGAGCCAAAAAAGAAACATAAAGTATGTGCCAGGAAAAGCTTTCAGGAAAGGCGGTTGGATAGCCCTAACGAATAAGAAATAGAGGGACATAGCAAATAAGAAGAGCCGCAATGCACTGGGACCAGCTCATTAGCAGCAGAATGTTTTCATATACTGATATATTGTCGCTGTCAGGCAGAAAACTTGCATGTCCAAAACTGATGTATAAAATAGGATATTCATTCATGAAATAAACATCTCCTTTCGGCTGATTCCCATCAAGGGTCGCCACAGCAAGGTTCCTCCCAGTCAGTGGTGATAGGTATGCAAGGAGATGACACATTTCCTCGCTAAACAGATAAAGACACTGTAGCGAAACAAATGTCTTCCAGTTTCAGCCACATAAGTGGATGTGTCCCCTCGAATGATAACATTACTTATATGTTATTGCATTACAGTCTCCCCAGGGGAGTGACAAAACTCTGCTGTCAAGTCCTCGCTGCTTGATAGATGGCTATCATTATTATTTGTATCTGGGGTTGAGGTTGTTGCCTCCTCTGTATCTGTACATGATCTGTTTTGCGTTTATCCTACAGTTTGCAAAGTCTCTAGGAGGCCAAAATGGTAGAAATTATTGTACTAAATGAATAGATCACATAAAAACAACTTGGGGTGCATTACTCAATTGAAGTTGTTACTGTATTTACTATTTTACTGTTGTTGTTTTGGGGTTATTTGTCACTCTACATATGCAGATAATGTGTGTAATAGGTTCAAAGAAAACACTCTATCTTTCCATAACACAGTACAGGTGGAGCTGAAGAACAAGATCCACAATTGAGATACTATTAGCGGGGATCTGTGTATGTGTATTTTGTTTTCATTACTAATTTGAAGGTAAAGTTCAAGTGTCAAGCACTCAGATTAAAAGATTGCCTCTGGGGGGCGTCTGCAGTTAATAACCCCCCACCAGTCCTAGCAAAATATGTTAACTGCTGTAATTTTTCATCAGGTTCAGGAGTAACATTTGGTAGGCCTACTTCAAGCTTATTACCCATATAATAAATTATATTTTCCAATATCCACAAAACAGGTAGAAAGTATGGAGGAGGCATTGGAAGAGGTGAGAGTGATGATATGTTTGCTTCACTCTAGAACAAAAGCAGGAAAGTGACTGTTGTCCTGACTTAAGCTTAAGATCACTCCACCATTGTTGAGAATATTTAAAGCCACATTGAATGATAACAGGCTGTCCCAGGGAAGGGAGTGCCACAGTTGCAGTTGATGTCACGGTCAAGATAAACTTTATTATCCCTGAGGGGCAAATTGTTGCACAGACAGGAGTATATAATTATCATCAACAATCAACACACATAATCCTGGTCTCTATACTGCCTCTCCCTGGCCAGCCGGGGCACCTGGTGGAGGGGAAAGGAACTGGATGGAATAACTGTTCCTTCCACGCCCTACGTCCAACCGGGGAAACTCCCCTCTGTCAGGTGAAAAGAAGCAACTTGGACTCCTCATGCATTGAAGGAAGCATGAGGTCAGTCCGTTGTCTCTCCAGGTTGGCAGAGGGAGTGTAGCGCCAAGAATTATATTAGATAATTGACACCGGGTGAAAAATGGGTTACAAAATCATGGGATGAAAATGTAGCTTAGAAAAAATCAACACACAAAGAAAAATAGAACCAGTAAGACTCCCTAATCGGCGTCCGCCAGGTCGCATACACAAACTTTAGAAGGCAATTGTAGCCAATCAGGAGGGAATATGGGAAATGGGACAGATCCATGTTGATGACATGACTTTAGAGATACTGTGTACCGCTTTGCATGATTTTAGGGCAAAATCTGTAGGATTTGCAAAATTCGGCCCCATGGTGGCGCTAGAAGAGGACCATGTGAGAAGGGCTGGAGATTGTGGTTTGGCAGCCAAGGAGTGTGTGTGCAAAGTTTGGCATGGATGGGGCAACGGTGCCAGAGATAAGAATAGGGCCAAAAGTATGACGTGACGTGACGGACAGACGGAGGGACAGACAGACAGACAGACACCTGAAGACACCTGAAGGTCGCAATTACAGAGTGCTATTTAAGAGGTCAATGGCAGCAGTATAGTTCATAGTGGGAGTGCGAGCAGTGACAGTCAGAAGCCTTGAACATTATAAAAGATCTGGTCCTTTCGTTGGGGGGACAGAGGATGTTGTTTACAGAGGGAGAACATGTAATGCCTAGACAGCAGTGCTGGTGTTGTGTTGAAGAATTGTGCAGTCACACTGAATTTGAAGCCAGGTACAGCTCATTTACATATCAGTAGCCAGGACATGCACCTCAAGCATCACACCAAGGTTAATTGGGAAAGTCCTTTCAGAACTTTTTCTAAATGTTCTTGGCACTTCTTCTGATCCAGGGTCAGACTAAGTGAGCTTACTGTATATAAGCCCAAAGTGCACACTTGATGCCATTGTGGAGAGAGTTAAGCAGGCTAGATACTATACTACTCTGTACTCCAGATTTGAGTGACCAGGAGCATCTGTCAGTGGTGCTATAGGACAGTGGTTCTCAACCTGTGGGTAGCTCTCAGGCTGCTTCTCACTCTACCTGTGACAGTGGCTTCAGCAGC
Source organism: Nannobrachium achirus (assembly GCF_963921795.1). Lineage (NCBI taxonomy): Eukaryota > Metazoa > Chordata > Actinopteri > Myctophiformes > Myctophidae > Nannobrachium > Nannobrachium achirus. The sequence goes on along the minus strand of NC_137826.1, from coordinate 28,572,041 downwards.
TGAGAGAGTTGTTTTTTTAAGTTGAAGCTCATTAAAACTTAAATTAGAACAACCATGTCACAGGACGGGTTGTCTGCCCCTGGTATTCTCTCCATTGAGAAAGACATCAGAAAGTAATTTCTTTCTTTCTTTCTTTCTTTCTTTCTTTCTTTCATCTCAATAAACATGAATCATAAATGTGTTTGAAAAGGAGTAGGAAGAAGCTGATGCTTATAATATCCTACCCCTTCATATCAATTTTATACAGTGTTAACACAAATCTTGTATATATATATATATATATATATATATATATATATATATATATATATATACATATATATATATATATAATAAACAATTAGATGAACACACATTTGAACTTCACATATCGTAACTTCAGTATCCTTTCCATAATTAACAATTTCAAATTTCTAAAATATTTTTATATTTATATTTAAATTGTGGCATAATAGTGGTTTGTCTTATCTCCTCCTGCAGTTCATTCCACACCTGAAATGCACATATTTATACTTTGGGCAGTGCGTACAAAAGGTTGCTCTAAATCTTATTTCCTTCTTAGGTCATACCTTCCCTTCCCCCTTCTGTATCCTTAAACATTTTTTGTAGGCTTCTTGGAAGTAACACATTACGTGCTTTATACACCATCTGCATAGATCTAAATGTGACTAGGTCCATATTTTTTTTTAATCTGTGACTGTAAAAACAATGGATTTGTGTGCTCAAGATAGCCAACATTGTGCACTATCCTTATTGCTGTGTGCATATCATTTTTAGAGTGTTTCCCCATACTTCCACACAATAGTTGGTAGGATAAGTGCACAATATAAACTATGTAAAGCTTTGAGATTCAATATGTATTTAGTCCACATTGGATATGGAGAGTGTTCCCCTTGCGCGGCAGGGGGAGAGCGGAAACCAGGACTACAGGTTAGGTAGTTGGCACTGGGTGAGAAAATGGGTTGCAAAACCGTGGGATAAAGAAATTCAATTTAAAAAAAAAAAGAAGAAAAAAAAAAGGATATGGAGAGTGTGATAACACAATTTGCTGAGGCCAAAGCACGCAAGGTTACAAAAATCACTTAAGTGATACAGTATATGTGGGTCAGTGACGTGACGCCCCAAAAAATGTGTTTTTAAAAAAACTTTAAATTGCAGGCATAAAAGTTATTTACTTTTGTTCTACTCACTCTCAACCTTATGGAAATACATTTTGTTTTTAGATATTTTATTGGAATCAGACTTTATTCAGCAGTTTGTTGTACTTGTGCCTAAAATCGTCATATGGTGTGACATGAAAATAATTGTTCATAAAATGAAAATGGAGTACATCTTTCTTAAGTTACTCACTTTATCAAAGTCCTTTATCATAACTAACCAGTGATCCACTATAGTTTTTTGAAAATTAATTATATCTGTATATTTTTTTCATAATCGACACTCTGTGTGAGGCCCATGTTCATGATCTTACAACATATTTTAAATGTATTCTGTCAAAACTTTCTCTAAAATTACACAAATATTTGTGACTCTTCCTGATAATATTCTCTATGTAATCCATAAACATTTTTTTGGTTTAATCATTAATAAAGGTATGATTTCTCACTATTTGGAATGTCACACCAAATGATTTAGTGTCACACCGTATGATCATATCTTCATGTGTCAAAGCAAACTGTGTTTTAACCTACCTATTAGTGAGTACTGAACTTTACTGATTGATTAAACAATTACCCAGGATAACATGGCCTTAATATTTCTGAACAGGATATTATTGTAGGGCTTTAACATGGGATAAGAAAGAATTGTAGTAGTAGATGGATGATGAGGATGTGCACAGGAATGCTACGCACACCTAAGTCTTCTGCCGGCCCACGGCAGAAGGATCCTAAAGGGACAATAAGGCGCATAGCCACACTTGGAGCCAAGGCATTGAAGGCAACATTTTATTAACACCAATTAGTGGAAACAGAACTCAGCATTCAGGTAAATTGCTTTTTTCCGAAGTCTCCTGAACTTGAACACAGCATTTTGTGTTGAACAAATGTAATTAGGAATCATGACATTACACCACATCTCCACTAGCTAAAGAGTGCTGGGTTGCGCAACTCTGAAAATAGCTGATCTACAAGCTCTCGCAGCACAACGTGTTGAGAGCTTGTAGATCAGCTATTTTCGCTAGTTTTGTCTCGGGTCCTACCTTAACACTGTCCACTGTCCAGTCCAGTGAGTCAAAGTACAAAAGTATTAGATCAGATTAGATTATACATTTAGACTGTATTGTACATCAGCCAGTCGTATTTGGTGAGGGTAGCAAACCGGCTGCCTTGTTGCGGTTCTGCTATGCCACAGACAACCTCCTGCTCTTCGTAGAAAATGCAGTCTCGCCCCTTTGGCTCCTCTCTCCTTGCTGGGTCATTGTTTAGTTTCTCCCTGTACTTTCTCGTTCTCTCAGCACTTGTCATTTTCCAGCTGACAAAAGAAAATGGAATGTATAGTTTAAGACAAAGAGAAAATATTGTTTAGATTGAAACAATATGTTAAGGTTTCTGTGAAGGGGTTTCTGCTCTGTCTGATGAATTTGAAGTATCACTGAATGAAGCTAAATTACATTTTATGTAAAAATGTTTAAAACAAATGTTTAAATGTACAAAAGAAACATGGAACTTTGTTATTTGTTGTTATATCTGTAGTTAAATACAGTATAAATCATATGGTGTGACAGTCAAGTCATATGGTGTGACAAGCAGACATGTCACACCATATGATTAAGTGTCACACCATATTACTGTTTTCTCCATTTAGGTTTACCTTGAGGCTACTATGTACACATTAGCATGCTAACAGCATGCTAGCTATAACAAAGCAGCCTAGATCTACATGGAAATATGACCAAAACTTCAAATAACTTAAGCTTTTTTTAAAGAAAAGGTGTCACACCAAAAGACATCCAGAATGGTGAGTTTGTCAACGTTTCAACAAGATGGCATTTCATGAAAATGTTAAAATCATAACTCACCTCAGACACCTGTCTTGCAGTTGTGCTGGGAGTGCTGAATAGCCTTACAGAAGAAGGACCTCTCTAGCCAATAGGTGTCCAAATAATTGCCTGTTTAATTTTTCCAAACTAGTGTCACACCAAATGATTTTGGGTTGGGGGACAAAATGTTTTTGATCAGAAATGACTGAAAACATTATGCTTTGACTTTGAAAAGATATAGGCTCAAAATAGACATTTTTTTTAGCCTAAATTCATTTTCAAATGATTTTTAGCAATTCTTTTTCTTAGTTTTATTCAAGTTCCCACTTTGAGAAACAAGGTCAGGACAGTCACACCATATGAGTTTTGCCATGTTTGGTTGAAGATTCTGAAGAAATGAGGAATGAAATGTTTTAATCTTGAGTAAGTTCACATAAAGCTTAATGTCCTGCACAATATTCAGAAGGTTTTTGACAAATATATTTTTTATTTATACATGTTTGACACCGAGGACAGCGAAAACGTTACGTCACGTCACCCACCCATATGTGTGTGTGTGTGTGTGTGTGTGTGTGTGTGTGTGTGTGTGTCTATATATATATATATATATATATATATATATATATATATATATATATTATATAATATACTTATTTTTCCTGAAATTCTTTTGAAAAACAATGTGTTTCGCAAAGGTCTACCTGCTGGTGGCGCTATAACAGGCCAATGTGAAAAGGGTGGCGTTTGTTCTGTCACGGAAATTCCTAGCTGCGTTTATGCATTTTGTTCAAAACGGACCAATCCTGCAAACGTTGATAGCCAATATTAGCCAATTAAGATGGGATACAAAATAGCGGAGAGATACGTCTTGATCACATGACCATAGAGATACTGTGTTCTGATTCGCATGATTTTTGGATAAAAACACAGACGGACAGGCCAATATTAGCCAATTAAGATGGGATACAAAATAGCGGAGAGATATACGTCTTGATCACATGACCATAGAGATATTGTGTTCTGATTCGCATGATTTTTGGATAAAAACACAGACGGACAGGGTGCGAAACATAGTCTCTCGCCCTGCCTTCGGCCTGGCGGAGACAATCAGCCATCAAACATGGTTGCTGTGGATGGTTTGGTAAACACTCAAAGTTCAAGAGACACAAATTTCATGAAAGTTTATCATGGCAAAAAGGAATAAAACTTTACTCTGAATTCTTGATTATTTGTGCTGATTGGTCAGCCACTGTAGCAGCCCAAGGGCTGATAGCAGTTACACCAATGAACCCTACGACTGATATGGCTTCATGCTCTCTGTCCGTTCATCACATTCTCTACCCAAGGAAAATAAATGCTGGGTGAAAATGGCTTTATTAAAAACCTTAAATGAGCACTTCTTAATCAGATTCTTCTCAGCAAATGAGTTGTGAAAATCGCTTCAGACAGGAAATTAACTTTGAGCTGACTGAGAACACTACATTAGCTTCATTCATTTTAGCCTCTGAGGGACAATGCATGTGTAACTATATGACCTCACAACTTGAAATATTCTGACTTGATGAGAACACTGTCTCTTACATAATGAGCTAGATCAAAAACTAGAGTGAGAACAATGCTTATGGGTTCAAGAAAGGGGCAGCCAAACTGGATGGAAGTGAAAACTGACATGAGAGGAGACTTTTTGTGTTTTATCGCTCAGTAGCAATAAGAGATGGTTCATAATTAATTACTGTAAGACATGTAGGCCTAATTAAGCCCTTATGGATGTTTTTTACCATAATAGCTGGTGGCATGCATAACTTGATGAAATTGGGTTAAATCAGTGCGGCTCCATCTAGGCTAATTAGACAACGATCCTCGGATTTGCCGTATAGATTACATGAAATTTATGTGGCCCAGTGGAATTTTTTGATAACTGATAGTTATAAGTCTCCACCAGACTGCTCAGATCAGGCCGTGCAAAAAAAAGTGTATTACTAACATAATTTGATCCATGTTTCAAATGTCACTCAAGCACCAAAATCCCACTTTAAATGCCCTATGATAAAGATGAACAACTATAGCTCCTTTGATCTGTCCAATTTCACTCAACGGGACACTGCTGTCTGTGAACACCACTCCAGCTAGAAACAAGTAAACTGAGACTCTAATCTGGCATGCATGTCAAACCATAACTTACTGTAGAGCTCACGGTACCTAATTTATTATAGGGCTGGTGTACCCTTGAAATTGGGCATGCATATGCCCATAGAGGAGGCCTAATACAACAGCGCATACATGAAAAGTATTTGGCTACTCATTACTCACAATGTCATACTCAGTATCACCAGTAAGACGCCTAAGGGCGAAAAGCGACCCCGCCCTTTGGCCATCTGGCCAGTGATGTATCGGACCAGTTACCCATATATGGAGACCCCTGGTACCCATATATGGAGATCCATCACAGATATGGGCTTAATACCGATGACATCAGGGATCTCCATATATGGGCATATAAGGGATTGGGTTCCCCTGACATCACAGGGATCTCCATATCTCCATATATGGGGGACATAAAAGGGAGTTGGTTCCCTTGGCATCACAGGGATCTCCATATATGGGCATAAAAGGGATTTGGTTCCCCTGACATCACAGTGTGTCAGAGCGTGATGTCAGAAGGTGAGAGTCAATCAACAAAAAAGACAAGCGTTACCCATACATACAGATACGGTCAAGATGTGGCGGTTCTGATACTAAACTGCAACCTACGGTCGCAATATGATGACTAGGCTACAAATCTATTTGCGTTTGAGCAGGTACAATTATAATAGCCTAATGTCCATTTCAAACATAGGCAGTTAACATATTACCAATGGATCCTGATCCTTGATCTTGGGCTGTATCTCAACGTCGGAGCATCTCTTCCTAAAAAACACAAACAAAAGCCCAAACCCCCTCAATTAGTCAGACATGTTCAGACTTTAAATGTTCATGGCACCGACTTTCATGGCACCGACTCCGACCTTGCAGTCTTTAGGGATGGCTAAATTGTAAACGCTAATGGTTCTATAAACACTTTCTTGCCTCCTTCCCAGCCCTTTCTCATGAGGGCGACCCTTATCTGTAGATGAGTTATACAGATAGATCAGTACAAACTCAACAGTCATGTTGTTTTTAAACTTCTCACCATCCCTTCCTAAACATAAAAATAAATCCCTCTCAGGGGCAAAATTAGACCTTATTCCGCATGGGTTTTCAGATCAAAGGGGCACTGTACTGCTATGAGGGGGGCCCATAGATTAGGAGATTAGAGACCCCTAATATATTGGCAATGACAAAATACATATGAATTTATATGTAGAGCGGCTATTTTTATTTATTGAAAACAAAATGTATTAAAAGAAAACCCTCGCCACTGTCGTCAGTAGGGGTGGCCCTTGGTTTGTAAAACCCATCAACCCTATACAAATTACACTCCCTCCAATTAGCCAAACTGTAATGCTTCTCTCTAAACTGAGCAAAATTGACCCTTTTCCTGAAAAGCTATTGTCACTCATATAGTCTATCCTGCATAGCAGGACAGGCCTGAAACAAACATCTGGAAAATAGCCTATAATAAAATGTAACCTTTAAGTTAACGGTAGTCATTCCAATAACATATTCTCCTAAAAGTCAATATTTTAATGGAATAGAAAAAATATGTTGCGCTGTTAGTTTTTAATAGGTTTCTTACTATGCTTGTGTTGCTGTTTGAGCCCCAGAATGCTTCAGGCAGGTATATGGCCCCATTCTCAAGTGAAGCTCTGCCCCAAGAGAATCTGTGCATTTAAATAGGCTATTAGTCTCACCACTGCAGTTAATATAGCCTATTATGTAGGCCTATAATCACCACAGGCACACAGTAGTGAGAATGTAGAGGAACATTACAATTTAGCAATGGCTCAGAACAGAACAAGTAGACTATTTGATTAAAATGAGTTGAGAAATTGTCGACAAAACAGAGAATGTTCACAGAAACAGAACCATTAGAAGTTAACCGCCTATTATAGTATGTATCAAATTGAATAGCTTCAAGCAATGAATGGACTAGTATCTAGCGCCATCTAGTGCCGTAAAAGGTCATTTAACTTTTGGTTTAAGTCCTGAAATGACAAAAAGTGAAATATATACAGGAAATCGTGCGGAAATGTTAAACAAGGCTGTTGCAATGAAAAGTGATGAAATAAAAACATAATATGTGTTTAGATCTTATCCGTTTGGGTGTTTTCCGGATGAAACCAAGTTTTATGATCACATGACCAAAGACTTGCCCATGTGACAACAGCATCAACAACAACTTCCATTGGATTTCCGCGCTCTCAGTTTAGATAAAGTAACTAACAAGTATGCATGCAAGATGATTAGTGCAGATAAACTACTGATAATTCATGTTTTATTCCAGTCTGCACAATGGGATGCAGGTTACCTGCTCAGCACTGGAATGCTCTTTCCTCGAGAGTCCTCTTCACGAGAGATAAAAGAGCTAAACGGGCTTTGGAGCTTCAGGGCAGACATGTCTCCATGCAGGAACAAGGGCTTTGAAGAGGCATGGTACAAAAGTCGCTTATCAGAGGTAAACACAAGTCCAATCCGCAATGTTAAACCTGCACTCTGGAACATATTCTAAAGAATTAACGCAATTGTAATACATGTGTATCATGATAATCAGCACATCTGCAGTAGGTGGTAGTCTTCCATTGATTCGTTTACTGGAACTTGGTGTGAAAGGAATCATGACGTTTAATTCAAGATATAATAAGTTATTTTCTTTTGTTAAAATAAGTGATAATAGCGCTATATTCTGATAGTTATCATTGCTATAAGGTGCTTGTTCAGCAACAGGCGTCTCCCTGTCTGTTCTCCTTTCAGCTCTTTAGTAATCAGAAAATGCATTAATGGGGTGGGATACCAGTTTGATCCAATCAGTAGAGCGTATTCATACAGAATAATGAATACAGAATAAACAAGTGAAATAGGAAGTGATGATACAAGGAAGTTAGCAGACAGAATTGAAACACTTACTTATGCCTTTAAATTCCTTGTGAAACATAGATAGGCCATTGGTGGAACTCATCCATCCTCTCTGGTCCAGTTGTTGCCATGGCAGCCCCCTGCCTTCATCTCCTGCTCTGTGGTCCTCCTCAGTCCTTCTCCGGGAGGCTCTAGGCCAGTAGTTCTCAAACTTTAAAATGTCAAGGTCCCCCTTAACTCTGACAGTATACAAATGAAACTATACTGTCAGAGTTACATACTTGTAAGGGTCAATTTAGACAATTTAGACCTCCCAAAAGGAACCCAGAGAGTCCCTGGACCCCACTTTGAGGACCACTGCTCTAGACTTTCCTGAAGGAATTGAAACAGCATCTCTATTAAAGTGAAGCTGATGATGGGGTACTCTCTCCTGATTGGATGAAATTGGCAACGCACCTGAAAATGTAGTTTTCTGTTTATTAAACAACCCTTTTACGTTTTGCAACTTTAAAGTACAAATGTGACCTTAATAAAGTTTTGCATTTTTAAATGTGTCTTTATGTTGTGCAAGTTGCGACTTTTTGTACTGCTGCTAGCCTAAACGGGGCTCCCTCGTAAAAGATCTTGTATCTCAATGTGACTTCCTATATAAATAAATAAATTAAGGTCTAAAAATCGAAATAAAAAAAAAAACAATGATTTACAAAAGGCTAAATTATCAGTGAGGATCTGACTGTGTATCTGTACAAATCATACACGCTTATCTGTCTTTGTATCAGAGTGGCCCTGTGATTGACATGCCAGTTCCTGCCAGCTATAATGATATAACCCAGGACCCCAAGCTGAGAGATTTCATTGGCTGGGTGTGGTATGATCGAGAGGTGTGGGTGCCAGCCCGCTGGGGAGCTGATGAGGGAACTAGAGTCGTACTCCGAGTGGGAAGTGCACACTACTATTCAGTGGCGGTAAGTACAGTATGACCTAAAGAGATCTGTGATTCTCAACCTTAGACAGCCAGTTTGATACGCGTTAGGCCATGGACCCCCGTTTGATGATTGTTTTTTACCCCAATTTTAAATTTACCACATTTAGTGTTAATTTAACTCTTGAGAGTGTACAAACGTACACTAGCTAAGTAGCTATTAACTATCCCATCATTTAGCTGGGGACCCCTGGGACACCCCCAAGGACCCCTGGGGTTCCCCGGATCCTGCATCGAGAACCACTGCATTAAGCCCGATCTGTACGTCATCGTATGACGGTGTCACAAACTGAAAATTGCTGATATTCTACAAGTTCACAAGTGTCGTGGATGCATCGAGTTGTGAGCCAAGTAGACAAGATATTTTCGGCACGTGACACTGTCGTACGACATAAATTAAACATCTAACTAAACCAGGGGTCTTCAACGTTTTCAGGCAAAGGACCCCTTAGTTGAGAGAGAGATGAAGCAGGGACCACTATATAGTTTCATCGTTCAACAGCTCAATCATCAGTGTATTTTGGATTCATGTCAATTTGTGTTTTCAGTTATTTAACCACTTGAGCCATTACCTAATAAACTTGACCTTTTACACTGTACACTGTCTTTTCCCCTCTACACTAAACCTCTTTGTCGAAAATAGCCGATCAACAAGCTCACAACGCCTTGCGCTGCGAGGTGTTGTGAGCTTGTAGATCTGCTATTTTTGGCAACAGTTTTCAGAATATGGACACTAGAGTTCAAATTGTTAATATAAAAAGGAGGACCCCCTGTAGTAACTCTGAGGACCCCCTATGGGTCCCGGACCCCCTGTTGAAGACCCCTGGACTTAACAAACTGAGTGTCCACAACATGTTAACTTCATGAAGGGTTCAAGTCTGGGTCATATTGAGGCTGCCTGGGAATCGGAAGGTCATCGGTTTGACCCTCAGCTCAACCAGTGTACGTGGCAAGCTGTAAAAGCAATTTCCCCTCCCCCGAGGACCAGAAAATACTCCCTTCCCCTTCCTTTCTCTATATGTACGGTATATACAGTATGAACAATACCATATGTTAAACACATTTAATGCGAAGTGCTTCCAATTTAAGCAAAACTTGTCACCTCTGCAGTTCATTCATCCTCCACACACTTATTGAGATAAATTACATGTAAAAATGAAATGAAATGTCTGCAGGCTCACTTGAATAGGTCTATATCTAATCCTATAAAATCTCTATTTTACTTACCCGTATTTTCCGGACTATAAGGCGCACTTAAAAGCATTTAATTTTCTCAAAAAAACGACAGTGCGCCTTATAGTCCAGTGCGCCTTATATATGGATCATTCATTGACATTGACATTCCCTTTAGCACAGCTCCATCTGTTGGATGCATAACGCAACGGTAGCGTCTATTATGTGCACCTTATAGTCCGGTGCGCCTTGTATATGAAAACAGTTCGAAAATAGACCATTCATTGACAGTGCGCCTTATAGTCCGGTGCGCCTTATAGTCCAGAAAATACGGTAATTCTCTTGTGTAACCCTCTTAAAATAATGTTGTGTTTAAGCTTAGCTGAAATAACCATCAGTTTTAGTTATTTTTGGGGTATTTGTCACTGTACATTTGCACATACTTTACTCAGCTGTCATTGCCATGCTTGCAAAATGAGAAGACAATAATATTACCAGAAACACATAAAGAGATAGCCCTGAATGATCATAACAGGTCTGTAACACTGAGAGTGTACAAATAGAACCAAATTGACCCTTACAGGTCCATTAGGGCACTCATTTGAGAAACACTAGTACTAGTTGGGACTCCTAATGTGCCATATTGTCACAGTAAATAAGTGTCATACATATTTTGAAGTATTTTCAGTGTATTTAGAAGAAAACAACATGTATAATGGTGTGTAAAAAAGAAAATCTAGAAATGTGTCACAGACAAAAGAAAGCCTTGCCACGTACACAAACACATTTGTCCGTGTATAGACATGTGCCTATCTTTCACATGTCGCTTCAAGTAGATCGACCCCGCTCTCCCACCTCCCCGTTCGGAAATCTTCTAGAGAGAAGAAAGTGAAGGAAATGGAAAGAAAATAATAATAAGGCGCAATGATCGCTTCAGCACACCCAAAACACACACAAAGCACACACAAAACACGGGTGAGAGAGAAGAAAATGAATGAAAAACACCACGCTCATAGAGGCGCTTCTTGCCTCTGTGAAAACAATGATACATAGATCATATATCATATATTGATCAGCTTCCTCTTAACGTGAATCTCAGACACCATGTTTCTTAGCCGATGTGTCAACCATTCCAAAAGTCATGCGATTGGAAGTTATTGTTCTCCACAAACTCAGAGGAACGGGGAGGCTGGGGAGCGGGGTGACCGGGGTCGATCTACCTGAAGCGACGTGTGAAAGATGGACAAGCGTTGATGACCCCTGTACACACTGTTTGTAAAATCCGTCAACTGCATTTACCATCCTAACTATTGTCCTTGCTCTTGTAGTGGGTGAATGGCGTGAAAGTGACGGAGCACAATGGTGGTCATCTTCCCTTTGAGGCAGAGATAGGGGATTTAATCAGAGAGAACCCCAAAGTACCATGCAGGATCACCATTGCTGTCAACAACACTCTTACTCTGGAGACCCTCCCTCCAGGAGCAATCGAGCATATGGACGATACCTCCAAGTAACCCATTCTGTTTGTTTATTACTTGGAAAGAAACTGGTCGGACATTTTATCAAACAAAAGTATTATCTTATGATGTAATAACATAGACTGTAAAAAAATATAGAAAGCGTCACGCCATTGGTTTCTACAGACCGTAAATGAGGCCTGTTTTTCAGCTATTGCAAATCTTTCTCTATCCGCTCCAGAAATGAACACGGAAATGAATCAAATGAATGCTATTGGCTGGAGGGCGTGTCTTCATTCTGTATGACCGCTAGAAACCCTAGAAACATAGCCTACTTTATCATTCATTTTAAAATGAATGTGACCATAATGTACTAAATGCATATAACAAGACTTTAAACTAGCGATAGAAACCCAAAATGTTTATGAAAAGGTTTGCTAAGATAATAAAATCAAGTGTTAAGTTCACCAAAACCTCATAGAGAAACATTGAGATACAAATGTCTTGACACCGGTAGAAGGTGAAATAGCGCCATCTGCTGGGCCATTAATAGGAACAGCAGATTCAAGGGGACCTTGGAAGTGGCCTCATTTCCAGGGAGCGAAGCGAGCCCCTTGAGTAATAATCATTAATTTGGTCTAATCACCTTAATTTACTTGGGCAACAATGTATTATTAAAAAATACAGGGCAAATCAAGGTTTGTCTAATATCGCATAGCCAGATGAACAGAGATCTCTTCCTGTGATAATATCTGGGGTGTTCACTGAATGGGCTTGGATGCCAGAGAAAACCGGCGCTAACAAACCTACATTACTGTTTGAAAACCAATCCTGATGCTGTACCTTCACATATGAAGGATCGCCCTGAAGTCTTTGCATTGGTTCTTCTGCAATGCTGTTATTTTAGATGTCACAAGAGGTATCAGTAGGCAGAGATCTCTGATTGTTTGGCTACACGAGATTAAGGTTTGTCCACAAAGTTGTAAAACACTGTCCATTGTTTGAACAGGTATCCTGGTGGCTATTTTGTGCAAAGCATCATGTTTGACTTCTTCAACTATGCTGGGATACATCGTCCTGTCTTGCTATACACTACACCAAAGGCATATGTTGATGACATCACTGTGGTGACTGACATCTCTGAAAACACTGGTAATTTTTGTATAATATATTTAATTGTAAATTATAAGATTAAGATGATATTTCCCATTTGTCAATGGTCCGTCTCCTCTGAGCACAGAGGGAGCAGAGCACTCTAAAATAATTTAAACATTCATCATCATGACTGTAATGTAGCTTATGTCCTCTCATAAACACACCTTATTGAGTCAAGCAGCCATAAGACAAGCTTGTTCTGAAGGACACAGAATAGAAAACGGGTCACGATACTATGGAGACAGGACAGCTATAGAGATGCGGCCGATCCGATTTAGGATTGGGATCTGATCTCGATACGTACATCATTCACATATCGGAGATGGCTATCGTGTTACCGAAAGATCAGTCTCTGACGTTTACTATAGTCCATCCTGCACAACACAGTGAGAAATAAGGGAAGTTTATTTTATTTTTTCCATATTTACTTTAGCATATTGTTATATGCTTAGAGCTTTTCATAACATGGGCCCTATATTTATATTGATTCATATACTATATACATACAGTACATACATACATACATACAACATTAATAAATAAATCACATCATAATGAAGAGACGGTAGCAAGAATTAACATCTATTAGTAAATACACAAACAGCAGATAGGAATTCTGTTCTTATGTGTTTGTTCTGACGTTACGGGAGTGTTGCCCAGTCTCCAGGCATGCTGTCTGACTGGCCACCATGAGCGACGTGCCACAGAAAGAAAACATTTGCCAACATACCTTGCATTTCACGTTATATTCATTCCTACTGACTGACAACCGTTCACTTCCCACTGGGTGAAAATACAGAATAAATTGCATCCCGTAATTGTTCAAAATGGGATGTGAGATTTTAATTGTCAATTAAAGGACGATAAAAAATGTTTTATGGAATGATAAAAAACCCACATACAGTAGCCTACTGTAGAAAGCAATGATGGAATGTCAAACACTACTACATGCTCACACCCTTTGCCCCTACTATCAATACTACAAACTTCCAGAGGCACTGTATCACTTGTGGTCAAATTGAATGATTGTGTGTGACTTGATACGTTATCACTAAACCATGCGTTTCCTCTATGTTCCAGGCCTAGTCGGTTACAGTGTATCAGTGCTAGGTGCTCCCACAGCCAATTTGAAGATAACTTTGATGGACAAAGACGGACGCTGTGTGGCCTCCTCCTCTGGGCCATCTGGGGTGCTCAAAGTGGTGGACGCCAACTTGTGGTGGCCATACTTGATGCACGAGAATCCGGGCTATCTTTACTCTATGGAGGTACGAGAAAATAATTCACTAAATATTTTAATTTTATTTTCATTGAGATTGAGTCACAGCCGCTAAAGGGTGTAACCATCGTTTTAACACGGCAATATATTCACGTCCTACATTGGTATTCACGCTCATGCCAGTAAATGCTGAATCATTTCCCCCTTTTTCTTTTCTTACAAAAGCGCCTCACTAAGACTTCTGCTAATGCACAGAATTTGCTGTTACTATAATATCTACCCTAAACTATAGTAAGTGCTTACACAGGTCCCTGAGGGTTAACTACTGTATTCAGTTAAGCCACCAGGCTGGAGTAGATAGGAAACAAAAATAAGCCTGGGAACTTACAGCAGCCCTCATATTCGTTATATTTACATATATATTCAATTAATAATAAAGTATAAATAAGTACACACTAGAATGGGGCCCTTAGTAGAGCGTGGCATTGGTGGCATACCCCAATAATAATACTTAGACTGTTTGACTTTTTAACACAGGGTTCCAGTGGGTCCTTAAAAAGTTATAAAGAATCAGGGAAATTAAGGTCTTAATTTGTCTTATATTTGACTGTAGGTATTACATTTGAAGATGTTTTTAAGAATCACAGTGAAAATGAAAGCCATAATACATCTGTGTGTTTGCTATTTACACTGGGCTGCATAACATTTCATCGTCATCGCATTGTCAAAGGAGAATGTGGTGCGTGGTTGCCAGGTGTGGCCAGGTGGTTGGGATTGATGTGGTTGTGGTTGCTGACTTGCTGTCATGAGCCAAGATGGGGAAATACAAGTTTGGTGCAAAATGGAAGGAAACAAAAAAATATGTCATGGTTGGCATAAGCAGTGAATGAACATGAGGTATTTACTGTATGTCCAAAGAAATTCACTTTGGAGACCATGGGGATGAAAGCAGTAGAGTCCCAAATGAGACTGGTGACGCACCAGAATTTGGAAGAGGCCGCAGCAAGCAGCAGTGGGCCTATGCCTACATTGATTGTTTACACATGCCCTTGAAGTTGCAAAGACTCCTCGGTCACAACACCCTA
Organism: Nannobrachium achirus; assembly: GCF_963921795.1. Lineage (NCBI taxonomy): Eukaryota > Metazoa > Chordata > Actinopteri > Myctophiformes > Myctophidae > Nannobrachium > Nannobrachium achirus. The sequence continues at coordinate 28,556,998 of NC_137826.1, read as the reverse complement.
GTTTCGTTTCACTACCAGCGGGCAGAGAAAGGTGCAGCACGCTTTGAAGAAGTACTGTAAGCTTTACAGTAACTTACAGTGTAAGGTGGTTTTATTGTGCAGTATAGTCTCCATGAAATCACAATGCATGCCTGTGCGAGAAATGCACTATTTATATATAATGTAATATTGGCTGCTGAAAAACAAACAACCAAACAAAACAATAAGAGAGCAGGCCAGCCATGCACCAACCGGCCACTGGGAGAAACTTCCCGATGGCCAGTCCACACCAACTACCAGGGTACCCTGCAACCTCTATTTTTGGAGCGGTGAAACCGGCTCCCTATAAACAGCTATGTCCCTGGCTATGTGGGTGGGTGGACATGTCTGTAGCCTGACAATACCTCTGCTGACCACACACACGTTAAAGGAGGGACGCTGTTGAGCAGGCCAGGCACACTCCACACACACACACACACACACGCACGCACGCACACACACACACACACACACACACACACACACACACACACACACACACACACACACACACACACACACACACACACACACACACACACACACACACACACACACACACACACACACACACACACACACATCTAGAACCAAGGCTCGAAATTGCGACCATTTTGGTCTCAAATGCGCCTGAAATTTTACACTGAGGTGCCCACTCGTCCTTAGTGCCCATTCTTCTTGTACCCGCTAGGACACTAAGTTTTGAATCCTGGCCAGGATATTGCTTAATGTCTATTGTCTACCATGTGATTAGACTACCGCTCCACTTCGAACTAAGGTTGATTTTTTTAATATCTGAAGATGTTACTTCCTTGGAGATTTTAAAAATAAAATACACATCTGAAACCAAGCTCTGGATCGTTTTACAGCAGTTATATATGAAAGATGAACAGCGTCTCTTTTGAGCAAGCTGTAGTGCTGTCATACAGAGAAAAAGTGTTTAATTATCCTGTTGCTTACTTGTGTAGGTGACTTGCCAGTGCAGAGCAAAATTTGAATATCAACCAGAGTTACATTTTACAGCTTAAATTGTTGTGCACCCAACGCAACCCAGTATACTACCCCACAGTGCATGCATAATATACAAGACATTCAGTGGGAAAACTGTTGAGAAATATGCCTTACGTGGAACATATAGCTTATAGTTTATGAACTCTCCCTAAATCTCCAGGTTCACATGACAACAGCCCATGAGGGGACAGCATATGAAGACGTGTATGCCCTACCAATCGGCATCCGCACAGTCAAGGTTACCAGTCGCCAGTTCCTAATAAACAATAAGCCCTTCTATTTCCATGGAGTCAACAAACATGAGGATGCTGATGTGAGTAACCACTAGGGGGTGGCAAAACCTGAACAAATCACAGAAACCAACACTCCTTAAATCTGTTTTAAACACATTTCTTTTCCCAAGGCTGCTATAAAGACAATGACATGGTCACTCACTTATTGAATTCATAACCCAATTCCCCTCCTTTGCTGGGTGCCATAGATTCGTGGGAAAGGCTTTGACTGGCCCCTGATTGTGAAAGACTTCAATCTGTTGAAGTGGCTTGGGGCCAACTCGTTCCGTACCAGCCACTACCCCTATGCTGAGGAGATCCTGCAGATGTGTGATCGTCATGGCATTGTGGTGATAGATGAATGCCCAGGGGTGGGAATTAAAGACATGTAGGTACCACTGTGTACACCCCAGTGATCACTGTGGAGTTTATCCCTAATGGTTTCTGCATTCCAACTCCCATTTCCTTTTTTATACTGGGCGCGTTCGGAAATGCGCACTCAACGCACTGGTGTGCCATGTTGTCGTTCGTTTATTCGGTGCACTTGGTGCGTTGTCGTTCGGAAATCCAGTGCGCGGCGCACTGGTGTGTTGAGTGCACGCACTCACCAACCCTACTCAGAAGATGGGGTTAGGCGGTGTGGTGCGTCAGTGTGGTGTTTTGATTGGTTGGTTTTCATCGCCGTGTCTCGAGCGCTTCTCAGCTGTGAACAATGGAGGAAATGACCGCAAATGCAGCATTTACAGCTTTATTGGTCGTTTGGGCTTGATAGTTTCACACGCATCAACATGTAAACTAACAGCAGGTATGCCAATATTATGAATTACATCTCCTTTCAATATCAACGTTACGTTAGCAACTGCTGCTTTTAAGGAAGTTTACCTTCAGAGTTCAGACTTCAGAGTGAAAAAGCACACAGCTGACTCTTAACTGGTCGTTCGTAAATAAGCCACACTGAACGCACTCTCCAACGCCACGCCCGCTGCACTCACTACACTGAGCACACACCCGGTGCGGGTTTCCGAACGCACCCATATACTCATTGAATTATTGTGTGGACTCGATATGTATTTGTTTCTGTTCATCAAACCATCAAGAGTGCTTACACAATTGGCAGTTATGCCATGTTTCATTGGCTTGAGTGAAGATAATACATATGGGATGTTTGAGAAACAATTCTAGAGAGAATGTCAAGGAATTTTTCACATCATCGTAACTTAATGAATGTAAAGTTAATCAAGGAAACTAATGTCCAAATCGGCTCCAATTTCAATTGCCTTTGAGGAATGAAATCGTGTTCATAACAAGCATCCCATTATAGACTCTATTCACGGCCCGCCCATTCAGCAAATTTCTCAGCAACTTCCTGGTGCTGACGTCAGCTTTGAAGGGTAAACTAACACAGAAATCGCTGGACTTAAAGCCAACAAATCATTATTTCGAACGGTAAAGTAAATTATAATGCTTTGTGCCTTTTACTATCTTGTGTTCTTGATCATTCTTTACTATTCGGAAATTGCATTAAATTTGCGATTTCTGTGTTAACTCTATGGGCTTTTAGTAGGGTTTCCCCTTCAAAGCGTGACGTCAGCACCAGGAAGTTGCTGAGTGGGTGGGACGTGTATAGGGTCCATACCAAAGAATGGGAGCAATAGAGGAAGGTCTGTGCTATGTATACTCTCTCACAGATATTGGTGGAGACTCAGACTTTGGCATGTATTGAGGGCCAGTTTAAGCACGCAAAGACAGCCGGGCAATCGGGAATCGTCAAACATCGCAATCAGCAGAGGTGATGCTGCTGGTCTATCTTCTGTTGTAGCAACACTGATCATATTTCACTCATCACATCAGTGGATGTCATAAAGCAGTGGTCTTCAACGTTTTCAGGCCAAGGACTCCTTAGCTGACATAGAGATGAAGCAGGGACCCCCAGATTCCATATAGTTTAATCGTTTGACAGCACAATCATCAGTGTATTTTGAATTCATGTCACTTTGAGTTTTCAGATATTTAACCACTTGAACCGTCAATATTTAATAAATTTGACCCTTCACTCTGTACATAGTGTGCTCTTTTTTCCCCTCTACACCAAACCTCTTTGCCGAAAATAGCCGATCTATAAGCTCACACAACGTTGTGAGCTTGTAGATCTGCTATTTTTGGCTAAAGTTCTCAGAATATGGACGTTAGGGTTCAAGTGGTTAATATAAAAAAGGAGAAAAAAGTTTCTAAGATTTGAAGGACCCCCTGTAGTAACTCTGAGGACCCCCTGTTGAAGACCACTGTCATAAAGTGTTGTGTGTTGCTTGTTTGTAGTCGTAGTTTTAGGAATGCCTCCCTGGACCACCATCTGGCTGTCATGGATGAGCTGGTTAGGAGAGACAAGAACCATCCCTCTGTGGTCATGTGGTCAGTAGCCAATGAACCAGCTGCAGAGATGCCTCCTGCTGGATACTATTTCAAGTGAGTAAACGGTTACCCCATGTATGTATGTCTGCTGTTCTCCGGATGTGTCCCACACATAATTCTACTGTAAATTCTCGCTGAAACAGGTGGATACAAATGTAAGAAACACCATTTAAAAAAATATATTCTTTTAGTGCTAAAACCGAACAATTTCGTTTTTTTTTCAGTTTTTTTTTTCAATCCAATACAATTTTTTTGCTATTTTACTTACCCTGAGCTGCTTGTAGAGACGTGGGTGGTCCTAGCTCGTCCGACGCTTTCCAACGAGCCATTCTACGTGTTGCGACGATTTATTCCATTGAAAATGGTTTAGAATAAAGTTTAGAGCCCCCCCCCAAAAAAAACAATCTATGCGCGACGTATCCGGGGTGCCGAAACCGAACAATTCCGGTTTCTTTAATAAAATGAATTAATTAATCGGAGGCCTCAGCGAAGCCTCCGTCTAAATCTTCATCCAGGCCGCCGACCGCGATCTCTTTCCACCGGCCCGTAATCGCCGCATCGCGCCGCCTAATCCAATACATTCTCACATCTTTAGAGCTCATTTTCTCTGAACTGTGTTCCTATGGAAGCGAAAAAGTTTTTTTGCGGCTAAATAGCCTCAAATCGGGCAAAAAAAAAAAAAGCCTATAGCCATCTGTTAGCTCTCTTCATCCGGGTCATGTTCATTCCACTAGTGGTCAACGTGAAATGAAAATCCACTGCTGCGTGGGTACCCGTATGTTACAGCGGTGGCCTATGGGGGAATGTCTGGCACTTTGGTGGCCTCTTGTGGCATGGGGGAATGTCTGGCACTTTGGCGGCCTCTTGTGGCCCTTGGCACTCATCGTGTTAACCCTTCTTGTGCCGATCCCGAACAAGTTCGACTTTTTTTTCAATACAATACATACAATATTTATTTTGCTATTTTACTTACCCTGAGCTGCTTGTAGAGACGTGGGTGGTCCTGGGTCCCCGTATGTAACAGCAGTGGTCTGTGGGGTAATGTCTGGCACTTTGCCGCCCTCTTGTGGCCTTGGCACGCAACTTGTTAAAATAGCCAATATACAAGCTCGCAGCGCAAAGCAACGGGGTGTTGTGCACCCAGATCCGCTGGGTCCCAGGCAGATGTCTGAATTCTCTTTTGGGTCTCGAGCTAAAAGGTTTGAGAACCACTGGTTTAGAAGCCTACAACTGTAAAAGAATTCCAGGCGTGTGTGTGTATGTTTGTTGGCTGTATTTGCCTTCCACAAATGTAAGACAGGTAAGATAAGGTCTCTGGGTTAGTAATCTGGAATGCAGTCAGAGTGGTAGAACTGAACCTGACAGGTGGTTGCACATGTAGGGCAGGGACATTCTTTTGTCTTGCCTAGCTATTGAAGCAACACACTGTTTGCCTGGTATGCATGTACTGAATACAGACAATGAGGCCCTTGTTGACCTGAAACACTGACAAACTGAAACTACACACAAGTTCATATTTTACATCCATCTGACTCTTTTCTTGACCACTGGGTGGTCGGAAAAATAACATGATCTTTTATACCTCTTCTTCCCAGGACCTTGATATCTCACACCAAGTCACTGGATACGCGCCCCGTCACCTTTGTCACTGATAGCAATTATGCCAGAGACAATGGGGTAAGTGTTTTACGGTGTACACTTCAGTAATCGCTGTTGTCTGTAATATTATGTATTTATGATCATATCTATATATATATTGGTGTCGTAATTACTCATTATACTCTGAAAAGGTGCAAAGCATAAATACATCATCCCTAGAGTCAGTATCTCTAAGCCCAAACCTACAATCTAGGGCAGGGCTGAGCACTTCTTCTTTTTGTAAGATTTATTATTGGCATTTTAGACAGGAAAATAAGGGCAGGGTGAAACAAAACCTATGCGAGACAAGATGGGAGGCAGATTTGAACCTGGTCAGGGGTGTGCTGTGGACCTTTTTTTAACTAGTGGAGCGGTCGCGCACACATGCACATGAGCAGTCGCTGATTGAAATAACGTTTTTAGGCCTATTTATTAACCCACATTATACTGTATATTACAAATTGTATTCTATATTTACTTGCATAATGGGGAAACTTTAGTGTGTCATAATTATGCATTTACCTCGCAGCCACCACTGTAATTTAATTTGTTCATGAATCCATCAGCCACTGTTATCCAACTCTTTTCACTGCTTCAGACAAAACTTCTCACACCTACTAGGCTACTTATCAGGTCACACAAATGGATAGACCATTTATATGCATCAAACAGGTTGGTCAGTGCTGTTAATTCAAGCTGCGACACTCGGCGTCGATCCGATCTGCAGGTTTTGTTAGTGAGGTGAGAAAACAGCCAATGGTGCATGTGTGGGCATGCGTGCAGCGAGTGGTGCTCCACATAGCTCCACCGGCAGCACACCCCTGAACTTGGTTCCGCACACTCACAAGGAGTTGGTTCCGCACACTCACAAGGAGTTGGGCCGCCATATCTAAATGGGTAGAGAGCCTGAGGGTCCCAGGTTTGATTCCCGGCAATGTGTCAAGGTGTCCCTGAGCAAAACGAAGGCATTCCAGGGTGGGGCACTTTATTGAATATTTACACAAGGTTTAGTAGTAGTATGTCTGGTGAGAGAACCAACAGGTTAAAACCTGCCAACCTGTCAAGCAAGCCCATGATGTACACCTGTTCTAGATTACTGTGTTGGACTGTGTTGTAGACATACCGACGCTCTTAGTCACACTGTCACTCTCTTGTTGACAAATAATAGGCCCTGAGCAGCACGTGGCTCTTTGTCGCCACTCAGTCTCATGGCACAGAGCACTTAAAGGAGAATACCACAATTGTTTGTATTGCTATTGTCCCAATTACCTATAACCTGTAATCAGAGTAAGACCTCATTGTGTAGTTTCTATTAACACCATACTAGTTTACAAATTCACAGAGACTTGGTGACAGTGACGATGCACAGGACTTAGGAAAATAATGGTGCATATTATATATATCCATAGCACTTACAGAAAAAAAGCTTGCTTGCTTTGTGTACCATATTAAATCAAAACACTGCACGAGTCCACAAGTCTCCCATTCACTGTCAGAGGTTTCCTACTGTTCTTTTTGGAGCGGTGATAGCCGCTTCCTCCTCCAATTCAAACTGATGGGTTTGATTTCTTTTTTCTTCCAGAAAACATGCCGATTACTTGTTTTAAGTCATAGGGATAACAGCATATTGAAGTTATATTCATTTCTAATTTGTTTCACTGCCCATTCCTTCCTGTGTCCAGGCTCCTTATGTAGACGTGATCTGTGTGAACAGCTACTTCTCCTGGTACCATGACCCAGGCCACCTGGAGGTCATCCCCATCCAGCTTAACACCCAGTTTGAGAACTGGTATGGGAAGTACCAGAAACCCATCATCCAGAGTGAATACGGAGCCGACGTGGTCAGCGGGCTTCACAGTGTGAGGACTCGCACACATTAAAATCCGTTGACAGGACGGTGTTAAGCACCTCACTGTCACTATTCTTGGCATGTCATTCGGCAAATATATTGTCAGCTTAAGAGATTTTGTGTAAAGGGAAAAAAAGGAGGGGACCAAGACAAATATAGATTCCTGGGGGAGACGAATTTTGTATTTTGCAGACTCTGCACAGCATTTCTAGGAAGGGGAAAAGTACAATATAAATGAACCACTCTTAAAGGAGTAGTTCACTCCAAAATGACTTTTTTTCCTATTGATTATTCACGCCTGGAGACTTGAGTTCAATAATATATTTTTGTATTTGTCACAAGCCAATAATTTGATAACAATAAATGTACCTCAGTAACAGTACATTTACTCAAATAGATTTTTTTGTCTTAGGAATGTGACAAATACAAAAAGATATTATTGAACTCAAGTCTCCATGGTGTGAGTAATCAATAGGATAAAAAGTCATTTTGGGGTGAAATAGTGAAATAACAATCTACAAGCATACAACGCGTCAGAATGTGGCACTTTGTGAGCTTGTAGATCTGCTATTTATCTGCTATTATTGATATTTTTAGAAGCTTTCTGGAAAATCATTGAATTTTTGGGGAAAATAGATAGATCTATACTTTAACTCAACTACTGCTTTGTAAGTATTGCTGAGCTTTATTTTATTTTAATGTATTTATTTGTATGTGTAGGATCCCCCCATGATGTTTACAGAGGAGTATCAGAAGATTGTCCTGGAGAGTTACCACAGCGTGTTTGATCAGAAGAGGAAGGAGTATGTGATTGGCGAGCTCATCTGGAACTTTGCTGACTTCATGACTGCACAAGGTAGCGAGGCATCACATGACAGCCTATAAAACCAGACCTGATAGGGATGCATGTACGCACAGGTGCTTTAGCAGTTTTACAGAGAAGTATATCTGTAGCTAGTGCTTGGCAATATTCTTGCATTATTGAAATGGGGTTGTGTAATAAGCACCCATCCCCCAGCATGTCCAACCATTCTCCTCCAGGCCATTGCTGTTAGTAATAAAACTATTTTTGGTACACTCCCAAGTATTAAGAGACGTTGAAGATTAGTTTCTTGTAGGCATTCAGGAATTGTACTTTGTATGAAGAAATTCATTTCATTTGTAAAGTCTTAATCAAGAGACAAGTATATATAATGCCTTACTGAAAGAGGCTACACATTTCCCAAATCCACAGTTGTACTGTATTCTCCTGTGCTCATAAGTAAATATGTTTGTTTATATTCATCATAAGAAGTTCACTGAATTGTACCTGTTTTGTCTGCAGCTGTGACCCGTGTGGTGGGGAACAAGAAAGGGATTTTTAGCAGACAGAGGCAGCCTAAAGCCGGGGCTTTCATCCTAAGGGAGAGGTACTGGAGACTGGCAAATGAAACGGGCAGACTGCCTCCCTGGACCAGGTACCCCTGCCCGCTCTGAGCCTCCAACGTGAAAGCACTCTGTCACTGCTGACCCCTACTGTTTGATCTGGGGAGGGTCAAACTCTTCATATATAATTTGGCAACACCACATGTATCAATTTAACTTTAAATTCATAATGGAACCAATGGAGATGGAATCGGGCCAACACCTTGATTAATATGCTTGACAACAGACTGGTAACATAACATTGTGTTGGTTTGTTAACTTATTATTAATGACTTTTTTATTTTACCCGGCCTAAATCATCCTGTGGGCTGGATTTAACCCCCCTGCCACCAGTTTGACACCCCTGGTAAACATTTCTTTTCTAGACCACCCCACGTGTGAGGATGTCTTGCCTATGTATTTTCTTTTTCCCCATTATAAGTTGCAAGCTTCTCTGCCAAATGGGCAAATAGAAACTTCTGATGTATCCGCATCCATGGACCATGACATTAACTTAATATTGAATCGTGCGACGCTCAATCATGGATTAAAGTTCTCAGTCGCCACGACTGATAGAAGTCAACATGACTTCTATGGAAGCGTGTTACTCACCGAAAATAGGCTATCTACAAGCTTACAATGCATCTGTGACACAGTTTAAGCTTGTAGATTAGTTATTTTAAGATTAGGGTATTTGAAGTGGTCAAACATACAGTAGAATAGAATATTCAATCTTTCAGGGGGGAAAAAACCCCAATGAATGATATTTCTGCAATTTCTGGCTAGCAAATCTATTTTACATGAACTATTTAGCTTGTTTATGAAACATTTGTACTGCTGCAGATTCTGAATCCGTTTTCAGATTAGAACAAACCTTTATTTCAGGGAGTGAAACAGTTTATATACATTTTAAACTCAAATCCTAATGCTGGACTTAGTTATTGCACATCACTTACCATAAAGTCAAGAAAGACTATTAGATTTTAAAAAGTGCATAAAGCTGTATGCTTATCAAACATGCTACTCATTTTTACACCCATGTCAGGATTGTTTTTGTAAGCAGCATTCTTTTCAACATTCCTTTGGGTGACATTTGGTGGAGCTGAGCACATTATGTACAGAATTCCCTAACAGCAGGACCACTCCTTTTCCCCCATTCACTAAACACCTGTTTTTTTTAAACGGTGAGTTCACCTCTGTATTGACACAGCACCAGTACTCCAACAATTTCCAGTACAAGCAGCTGTAGCTTTGAATGTATGAAAATTCCTTGATGTCGTCTCACACCATTTTGTATTGTTCATAGAGATAAGCCTGTATATTTCCAGTCCTATAAAAGCATTGGGACATGGCCAGCTGGAAGTGACGTTACATAAGAGATTGTGTCTATAATTATGTAGAACCTGTTTGCACACATTTCCAAGTACAGGTATCAAACTGATGTGTCTGTTGTGTACTGAATGTTTTCATACCTTGATTATCTAGAGTTTACCAATTTCTTCTTTGAATAAAAGCTAATGGTGAGTACTTGTGTAGGCTTGGGGTTTGCTGAGTGATGCCTGTATGGGGGACATTTCTTTTTCTAACGGGGGACACTTGTACCAAATTAAGCTGTCAGGTTATTCCTGTGCCACAGGATAGTTTAGTTTATAAGTACCAGGAACTATCCCATACCAGGAATTAGACAAACTCTGTACACGCGGCACGCCTAAAGTTCAGACTAATGTTAAACTTTAGACCATCAATCCAACAATTAACACACATTTTTAAATACCATCAATCCAACAATTAACACACATTTTTAAATATATTATGTCTAGTATGCATTCCTCTCAGAATAACCATTCAAAATGACAGAGGTTGTTTCAGAGGGAATGTTTTAATGGTAGACCATTTCCACATGACAATGACACAATTTCCAATGTTCACTCGTGTCAACTTTTGCAACAGTTTCCCATAAGGTATGGATTTATTGAGATTTTGCACCCCCTACCATTCATGTAACACTTTTCCAGGTAAGAAAATACAGCATTTAAAACTTATATTTGGCAAATACAGAAGCAAACCTAAACAGTTTTCTTCCACAAAAATAAAACAAATGTTATGCTGACATGGATTTCTAGCCCTCAACCCCATTGTTTTAACTAAAACAACCCAGAATGTTAACAGTCTATACAGATAAAGGGCATATTTAAAGGTGGAAAAATCACATTACAATCTTGTAGTTTAAACTTAGAGTGTACTCGTAGCTAAGAAATGTACAAGCTAGAAAACAAAATATGATAGTGGAGATCAGTTTGGGGAAAACGAAAACATGAATGACAATTGATCAGGGCATTTTGAAAGGTTTTTTTTTTTGCACTGATATTGGTTAAAAACTTTGGGCATTACCAAATCGATTACATCTGAAGAAAGGCAAGCATGAGTGCCAATTACTGTCGCTTAATTTTACACTGTTGCTCTTCTTTGGATCAAGGCCCAGTGATCAAACAGAAGGCACTTTTGATGGCATTGGTGATGCAACAAACATGGCAGTTATATACCGCAGGGCCTAATTTAACATTAATGCTGTCATACATGGGGCTGAGTCATAGTCTAGTGTTGGTGATAATTTAACCCTCCTTTTCATATGAAAGAAAAAAACATCACTGTGACCTCTTTGTCCGACCTAACATTACACATCACGTTATACAAGCTTCTTGGGCTTTGTCTTGAATGACTAACACCCCAATCTCTTCACCCATTTCTAAAATAACTGAACTACAAGTAGAACTATTGGACACATTTATGATGTAACAGACTGACATTTGTGTTACTCAAGACAGTTAAGGTAAAAAAAAAAAGAAATCATGTCTGCAGAAACCTGACGTCTGAGTGAAATTCGTGGTCTGAGTGAGCACAAGCCTTTTTTGGACATTGTTGACAAAGAATGAAACAAAATGCAACAAAAATATTTTGTGTGTGTCTGTAAAAGAAGCAGTGTGGTTTTACTAAAATCTTAACCCAATGAAAGAGCTGAAAATCAAACCACTGACCTCATTCTACGAGAAAATACAGTAACAAAAAAAGGCTGGGATGCCACATTTTGGTCTGACAGTAAGAAGTATACACTACAGTCATGTACTGACAGTAAGGAGTATACTACAGCTTCAAATACAGTAATGTACTGCCCCTTTCCCAATTTGCACACACAGATGCCTTGATACAGTACAGGAAGCACGTGTCACTAAAATTCATTGGAACATTTGCCAAGATCAACAAGTATTCTTTTTACATTAAGCATCCCATGATACACAAAGGGACATGAGACTAGCAGCGGTAGGATTGAAACCATCAACCAATTGGTATTAAACTAGAACCACATGTATAGCTCTGTAACCGTATCCATAAGGTTGTCCAGTGGCCAAGATACGCTTTAAGCCAGGACATTTTGTACCATGCATCTAAAAAAAAAAAAAAAAAAGATTTGATAACATGTACAAAATAAATGATGATCTGAAGAGGAAAGCAATGGTTTGATCTTGGTGTTGGTAATAGGAAATCCAGCCACACTTCGGACAATACCGAGATACTGAAATGGACCAAATAAGTTGACATTCTTTCCTGTACTGTTGGTAATCTACAATTGTGTAGCACTAATATACTAGATAGTGATTTCATTTCCATAATAAAATGGTTGCAATAAGTACAGAGCCACCCGTGTCAACTACGGTATATCAATGGAGATCTTCAGCAACCCAGATATCGTTACCACACAGCAGAATCCAGAGCTTTAATTTACCCCTTTCTTAACATGTACAAGATTGACCCAGTTTTGTACTTTCAGAGGTAAATTAACATTTTAGTGCACATTATTTTGTGCACTGAAGTATATATCACAATATAATGCACATAATACCTTGCATTGTTCATTTCAACAAGGAAAAATGCAATACCTTTCTCAGTATTTCTTTTCCACATTCTGCAAATGACTCATGATGGTTTTGTGACATCCCCTTTACCCATCAGTTATTGAAACACTATACTGGCATTTTAGTTTACTATTTAGTCATCATAAAAAAATAAAGCCTAGGACATAATTTTATGACAGTGAAACAAAGAACAAAAATGGCGTTACATGACATTACATCCCTCCAGAAAATAATCTAGTTCACCTCACGATCCTTTAGGCACATAAGTCTTCATGGATCCCACTTGTGTGTGGCGGTCAGGAATGCTTTTCACATGATTGAACATTAAAACCAAAGATAAATGACAGTAAAGGTGCTGTTGAGTAGACATGGTCTTACAAACCTACTGTTCTTGTCCGACAGACTTGTGTATATAACTTAATGGCTTCCAAGGGCAGATGAGATGGTGACCATTTGCAAAGAAGACATCCACAACTCTGAACAGCATGCCTGACCTGAAGTGCAAGGAAATGCACCAACAGCGAGCACATTTTCATCCGAATGGTGACTTCAAGCTCTCTCCGTTCCAGATTGATTTGTATGTTTTTCTTGTTTTTGTTGGCAGGCGTTTTAATCCTTAAATGTCTATGTCAACACTAAATCACAATGTAGCCTGGAAATTGTGGAATATTGCTCAGCAACTATTTACATGAATGCAAAAAGAAAACAAGAATGTGACTGAACTAGACAAAACATTCCTCACATTCTCCCATGTTTTATATTAGTGGTCCTCTTCAAAAAACATTACGTGCTAGAAGTGTAAACATGGAAGAAATAAAACAAACAAACTAGTTTTATGTTAATCATTTTCTTGCCCCTCATGAAACCATATCTGCAAACTCTGATAACCTAGAGATGTTCATGTATGCATTTCTACTTTTCCGACACAATATACTGTTCCGCTCAGGTTATAGTGCAGATCCACTGTGACAGGGCCCTCAAACTATTTCAAGTAAACCCCTTTAAGTCCAATATTTTGTCCATTTTCCGATCCTTTTTGTTCAAAAGAGGGCTGTCGACCATCTTCCACATTGTGAACCACTACCTCTGCGTGCTTGGGTTGATGGGGTTCCCCGTACATTGCCAGTGGAGAATGTTTTGGAAAAAAAAAAAGGAAAAAAAGGAAAGAAAAGTAATTCACGAATAAATCCTTCTGTGGTTGCAATCAACACCGAGATGTCAGGCCCAACTTTTTAAAGTTAATTTTCTTGTTTGTTTTTTTGTTTTCGTTTTGTTTTTTTGAACACACAGCAGAATAAACATCTTGTGGAAACAAGTTCTCCCGGTGTCAAGTCACATGTTCAGAGGTCACATTTCTTTTTAGTTATATTCTTCTTGCTGTCTCTACAACTTCAATCCTGCTTGGCTTGAAGCTGCTGCTTCCAGGCCTCATTCAAGTAAACTAGTCGCTTGTAGTTGAGGATAAAGAGAATGAAGTTCAGCACATATGTGGTTATGCAGATGACACATAAGTCCTTTAGGACAAAATAGAGGATGTAGCCCAAGTAGAGCGAACCCACCACCGATAAGATGGACGTCGTCATGAGGAAGAGGGCGGCCATTGCACTGACAGTCATTCCTGTAACAAGACAGTAACGGGAAACGACAAACACACTATTGCCGACTCGTATGCAGAAAATTCAAGAATTGCACAAGCAACATTAGGTCACTCAAGTTACCTGTCTGGATCACACAACTATGCAGAATTCATCTGGAAACTGAGACCCTAGGTCAGTAAGTTATCAAACCTATAAAAACCCTCTCACTTGTCCATCTTGTGAACACAGATTTCAAAGTAAACGAAGGTTTTAGGTGGGTGTTCTAGAATGGCGGCTATCAACACAATGTTCTAAGAATTATAATGATGCACAGACAAACTTAACGAGTGCAGTGGTTGCGATAAATAAGTTAACGATCAAGTGAACTGAGAAGTCAGGACTAAGAGTTTTGAATGTTGAACAGTCAATGAATCAGTCAGATTGATGAAAATGCTCAGTGGCAGAAAAATGATTACATTACAGATCATTTGTATTATAATTGGCACAAAAGGGGGACATGCCCATATATGGGCCTATACTGATGACATTAGTGATCTGATCTCAATATATGGCCATAAAAAGGGACATGGACTGACAGATACAGAACTCTAGCTAGATGCGAGGGCTGCATAGCAGGTTGTACCTCTAGTTAATATGGAGGGGTTGGGGGGGGGGGGGGGGGCTATGAATTGGTTATGTGATAAACTAATTATCACCCCGCATTTGTCATTGCCCTTCCTATTCACCACAGGCAGAGGTATCAGCCGTCATCGAGGCTCTCGTTGGATAAGCTCAGGCAATGACAAATGCCTGGGAGATATTAAATACAATATATAGATAACATATTAACATATACTTCATGAACTGCATTATATAGGATATCTTTCAGTACAAATCTCCAGTCAAAATATGATCTATTATCTCTTTATGGAACAGTAAAAAGGTTGCCTTTATTTGTGTTCTGAATTGTTATTTAAATTGTTCCATTTGTGAGGAGGGAAATTAAATCCCATGTTAAAACCTAGTCATCCTTCTCCAATTCACTGCTCCATCCATACAGAATGAATTTGAGACCTTGGGAAAGGTGGCTGGATGCCTGTGACCATTTACAAATTTGGATTTTCTGGGGATTATAGTAATGTTATGGTTTTGGAAAGCACCACCACAGCATGAAGATCCTTTGGATATTCATGTGAAGTCAGACTTAAATTCATCGTTTATAGATACAAATTGTCATTTTGAAGTTTAAACAGCAGTTGTTAAGACATATATTGAGTGGTGCCGACCTTTAACATGGAAATCCCAACCCACGGCAGTTTAACCTAACTGGGACACTATTGTATTAGTCAAATAAGAGTAAGTCGTAACTGCTATGGGTAAAAGAGCCTCTTGTTCTTTGCCAGAACCAGGTCTTTAAGCAGGCCCACGGGCCAGTCAGCAGGCAAGCATATCAAAACCAGCATGACTGAGTCAGCAAAACCAGCTACAAGGTCATCAGGGGGGAGGAGACTTAAAATTAGGAAGAGGACCTTTGGGTGAAAGGACAAACCCTAAATTTAAAACTTGCCATCCATTAGAAAGATTAACAACATAGAAGTCTGCGACTAGTCTGTCACGCTATAACTATACATGCAATGACCAACATTGTTATGTTCCATCTACATTTTGTTGTACCTTAATGTCCAAGAAAATGTTATTAAATCTCTGACCCATGGAAGCGCATGCATGCAATGTGAGAGAGTAATTATGTCTCCAATAACCAACCAGCAGCATTGCTAACTAATGCTGGTGACTGGTGTGGAGGATTTATCAGAAAACAATCTGAAAACCTTTTACTTCCTGACCCCACCCTTTAATTATACCAGTTGAGGTATGTCTTTATTGTCTTATCATCCGAGTGAGGTTTAGCCAAACACAGAGGGTGGTGATTCAGCACTCAGAACACTGTGACTAGGGAGACGTGTCACCTGAATTATCAATGCTTGCAGATGACCTGGGAAAAAGATTCTTACCTAGTAAAAGCTGAAAGGCATAAAAGAAAATTCCGTAGACGCTGTTCGGCTGGTTCAACGCACTGTCATTTCCAAATATTGAGCCCAAGAGTCCAAATCCTCGACCCCATCTACACCATGAAAAAACAAAACATCAACAGAAAAGGCCATTAGGACGTTTACTACAAATAACTGTGGATCATAGTTTACTATTGCAGTCAAGGATCAAACTTATGAGGGAGCAAAAGTCAACATCATACCGTTTACATGAGCTGTATGTTATAAGCAGGACATTGTCTCTCTAGACCAGTGGTTCTCCCCAAATTATTTTGGGGGGTCCCCAGATTATTAACTTAATGTGCAACATTGTCTTCTCACTCAACATGAAGTTTAATTGTATAGAGAGTATCTGCACATTTCTAAAGTGACAATTTAAGGACTTTTTAATACCTCTAAAAGGACAACTTAAACATTGGCCAAATTGTTAAATATTAGAGGCAGAAATTGTGAAAATAGCCAATCTACATGCTCACATGTAATGTACCGGTAATAGGCCTGGGGCCAATTCTGATATCTTCACAAATTGGTACCACCCAAGGTGACCGTACATTATTTACATTTTTGACTTCCTACATGTCTCTAGTTTACATTTTGGTATGATAACCCTTTCTGAGACCCAGCTTAATTGATGTTATCAGCCGCTAGAGTCGGTCTCCCATCGACTTTCTATACAGGAGGAAAATACCCAGAAAACTTTTTTTTTCTGGGTATTTAAGTAGGATGTGAGGGGTCTAACTAGGGGTTTGTCATGCAAGCATTTGTTTTGCACATGGCCCCAGAAAACGCCCACAAAACTGATGAAACTGATGAAAAGTGATGACTCATCACTTTTCATCACTAAACCATCGTTTTCTGGGGCCATTTGTAGCCCAAGGAATGTTTTTTGTGCAAAACAAATGCTTGCAATGGATTCAGCATCATGACAAACCCCTAGTTAGACCCCTCACATCCTACTTAAATACCCAGAATTTTCCTCCTGTATAGAAAGTCGATGGGAGACCGACTCTAGCGGATAACATCAATTAAGCTGGGTCTCAGACCATCATACCATCATACCAAAATGTAAACTAGAGACATGTAGGAAGTCAAAAATGTAAAAAATGTACGGTCACCTTGGGTGGTACCAATTTGTGAAGATATCAGAATTGGCCCCAGGCCTATAATACCTCAACTCTTCGTGCTCGTCAGGGTGGCGGGGTCCCCACTCCCCAGTTAAAATATGATTATTTTGGGGGTTGCGGACAGAAAAGGTTGAGAACTACTGCTCTAGACTAGTGTGTGTGTGTGTGTGTGTGTGTGTGTGTGTGTGTGTGTGTGTGTGTGTGTGTGTGTGTGTGTGTGTGTGTGTGTACAACAAAATGTTGTGAACAGGCTCAACATTTAGACAATCAGGCACATGGGAGTTGGTGTGACACAAACACAGCCCTGCTCCCTCAAAAAAAGAAAAAAAGAAATCTCCACAGGATTTCACCGACACATTGTTTCTAGTGAACTTTGAGCAAGCGACAACACATTAGGCCACACATTCCATTCTTGGAACGTGTGCCCCAGTGATTAGTGTTTATTCTCTTTCCCAATTGTGAGGCAGCCTGTGTGTTTGAAGTCTGTTGTGGTAAGTTATGTGGTCATATGCTATATTGTATTGTTCCGACACATTTCCTTGAGAACAAAAAATAAATAAAAAGCATCATACAGATTAAATTTAGACACCGAGGAAGCCTAAACAGCCTGTGCAGCATCAACAGAAAGTTTTACCCACTCAACAGGAAACTAGACTTCTGCTATAGTAAAGACACATATCTTGACAGGTTCAGTAGGCCTGATATTACATAGAGCATGTCATGATTCACCTGCATTGCAGAGTACCTGTCATGACATGTGGAATTGTGGATATACAGAAGTTTGCATATATCAACATAATTTAAAACACAGTGAAAGGTAGCCGATCCTGTTTATCCCGTTTTCTTTTTTTTCCCTTCTTTTTTTTTAAAATCACATCAATATCTAGCGAATTGACTATAAGAGGTCAGATTTCCAATTACAGTCGGGTTCCAATTTACCAGCTGTGTTGAGTAGGTTAAAGTATCTAGAAACACATAGGTCTTGTTTACCATTTCTCCCATGGTTACCTCAGTAAAGAAATTCATAACAGGGAAACGCCCCTCACAATTATTCCTGTCACTGTTTTAGCTCTGATGGCAGGTGAGGGTCATAGTCAGATACTGTTTTAACAAATAGGACAGTTTGATGCTCCTGTAAAAATCCCCAATGTCTTAGTATTTTAGAATCAAGAGCATTCGTCTACCTAGATTTTGTGACATGGTAGTGTCACAAAATTGGACCCAAGATACAGAGAATCCTGAGGAACCCTACAATTAACATATGCTCAATGTGTATTGGCAGAAGATTAGCAGTGATGCAACTCCATTTCGTTGGGGCCATAAAGCAACGTTTGCAAATATGTCCTGGGAGGCACCTTGGATTTCAATGTCACTCAAAAGTGGTGGAAAGGTTCTAGGCCAATAATTTAGAATAGTTATAGTTTCGATTTAAATCTCACAGTCTCTGCCGCCTGGATGAACACTCCGAGCCATTAGACAAAGGTTACTGACAACAGTTGTGTTCATTCTAACCGGGCTGTAAATATTGATGCAGGACCTTTTCAAGACATTGAGGAGGAACATAAAATGGAACAAACGATGTTGTCAAGTCTGAATTTAATTTTGATTTCTACAAAGGTACTACTTAACTGCACCTTCTCGAAGTACACATTGCTTGAAACATGAAATGGTTTTGCCAATAACATCACAAAAATCCTAACATAATGGAAATAAATAAATGCACTCTGAGTTAGTTTTAATCAGTAGTTTAATCTAACAATTAGTCAAAGTAATGTAGCCTATCAGACTGATCTCAGCATATGTGTGCAGTGTTCAGTTACATGATCAGTGTGTTCCAAGTTCAGCCCAGTGAGTTCTGCCAATAAAATCCTGCACTGGCCCTGTACAGTGTGTCCTTTACCAGCAGCTATTTGTGCAGGGAGTAGGGCTAACAGATATAAGTATTGTTGTACAGCTCGTAACATTAACAGGACTACTATATATAGAAATGTTAAAGAGTGTGAACAGGATAAGCCCCCCAAAATGTGTTGGTATGGTTGAGTGCATTCACCTCATCACACACACACACACACACACACACACACACACACACACACACACAGGCAGTTATCCACAACACTAACATGTTGTATTTCTTTTTAAATAAGATGCAAGCAACATATTTTATTCCACAGATGACTGTGTGTTTGCTAACTAGAAACTGATACTACTATATGGCGCTTATAGCAGCTAGCCAGGTTAGCTCAACTTAGCTATCAAGCTAATGACAGTGTTGACTGGTAAAATGCTGAATGGTGGACTTGTGGTAATGGTAATTAATTCACTGGGTGATGCTGTGTGTGTGTGTGTCCCTTCGTCCCAAAGAGCTACACGGCGAACCCTTGTAGTTAATGTTAGCAGAACCGTTATCTTAATGTATATTGTGACAGACAGCTGAGCCCCGCGCTCAGCAGACCGGGGGTCTGGTTTGTGGTTTTGGGATGGGGTGTGTTGAGCTGTCAAAGCCCCATAGCTGCGCGCCCGGGTGTCGCGCACCCTAAAACAGCCGATCTACAAACTCAAGGCACGGTTGCTATGCACCGTTTCGTGAGCTTGTAGATCGGCTGTTTCCGGTATAAATCAGATGCACTGAGCAGCTAACAGTATTGGGGGCTAGCCTGCTCGTTTAGAATGAATCCCCCCCACATTTGTTATGTTTCTTTACCTCGAGCTGAAGACTTTGGAACAGCTGATGGAAGTGCTGACGTCGCACATGGCCTGGTAGTTGGGATCCCGGGCCTTTTCCCGCTCCACGTGAAACGCGTATACAGACAATACGATGCCTGTGAGGCACACGAGAAGCCGGGCTATTCTCTCCCATCGAGGGGTGGATACTCTCAGAACGGGCGCCGCCATCATTCTTCTGGCCTAGGTGGAGATGCACGCAACGCAACGCAACGCAACGCACCCACGGATGGCACGCACTGTGCACACACACACACGCAGCTCCTCCCGCTGCTGCTCGGACCAGATGCGCGCCCGCGCGACGTGGAAACACGACGGCGCGTCAGAACGGAACGTGCCACTGCCACACCACACACTGGGCGTGACATAGCCCCATAGAACCTCTCCCTCCGCTATTAGCTCCGAGACGTACCGGCTACTGTGGAATGAATCCCAGAATGTTAGTTTAGTACAGTAGTAGATCAGCCCTTTTGCCACATCGTATCCAAAAGTTAAAAGTAGTTCCAGGCACCTACACAGATGTTTTAGCTAACATCAGCACATAGGGGAGAGCTGGGTAAACTGAGACACTTTTTACATTTGCTCCCCTCTTGGTGAACTAAAAAATATATCAGTAAAAATGTACACATTTCCCAGTAATAAATGGAAGTTATCAGAATGTATTCAAGACAAAAGGCAGTGAAAAAATGAG
Source organism: Nannobrachium achirus (assembly GCF_963921795.1). NCBI lineage: Eukaryota > Metazoa > Chordata > Actinopteri > Myctophiformes > Myctophidae > Nannobrachium > Nannobrachium achirus. The sequence goes on along the minus strand of NC_137826.1, from coordinate 28,536,322 downwards.
TGGGTGTGTTCAGTGTAGTGAGTGCAGTGGGCGTGACGTGGTAAAGTGCGTTCAGTGTGGCCTATTTACGAACTACCCCAGCACCGGGGTTTAAACTGAGACAGACCAGATAAATCAACGGGGTAAAGTGATCCACTCACCTTTTTCACTTTAAAACTACCATAACAACACAAAAACCCGGTTAACCAGGTTAAATATGCACAATACAAAAATGTACATAGCAGACATTCTTTTCATAGGGTTTGTCCTGTCATTTTCACCCATGTGTCAAATAATGTGTCACATGGGCAGAAAGAAAAAATGAAAAAGCCAATAAAAAATTGATAGAAGGGATTACCAAACTTTCCTCAGTTGACTTGATCCTTATGTAATTTTTCCTGTATGCATTTCTGCAAAGTATATTGTTGTAGTGTGCATAACTAATGAGATAATTATCACATTTAGGCAAATATGCTAATTATCCCATTATGCACAATACAAAAAAATATATCAGAAATGGATTCTACAGGGAAAAAACATAAGAATCAACTGAGAAAAGTATGGTACACCCTTTAATCAGGTTTTTACAGCTTTCTCCCTGTCTATCATGTTGGGATAATGTGAGATAGTGTCTTACTTTACCCCGAAGCAATTGTCTCACTTAACCCCACAGCCACATTTTGGGAAAAGGGATATCTTTTATCAATTCAGGGTAATCTTCAGCTAGCATCAATCACATGGATTTATAAGTTGGTAGTTCATCAACATGTATGATATAAAATGTTCTCCCTGCATCAATTTTCTTTGACACAACAGGCGATTATGTTGACAGCAAGAAAATTTACTTTTACATGCAAAAAACAAATGTTTGTGAAAAAAGCATGTTTTCTACAGCACTATCAGGTCTCTCTCTTCATGGCAAGTGGGAAATTCAAGGGCCTTGAAAATATAATGTTCGCATGACCACAAATGTGTTCCATTGCCAAGATACAGGGGGTGTCTCAGTTTACCCGGTGTCTCAGTTTACCCCGCTCTCCCCTACACTGTTTAGGTCGGAGCTGCGAAAACTGTTTAAATCGTTTTATTAGTCAGTCTGTGCCAAGTTTTCCCTTTCAACCTGGAAACCGCCCCGACGGCAGGTGCCAGTACTGCTCCCGATTCGGCCACAATGGGAGTAGTGGAGTACATAGCACGAATACCAGAAAACTCGCCCTAAAACAAACTCGCCCCAAACTCGTTTCCCAACGGGTCTGTGGCCTTAAGCTAGATGCAGATTAGACTAAAATCAAATCTGTGCTTGATTTTAGTCTATTCTGCATCTAGCTTAAGGCCACAGACCCGCTGGGAAACGAGTTTAGGGCGAGTTTGTTTTAGGGTGAGTTTTCCGGTTACCCATAGCACAGGCTGACGCTGAATAAATAAGCGATAACAGACAACAGACCGCCCCCCCCCCCCCCCCCCCCCCCCCCCCCCCCGCCCGCCCGCCCACCCACCCGCCTGCACACACACACACACACACACACACACACACACACACACACACACAGAGCTGGTTAAACATGTTGCCTCATGCTAGATGCAGAATAGATATGCCTCAAGCTAGATGCAGAATAGATATAGATACACCATAAAAATGCTAATATACAGCATATGATTTGTGAAAGTGACAAACGGGCTTCACAGTTATGTTAGGTGTGTTCATATGCTAATGGTGATACGATTTCAGATCAATTGCTCCAGCCACTGAGGAGAAACGCTGTGACAGACACTCACTCAGACAGACAGACAGACAGACAGACAGACATTTGGAAAATGATATGTTTGATACAGTGTATTTAATTTGTCTGCCTTTTAAAATGATGCAGAGGTGACAGTGTGTGTGCGCGTGGGTATTCGATTTTTATTCACTTGGATCTTCGGGGAAAAGGATTCCCGGCATTCCCACATTCATGTGCCACAATTCCTATTGCTTTTCGTGGATGAGATGAATGAAGACCGTCTGTCGCACATAAAGTAATGGGAAAAATAGTCTACGAACAGGTTGCAAGGTATCTTGAAGAAAATAAATTGATTTATCCATTCCAAGTTCTAATCTGGCTTCAGAGAATCCCACTCCACTGACACATGCCTTTATTTGAACGACTGCATCAAACATGAGGTAGACCTTGGCAAAAATTGCGGCATGGTCATGCTGGACCTCCAGAAGGCATTTGAGACTGTAGATCACTCTATTCTGACTGACAGATTAAAAGCTATCAGTCTTGACAGCACAGCAGTGAGATGATAGTATCCGATAGGTCTGAGCTAGGCCAAACAGCAGGGCCAAACATTTCATGATGACTGATCACTCCCTGACTTTTCATTTAGACCATGGAGACCAGGATATAGTTCTAATACATGATAATAGATTCTAATGTGTTATAATCACAGTTATAATCTATTATAGTGTATTATAATTATCATGGTAATATATTAATACTTTATACTGTATTATAATCACTGTTATAATCCATTATAGTGCATTATAATTAGGATAGTTGTAATAGAAATGTATGTTGTATTATAATAAGTTAAAGCTATACTGTGTAAGTTGCTAAACTAGTGGTCAGTAGCGGTATTGCTTTTTTCGGACGTTTTTCGCCCGGTGTCGCCGCGGACCACCGGAGCGGGGCCGCAAACCACCGCCGCAAACCACCGCGACCGATACGAATCCGTAGAGTGGTAGAACGTAATTTTCTGAGCAGGATTTGGGGAGTAGGAGGCAAGAATCCTTCACCATCGTAAACACTGGTTGCTGAGGGAGGCTACTTCCTGAAGAGACGCAGCACACGCTGTGAGTGGCCGGTAGTGTATCACGTCACATGTGTATGATCCGCGATGTGATTGGCCAACGTATACACAACGTATACAGATGATGCAGATGACGTAATTTTGATGCGAAATCCGGACCCCGGCCAGGATCATAGAAAACATATTTACAGAAGGCTTTAGGGGCTGAAATTAACGGAGTGGGTGACTGTTCTAAAACTTTAGCGTTTTAATAGTTAGGACAACTTTAAGATTTGTTTTATAAAAAAAGTTACATAGTATAACTTTAAAAGGGTCAATTTGTTTCTTACCGATAGGGGTACTTTTGTGTAATGGAAAATGTAGATATTTTTATGTGGTGCGGTGTGGTGCGGTGTAGTGTGGTGCTAAAGCTGCAGACGTTCTGCCCCATACTGACTATGGAGTCCATGTTTGGTATTGCGATGCCCCAATTGCCAAACAGCCCAAAACAAACTAATTAGGGTCCTGCTTAAGCTTAACCTTCCTTCTCTGGCTCACCTTACCGCTAATCTCTTTTTAAGTGTGGGGTGGCTCACGGTAGCTGACAGAGTACAGCATCTTGTAATGGGTCTGGTGTACAAGATACACTACACCACTAAGATACCCATGTACATTGTACCTGTCAAAATACTTCCAAAACGTCAAAGATGTTCACAATTACAACACCAGAGGCAGCTCCACAGATCACGTTCAACCCAGATTTGGCTCTAAAAAAGGATCAAATTCGTTCTCCTGCTATACCATATGTGGAACGCCCATAGAGTTATAATAAGTAGGGAACGCCCTACCGAAAGCCTTGTAAGGAATGTAAATCCATAACTTCCTTTAAAAACTGTATAAGTCACAGGCGGCTGCTACTCGAAACTGGTAAAAGCCCGGACCTTACCTCACTTTAAAAAAAACAAAAAAAAACAAAACAATTGTCTATGAACAGGTGGCTAAATATCTTGAAGAGAATAAACTGATCTACGAGTTCCAGTCTGGCTTCAGAGAGTCCCATTCCACAGATACATGCCTCATCTATTTGAATGATTACATCAAACGTGAAATTCACGATGGCAAATATTGCGGCATGATCATGCTGGACCTCCAGAAGGCATTTGACACCGTCGATCATTCTATTCTGATTGAAAAACTCAAAACTATTGGTCTTGACAGCACAGCAGTGAGATGGATGCACTCTTACTTGGTGGGGAGGGAACAGATGGTGGAAGTCAACGGAACCCTGTCCCCCCCCTCCCAGTAAACTGTGGAGTACCTCAAGGGAGTATACTAGGACCACTGTTGTTCTTAATATACGTAAACGACATGTCATCTGCTTGTGACTGCAATCTGTTTCTGTTTGCGGATGACTCGGCTCTCCTAGTCTCAGGCAGAGACATATTGCAGGTTGAAAAGGCCCTTAACTGTGAACTAAACATGATTTGCACCTGGCTCAATGACAACAGACTCTCAATTCACCTAGGTAAAACTGAATGTATCCTCTTTGGATCTAGTCAGAAACTTAGCCTAGTTGATAACTTCACAATTAAGGTAGGTGACACTGATAGAAAGAAAAAAATCACACCCGTGTGAACTGAGCGGTGGTTTACCCACCAACCCCCCCCCCCCCCTCCCCCTGTGTGTGTGTGTGTGTGTGTGTGTGTGTGTGTGTGTGTGTGTGTGTGTGTGTGTGCGTGTGTGTGCGTGCCTGGCCTGGCCTGAGAACAGCGCCCCTCCCTTAACATGTGTGGTCATAAAAGGTACTACACAGGCTTGAGGCTACATACAGACCCACCCACATACATACATACATACATACATACATACATACATACAAACAAACAAACAAACAAACATACATACCTACACACACGGCCACGCTATGGAGACGGTGTGACCACCGCTCAAAAACACATCTGTCACAGTCACTATAATATTTAAATGACAAAGAGATAATATGCAAACATGGACAGTCTGACAGCAGAATTGAGGGTAGGCGAAATGGCTCAGACAGGTAGGTGAAAAGACTCTCCTCCAAGGCGAAAATGCCAGGCGAAAGGACCAAATGCGTGTAGGCGAATATATGTTCTAGGCGAATATGCCTGACACCAGTAGCAGCAGTGCTATAGAGAGATCTCTCTCTAGGCCTACAGCGCGCAATGAGGGCCTCTACAACTCATTTTCCCGGGCTGAATCAGGGGCCCAGCATGTCCCTGGTTGACCTTGTACCAGTGATTTGTACTGTCATGAAACTGTACTTTTTTCTATTGCAAACTTCTAATAAATTCTTCAATCAATCAAAAAAAAAAAACCTTTCTACTGTAAATCTTTATTTTTTAATTTTGTTTTACAACTGTTTTTCCTATTGATACTGATGGAATGGATTATTATATTCCATATGAATAGACAGTTTCCCCCAAAATGATTGAATTCACTCCCACACAATAATAAATGAGACCACACAGTGTAAGTCCGGGTTTTCTCTTACTGTATATTAAGATCAATGAGCATACAAAATAGATGTCCAGTACAGTACAATAAACATGTGTCTCTTTTCTTTCTCAATCTGAATCTGAATACAATGTAACATCAGTTCACAAATATACTTCAGTAGGTACAGGGAAAATAGATTTGTCAAGCATTCATTGGACAGTTAAACAATAACAATGGATCATGAGATGGTGTTGTGACTGAGTCTTGTGAACTCAGAAAGGATGTAGAATGTTTTGGCTTCTCATTATCCAGTGTCCGGGACACTTTGACATTTCGCTGGTCAATCTCTCTGTCCCTGGAGTGGGGCAGATTCTCGTCTCGTGCATTAGTTATCAGATCAAAACAAAATAACCTTGTCACTTGTAACACTGAAGTTGGTGTTTTAAATATAATAGATATTAAAATGTTTTTAACCCATCAAATTCCCCCCTAAAACAACAGCTGAAGGAGTTAAAGTGTCGACCCTAGAACCCCAAACTGCCAAAGGGACAGAGAACTTATGGTTCACTATCAGCCAAATATTTAATTAAACTCTTTTCGATAGCAGAGTCAAAGAACTGTATATTTCCAAAGGTATTTAAATCAGAACATCTAATAATTGAATCACAATAGGTACAAATATTATGATAACTTTTAAAAGTAGAGCTAAAAGAAAAATATAGCTGTATTTTCTTAATTATTAATTATTATTATTATTATTACAAAGGTTCAATGTCCCAAGGTTTGTTGAAAAATTCCCCATGCGATCAGGCGAGTCAAAACACATCAACACGTTCCCAAGTCATAATTATAATTTAGGGCTTTACAGTCAAAACAAGACGAACTTGACTCTTCATCATTTGTTTACTTTAACAAGACAAAAGAATTTGGGTTAAAGGAGACATGCATTCTGGTTTTGCCTACCCTAGTAAACTAGACTCCTCTGGTCTGTCTACAGGGCTAGGTTTGACCCAGAACCAGCCGTGGGGGCCATAATTTCCTGCCCATCCCCGATTACCTTATGTAAGGTGTTCGTCCCTAGACGTGTGGAGATGTCGGAAACCGGAACCTCCTTAAGCCAAGTGTTCCTTCCTTTTTACCCTTAAGGTTAGTTATTGGCTGCTTTTGTCCGAGTCAATTTCTGTAAGAAAACACTTTACAGCGGGAAAAACGTGTGTAATGTCTTTTGATACTCACGAAATACCATATAGAATTTCAACCTCCTTTTGACATTTCTCCTTTGGACAGACAATGAGGGTGTCTGTCAAATCATTCTCAATTATCATCGAAATATCTTATCTGTAAGACAAAGGAAAAGAAAAGACAGGAAACAATCAATCAATACTGTAAGTAGTAGGTTGTGGGTAATAGAGTTTTTTTTTAAATGTTTAACATCATAATGATTCCCAGAACAGAAATTAAACAAAATACTTTACAAAATACTTTAGACCGTATCAAACATTAAACAAGGGAATGTTGTTATTAACTGGAAGAGAGCAGGTCTAAATAATCTCTCACACACAGACCATCTGTCCTTGAAGGCTACAAATGTCTTCTAGCCACACATACGCACACGTACGCACACAGAGACAAGAGTGGGAGAGAAAGTGAAAAGTTGATAAGGTAGTTAAAATCAATTAATGTTATAGAAAATCAAGTTAAATTCAAAATCAATGTGAAATCACTTTAAAATCAGACAAACAGATAATAGGCAATCAGATAAACTCCCCCCTTGAACACACAATGTCCATTGTGTGTGAAAACATTAAAGCATAAATGAACTTTTAAATGAAATGATTTTTTTTCTTTTTTTTTTTTTTTATAATCAATAATCATACAATTAATTAATAATCTTTAATAATAACTTTTTTTTTTTTTTTTTTTAATAATGAATCCAACTACTGTACTGTATAATCCTAACATGGCCTAAGATGGGCTGGCCAAAATAATCAAAAGTGGGCTGTCTACTAGGGCCAAACACTGTGTGCCCGTCGTCCCCGCAGACAGCCATACACTACCCAAAATAAATCAAAGAAGGTAAACTGACAAATTAAACGCCAAAACTATACTAAACCAGCCCATTTATTTTTATTTTTATTAACAATAATTAATACTATTCAAAGAGAGTAGTCAATATAATACTATTAGAATGAAGGTTACCGCCCTTAGAGACTTTGTGGCTGCAGCGATGTGGTCTGGTTGCAGCGGGCGTGTCACACCATAGAGTTCCATCAAGGGTCAGAAAGGCCAGGGAAAGGCAGCCATGGTTCTGCTCCGCCCTGGACTCCAACAACTGCAGGCTCTATGAGTGGAGAACTGACAACAATACTAAATTAGGCACGAAATGCAACTACTAGGGTTGGCACCGTGATCAGCCGATCAACGGGGTGCCACACATCTGAAGTGTCAGTAGTAAGTAGTCATTATCATAATCATCAACAATAGCCAAGTTATCTGGGTGGCATACGTGGGTGGCCCAATGGGCCTTTATCTAGTCATGATTGTACTTGTACCTGACCTGACTCAGTTGGGGGACCGGGACCCTGTGTAGCAGGGTTCTGCTGCTGTTGGGCCTGCCACTTCTTTCCACAGCTGAAACAGGTGATTGTGTGTGTATTGTTCTGGGCCCTGTTAGTGTTTGTGTTGATGTTGTTACCTTGACTCAGTCCTTCAGGTCCATTCCCGGCTGGGGGATCCCGCTGATCACCACTGGGACCCCTCTTCGGGTTATGTGTTCGGTGGAGTGTCACTTGTCCATCATCCGACATTACGGCTCGCAACTTAACTAGTGGCTTGGGCTCTGGAACGATGTCGTTGTAATACCTGGCTAGTATTGTGATCTTATCTGTCGTTCTCAATCTCCATAGCGGGTCATGCATAATGATCGCCTGTCTCAAATGGGGGCGTAAAGCGTCAATCAAAAGCTGATTAAGCACACTAGCATATCCTGGCAGCCCTTTTGTGAAACCAGAGTGGCGGTCAAACTGAGTGGTGAAGTGATGGACGAAATCAGAGACGTCCTCACCCTGCCTCATCTTAATGTTAGTGATTAAGGAAAAGTCCACGTTACCCCTAACAAGGTCCTTAGCCTGATTAATCATAACCTGTACTGCGGCTTGATGTGGGGAGTTCCTGACCTCACCTGCAGGGTTACTACCTTGGGCCGGCACGGGCCGCATACACTGGTATGGGTGACCGTCTGCCTGTAGCCAATCTAATCCCACAGAAATCTGATAAGGAAAAGCGTTAGGTGTGCAACACATAGTAATTAGTTTTTTAACTTCCCAGGTGTCTAGTCTTAGCTCCACAATTTCTGCCTTTACAGATTTTTCCCACTCATCAGGGTTGCTGTGGATATCGGGTAAACGTTCAGCCGTGTCTCGAGCATCCACTGGGTACCAATTACGGTACACAAATGTAATTTTGCCATCCTCTGGGTACGCACTCATCGGGGCCAAAAGAGAATCGTTAATTTGACTAGGTGTGGGTGTGTGAACCTGTTCCCGACGCTCACCTGTGTACACTTTTTCCTTAGTGGGTGTATGGCCATTCTTAGTGGGTGTTGGTTTTGGTGGTTTGCGTGGAACGCCGGGGAGGGGCGGATTCGTGTGGTCAGCGGGATCTCCCAGCTCGACCTGATTACAAGGAGGAGAAAAAACAACTGAGTTATTTAAATCATTGTCACATCTTTCTCCTTCATGTTGCCTCCCCCCTCTCTCTACCCCCTTCCTATCAGATAGAAGTGTAGGTAATGAGGTTTGCATGTCAATGTGATGTCGTGCATTGATACCCCCCTGGCGTGGAGGCCCGTGAGTCACAGCCACAGGTGGGGGAGGTTGTGGTGATGGTGTTCGTCCAGCCGGGCCGAGCTCACTGTTGTCCTTCACCTCTGGTGTGGCACGGTGTCGTCCAGCCGGGCCGACCTCACTGTTGTCCTTCACCTCTGGTGTGGCATGGTGTCGTCCAGCCGGGCCGAGCTCACTGTTGTTCGCCCCTGTTCTGGCACGGTGTGAGGAAGGCAGAGGCTGGCTGTCCGATTCTGAAGGCCTCTCCTTTTCTTTTCTCTCCCTCGCTGCCTCTCTTTCTGCAGCCGCCCAGCGCAGCTGCGCCAGAGCGAGAATGCCAAGCCTGGCGACCTCATTTTCGGCTTTCTTCAGACTTTTCCGTTGTGAGATTTTATCGATATGTTGATACAGTACTCCAGAAAATCTCGTCAAGTCCTCAGTCGTGAGAGAGTCATCATATCCGAATTCCTTTCTCCATATGGGCAAAAATGGTGCAATTGTTGGGCACCTAGAAACAACCTGTTTCATTTCCTCATCGTCTATCTTAGCCGTTACGGCTGTTATCAGTTCATTCTCCAAGCTTTGGAGAGAGGCTTCAAACTCAAAGTTGTTGTTCAGTTTGTAAAAAGGTTGTTTAGATTTCGGCAGGTGTTCTCTGCCTCCCTGTGCATTTCCCATTTTTGAAGCTGGTCGGGTAGGAGGAGGATGAAATCGAAGCTAGTTTGCTTGTCACCTCAGCTGGCGGATTAGACGGAATAAAAAATAATAAGACTAAAAAAACGAAACACACTAGATAAGACACAACAGGTAAGCGTAAAGCATGAAGATTTCCGTCAGAACGTTCTGTTCTGGAACATAAAGGAAATCTACCAATTAAAATAACCACGCTATTTCTTATGTGGTTAAGTGGCTTGAAACAGCCGTATTGGGTTATGCACTGGCCAAGAGATTCTCCCTTCAGAACAATTGCTTTTGTTCTGGGTACACTAAACAAAATCGTGTAAAGATTTCCTTCAGGACAGAAATAACTTTCGTCCTGGCAACACTAAACTGGAGTCTCGTGCTAAATAACACCAACTAATAATATGGACAAGCATGAATCTGTGACCAACAGTCTGCTATGTCCTCAGAACAGGAAACCGCAGTCCCTATTCTGTTACTCAAACGTGCAACAAAAAGCAACAAAACAATAGACAAAAAAAAACATTAAACATTAAACAATCAAAACGCAGCTTGGGCTAGAGGTAGCAATTCTCTAACTTAGCCGGTACAAATCTTTAAGTACTTGACACATCTGTGATTTACAGTCCAAAAAGGCATGAATAAAATCAAAACTTACACTGTGTGCTTTATACACACTTCTCAAGTCCCATGGTAATTTCTCCGCGCGCAGGAGGAAATACGAGTGGGAGAGAATCCTTTCAGTGATAATCCGTGGGAGTCAGGGGAAATGTCTGATAATATCCTCGGCTGGTTGTTTCTCTAGCAGAGATGAACGAAGACTCCAAAACAAACTGTCCAGCAGCTGTATCGAATCCATAAACGTCAACTCAGTAGAAATCCGCAACTGGTTCTAGCAGCGGAAGAGACAAAATGAGTCCAACAAAGTCCCCAATATCTCCTCGGAGCTAATCCGGCAATCGAATGGGCCAATTGATCGGAATGGATTATTATATTCCATATGAATAGACAGTTTCCCCCAAAATGATTGAATTCACTCCCACACAATAATAAATGAGACCACACAGTGTAAGTCCGGGTTTTCTCTTACTGTATATTAAGATCAATGAGCATACAAAATAGATGTCCAGTACAGTACAATAAACATGTGTCTCTTTTCTTTCTCAATCTGAATCTGAATACAATGTAACATCAGTTCACAAATATACTTCAGTAGGTACAGGGAAAATAGATTTGTCAAGCATTCATTGGACAGTTAAACAATAACAATGGATCATGAGATGGTGTTGTGACTGAGTCTTGTGAACTCAGAAAGGATGTAGAATGTTTTGGCTTCTCATTATCCAGTGTCCGGGACACTTTGACATTTCGCTGGTCAATCTCTCTGTCCCTGGAGTGGGGCAGATTCTCGTCTCGTGCATTAGTTATCAGATCAAAACAAAATAACCTTGTCACTTGTAACACTGAAGTTGGTGTTTTAAATATAATAGATATTAAAATGTTTTTAACCCATCAGATACCCTCTGCATAGTACTGTGTTCTATCTGTCATTCAATGTTATAGGCCTATGAGTTTTTTTTAAAGGTTTCCTATGTAAATAAGCCATAAGGCTTTCTTGGATCTCCTTTTAGTTGACCTTACCAGTGAACTGTACTGTCATGAAAGTGATGAAACTGTACCTTTTCCTATCCAAACTTCTAATAAAGTCTTCAATCAATCAACATATAGGTCTACTAACCATACCAACTAAACTCATAAGCCATATCGGCTAATATTTTTAAACCGCAAGGAATGAAAATAAACCTCCACAACATAACAGATACAGTACGATCATGTGACCAGACTGCCCAGTGGGCAGTGGGTATATAAACACTGGATGACGTCAGGTGTTGTTTACTTGCTCGCGAAGATCAGTGTGGTAAACTGCTATAATTCCTGATCATGGCAACAGATATCGAAAGACTGGCTTCTTTCGAAGAAGCACATTATGATCAATATGAATATTACAATCTAGATGAATACCCCTGTCACGACCGTGGGAAAGGGAGGACAAAGAGAGAAATAGGACTGAACACCAATCGCCATTCCCCCGCTGGGCACGAGAGAAAAATAGCAGAGAAACTTCAGAACAGCGAAATGAAACGTAAAAGAACGAAGAGTTCATCAGCTTGATTGAAAGACTTCCTGGTGCAGGTACGATTAAAAATGTGTGAAACGGTGTTCATTAAATTGTTAATTAATTGAATGTTGTTAAGTTGATGAGCAACGGGACCATGCAAAAGAAAAACAATTGCATCTCGCGTCAACATTTGGTAGGCCTGCCGCTGCTATGTTTGGCAATCCTGCATTCGGTGATTATTGTTAATTTGCTGTTAAACGTCAAACAAGATAATTGATTAATGTATGATTCTAGAATAAGATCTAAACAAGTGCCCGCCTCCACAATAAATGTTCATCTTGTTAACTTCCGGGCTACCAGATTACATTTCACATTTCATTTGGATTCATGCATGCACATCATCACATTTTTTGCTTATTATATTATATTTACGTTGTGATATTGTCACACTAAAAGATGAAAAGAAAATAGCCTAATCCATTGCTGTGTCCAAATGATCAAATTTACAAGATGCTGTGGGAAACTATATTTTATTTTTATTTTGGTTGTTTCGTAGACGCCAAATGGAACTAACAAGTATCTACAATATCCCTCTGCATCGTTGTTGTTTTGGAACAACTTATAGCATACCTCAATCGTGCAAATAGGCCCACAAATCTGCAAGGTCACCTGTTTTTGCTGAAAGTTATGGTAGTAAATGGACAGGTGTGTGCAAATATGTCAAGTAACTGATGTTGGCAACATAAACCTACAGAGTTGGGGTATGATTAGATTATTTTTTAATGAATTTAGTACAAAAGGACCCCACTGTAAACGGCCAAAATCCATTGGAGCTTTATTGTGGTTTAAATCCTAGTTACTAGACCTTGTATCTGACTTCTAATAAAGTATTCAATCAATCAATGGTCATAAGTATTGCACTTTCATTTCCCTAGACCCTGACCAGTTGGAGATCCACAGTTGACCATGGCCAAATACCTTTCCTGACCCAGCAGAGCAAACAGAGTGCTGCCTGGAACATGCCCAGACAAGATAGCGCTCTAGAAGACTATTCCACATTTTGCCCCTGTAACAAGATCTGCTGCTCTCGTGTTACAGCTGTGCAAGAATATTTATGTGTTGACTTGATATAGGTCAGTCAGTGTTGTGTACTCAGCATTTAGTCATTTTTGTGAATGAAAGAAATTGTATATGTTGAGTAGATATCCTTTTATGTTGTAATAAAGAGAAACGTGTGAACAAGGTGACTGGTTCATTAAATTTCCATTTATTGTACCTTCAAAATCTGATGATGAATGTTATATTATATTTATGTTCTATATAATTTGCCTACAATGTTAGCAATCTTTCAATATAATCTTCTACAGTCTATGATTATAATTAAAGAATATTTTATTTTGAAGGCAGTATACCTGACCCGGAAGTATTACAGCATTTCCGGTTATTTCCACATGTTTACCATAGATGTTTACAACCAGCCAGAGCAACCAGCTAAGCGTTTCACAGAACAGTTGTGTCGTATAAATTCTCATTAATCTATTGCCATAATGCAGATCTGCAATGTTTGTAGTGAACAGACACCCAAATACAGATGTCCCACCTGCAAAATACGATAGTAAGTAACAGTGTTTCACTTTTAGCAACGTTAACCTGGCTTCTGTTAGCAAGAAGCTAAAGCTTAGACTTTTGTACATTGTATTTACTTTACTGCCTTTTTGTTAACAAAGTTGTCTCGTCTGGCTACGCGAGACTAACAAAGTTTCAGATCATTTACAGGCTACGTCCCCGAAATAGTGTTACATGTGAATTGAATACGTTTTTGTTACTTTGTTACCTGAATCGCAGCTTATGTTTTGTCTTCAAGCGTCACGTGTTACTCAGTCAAAACATTGCTCAAAAAGATCACCAGCAGACAGTCACAACTGAAAACTCCTGTGATATTCTGTAATAGGGTGTCACAATTCCCTTCTACTGTTACTACCTACTGTATCACAAACTGCACTCTTGCATTTGATATTTACATTTATTTAATTATCACTCTTTGTGAGTGTTATAAAGTTACTTGAGCTATTTGTTTCCCCTTGCAGCTGTTCAGTGGTCTGCTACAAAACACATAAAGGTAAACATGTTATTTCATCACAAAGTATAACACAAAATAGAGCCACTGTTATTTGGTATTAACTACTGCCAATGTATCATGATTTACATACTATTCATTTTTCTTACGTACAGATACTTGCCTGCCTCTCATACAGCCATCACCTATTACTGTTGATAAGACAGTAACCCTGCCAGGTATAGTATTATGGATAAACTCTGTGACACAACCTATTGAAGTGGCATTTGTGTGGCCAAAGGTTTATTCAACAAATATTTGATAGTGTACAAAATCATCAAATTAAAGGATTAGTTGACCCCCAAAATGACCCTTCTTTTCCCCTTATTGCTTACTCACGCCATGGAGACTTCAGTTCACTAATATGTTTTGTTTTTTGTCGCATTCCTAAGACAATAATTTGATTACAATAAATGTACTCCCATTGATTTCGGATGGGGACCCAGCCGACCCACAATCATTTGGGTCATTTTGGGGGTGAACTACTCCTTTAATACATGCAGTCTTATGAGACATCTGATCCTGCAAATATACTGTATAAAGCCTACTGTAACTGATTATCTCTATTGTTAAATTTGCAGTAGTTTAATAAAGTAATTTAAAAGTTAATTTCATGTTGGCATGTTGATGCCTATGGGAGCATAGGTTGCCATGTGGCATGTGATAGGGGAGCATGTGAGGGTGCCTAGTTAAGCGTTGTTTTTTTACCAAAATATTTTTATTTCATTTATTTAACCATTTACTTGCTAGAGGTTGCATTGATGGGTTTTTTAATGGGGTAATTGGAAAAGATTCTTAGACTTATATCTATTACCATACATATTTGTAACTAATGAAGTATATACACACATTCATGTTTTACGAGGTCTATATTGTGTAGCTTCTTTGGCATCTACATTTGCTACCGAATAGTACATTTTCTTCTAAATTCTAACTTTTGCTTAGCTTTTACATCCCAAAAGTCTGCATGGCCATGAAAGGGCAAGGGAGGACTTTGTCCTGTGGGGGAAATTCAGTTTCCTCCAGTTGGCTGCTCAGATGGTTATGATTAGCAGTTAGAGGTCAAGTGTCATGCTCAGAGACACTTTGATAATTGATACAGACTGGGGTGCACACCGGTGACCTGATGGTCTCTCCCATAGTCTCACTAATCCTGTAAATATGATATATTGTCCTTTCTTTAGCAGAACCCTGGCATGTGGAGGATCTCTTGGATGAAGATCATTACACAGACAGAGTACCATTAGAGGTTCTTCAGCGATTAGGTACAACTCAGACAATGCAATGTATACTGAAACATTGTTTAGGAGCAAACAATTATCACTACACACTTTACCTAATTAGTGAACAATGAACAATTGTTTTGGATAGTGAGTTGTTTCTGTCTCTCTACAGGGGAATCACAAGAGTTGAGAGATCTTCTTCTTAACCCGCATCTCAGACAGTTAATGCGCTCCATTGACACAGCTGAGAACAAGGATGATGCAATGAAGGCAGCCATGCAGGAGCCTCTGTTTGTGGAGCTTTCAGATCAGTGTTTGCAAATAGTTGAGAATAAATGATGTGATTTGAGCTATGTTTTTTTCTAACATGTTTTTTTAAACTGTTATTTTTGATAGACCACTCAAATATGCCATTTAATTGTTTTTGTTAAAAAAAAAAAAGAAAACTTTATTTACAAGTGTAAATCCACATTAATCTGTATGTGCTTTAATACTTACCGGGTGGCTCAGCCAGTTAGTGCACAGACTGCAAGGACATGAGTTCACTTCACACCTCGTCTCATGTCTTTGCTCTTCCCTTGGTTTCCTGTCCGTTTACAATAAAAAATAAAACGTATTTCTGTGTATCATTCAGTCCTCACTAAAGCGCACTGTATGACAGTATCAGTTATGTCTATACTTTCTCTGACGGTGGAGAACTTGTAGATTTTAACCCAGGGGTCTTCAACGTTTTCAGGCCAAGGACCCCTTAGCTGAGAGAGAGATGAAGCAGGGACCCCCACTACATATTGTATAAAATTGTGTTGGAGATTAAAAATGTGCATAGATTTCTTAGAAAGCTTAGACTTGTTTGATAGCACTGTCATGTTGGAGTAGTGTATTTTCAGACATTTAACCACTTGAACCCGTCAAATACTTAGTCTGCTCTTTTCCCTCTTTGCCAAAAACAGACCATCTTATTCTACAAGCTTGTAAGCCACATTGTAACCCTCTGTTGAAGAGCCCTGTTTTAACCCATTTAGACCTAAGGCCGATTTAAAAAAACATCTTTTAAATCCTAACCCAAGTTTTCTGAAAAACTAAAATAATTAATGTTGTGTACAGTACATACTGTAGAAACCTTTAAAATGACACTCTTTTTTAAGGTATAAGAACAGTCTTACTATCCACTGCCTGCCTTTGAGACAGTAAGACATGATTGGTTCTGTCATACTTGACTGATCCATGGAGAAATTTGACAAAATGCGTATAGAAAATAAACAACCTTTGATCGGTCATAGGTGCAAAACATTGACATGTAATTGCACAGTATTTATTTATTACAATAAACAGTAAATTAAAAGGTAATAAAAACAAATACTGGTCAGTCACTCAAACTGAATATTTCAATGCTTTGGCATAGAGATTTAAAAAAAAAAAAAAAAGAAAAACCCTTTCAGATCCTGAAACTTATAAAGTAAAACTAATGTAGTGGTAAATGCAATATTACAAGCAATCAACAGCAGTTACAACAAACTCCATTTGTCAAATGCAAAGGTACAAGAACAGATGTGTGTATAATAATAGTATAATTGTACAACAATATTTTACTGTTAATTTGACCAACTCTCCTTCAGCTGAAACAGCAGAGTGGCAAGACTAGTGAAGATGTAATTTAGAGACATCTTTGAGCTAGAACTCCTACCTAGGACACAGTAGCTGTGGGGTTTTACTGAAAAAAACCCAATTTTGGATGGAATTCAAACAAAAATGCTACAACCACAAGTCACGTCAATGGGCCAACTCCAAAAATGTTGAACTGATGACACAAATATTTGTCTTAATACCCTGAATTCCAGCTTTCCATATTTCGGAGATGCTGAATAAATCAACTGGAATAGAACAGTATAAAGCCAGTTTTAGGGTGGATTTTCCCTTTAGCATTAATAGAAGCTGCTCCCTCTACAAATAAACATTGTGTACAACCAAAACAGTGTAGTGATAACAAAACTGCATCATATTGTACTACCATTACTTTGAACTACAGTTGAAAAAAGCCCAAGATTTGGTCGGTCATTAATATTGATACAGTATTATGTCCATAACATGGTTAAATATATTTACCTGTCGAACATTAAAATAATAAAAATGCTCCAAAATAAAACACTTAAAGAGAGCAGCTATCTGGCTACTTTCCTCCAGTTTTACATCAACACTGTCAACTAAGTATGCAGTAATGAATGTTGCGTATCAGTATACATACATATTTTATGTGCAAAGTTTGGGCGTTATCTTTGTGCAGTGCTTGCTTTATGCATTAATTTCTACTGGTGGTCATATTGGAAATTAATTCTAATGTTTTCTGCAGCATTCAGATTAAGCATGTCAGATATTTAGAAATGTATGCTTTTCACACAGAAAACCCCAATACATCAATCAAAGCAGTCAAATAAATACACAAATAAACAAATCCAGACTTGGACAAAGGCACTTGTCAAACAACAATCATATTTCCCCAAAAAGCAACTATAAGAAAATACATGCACATTATTACATTTTTAAAGGTGCTAAGATTGTGACATATGGCAGGAGCTGTTTTACTTATTAACTCTCAAAGGCAAATACCTTTTTATTCTATGGGATAAATTACTTTATTCACCCATTTGATTTTTTTCCAGCAACTGAACCACCTTTTCCTGGATTTTATTTAGTCCTCCTAAAGAGTGTTTTGTTTTTGTTTTAAACGCAAATTGCTTTAAAGTAATGTATTTAAGTGTATTTAATAGAATTTACTGAGCATTCAAGTTCAAATTTTTGCACCTTTGATGCTGAGGCTACAACAAATGTTAGCAAATGCATTTAGGGTGGAAATTACTGTTATTTTCTATGCTCTTCCATGACCTAGAACATCATAACAGAAGGGTGTGAGTGTGCTCCAGTGGAACATGGTGAGTCATGCTTTTAACCATATTCCAGTCCCACACACTGTACATAGTATTCTGTATAAATATAGGGTCTATAGCAGCAAATGAATCATGTCAAAGGTTTGTGAAAATTAACAAATTGATGTTGTGGGACTGTTTTGGAAATGTTGCTGTGCTTAAAAAAAAGGTTGTTTTGGTATCATCATCATTTTTTTTTTACAAACATTTCATTTCAGCCACAGACTGTCACAGACATCAAAATGTGCAACAAAAACATAACTATATAGAAATCAGATATGGTAGTGTTAAATGTCAAGTCTGTTCCCTCCATTTAAATCAGTGTTTATACTGTATGGAGTATGGGCTTTCTTTACCTCCATTGCTCAAGCAACACAGGCATTGGCCTTCGTCTGTGCCCAGGACATCTTTGCAGTGTCTTGTGTTTACAAGGATTTCTCTAGAAGGATCTCGTTGAATCCTGTCAGTCCCTCACCCATCCGGTCTGGCTGAATGTCAGCATAGAGCAGTGGCGATCTCTGATAGTGGAGCTTCACAGATCCCTGGTAAGACAAGAGGGAAAGATCAAGAGAACTACCCATAACAGTCATCCAACAAGAATAATGAAAAGCAAAGGCTTAACCTGCTTTTCACAAAGGTTTTGTGCATGTGTGCTCACCTTGGGTTGAGCCCTAATGGAGGCCAGACCATGCTTATACTGGTTAGTCTCCACCTTGTACTCCCTCATGCTGAGGTAGGCCAATATTGACAGCATCTTTTGGAAGCCTGTGGCTGTCAGAGACACAGTGTTGGAAGGAGCTGAGGCCAGAACGAGGCCCATTGGCCAGCTTCGCACCGTGATGGGCTCTGAAATGCTGGAGAGCTGCACCAAGCCGCTTTCCCTGAGTTCAGGGTTTATTACTGGCTCATCTTCGGCCAGCAGGTCTTTGGCATCATCCAGCTCTGCCTCGGCCAACACATCCATCCTTGTCTGTCATTTGACAAAAATAACATTCACTATTTGTCCAATATCTTATTTATTCAAATCCAAACAAAACAAACAAGCTTTTTAAAAGGAAACTTAAAAACCCTTTGGTCTTGCTTTTATCTATTTTATCTTATACTTAAAATGTCTTATTTATTGTCCTTTGTTTATTCACAATAACATTTTGGCATACAATTTGCTGATGATGTTCAGCACTTGAAGTTGAAGTTGCATCTGATAAAAACAAAATAGACATGCAACAGAATCCCCCAACGTTTCAATACAAAGACTTGATTGACTGCATATACAGTATGGGGGTGTGAAGCTTTCTTTCCGTTACTTACTCTCCATTTCCTCCAGGTGGTCTGGATGACTGAGGCTGCCCTATTCCACTTCTGGACCTGCTTCCTAACCAGCCATGACCGAACCACTGCAGAGAGCAACACACACTGTACATTCAACCTTCAACAATTGACTTACACAAAGAAAAACACAACACCAGCATATACACTTTAAAAACAAAGCCCTTATGACAACTGCATTCATGTTGGTCACAAGACCCCACAAAAGAAATCAAGTAAAGCGATCGTCCAAAGTCTATAAAACCGAATTTATAATTGACTGGGATGCGTGGTTAAGCTGAGACGGTGTGTAAATAAAGTTGTGTACAAAGCTATTGCACATACATAACCACTTTAAACCTGGCATCCCCATGGTGGACATGTCATAGCCGAAAATCTTTGAAATAATAGTAATAATAATAATGATAATAGCCAATCTACAAGCTGAGATTGAAGATCAGCAGCTGCCATCTGTTGGCCAGACACTGATGGCACAGAGAGCAGACCAATCCACTAAATTACACTGTATATAAACACTGAGCCCACTCAGGCGGACACAGCCTGGCTATTTATTTGGAGTTTCACCTGTTTGGATCAGGGTGGCAGCAAGTCTCTGGGCGTGGCGCCTGCGACATCGGTACCTCCGCCAGCAGCACTGTATGGAGAATGCCCTCTGTGTCAGGATCCCCTTCCTCTGGTCCTCCAGAAGCTCCAACTGTGGGACAAATCACAGTATGTGAGTACTGGGGATGAGATGCATGCACTGCTGATTATAAGTGGGTGAGCAGTGATTCAAGACATTACTATAAAACTAAATACTTACACATGAGATAACAATAGACTTAACAAGAAATGTTCATTATTATTATCAGGATAATGTGGATAATGTGTAGTGGATCAACAAATGGCAGACATTCCTTTTGCATGAAGCAGTGTTAATTTAGTTGACTATGACTACAAATATTTTGATATTTAGTCGACTAAGACTAAACAATTTCAGAGGACTAAAACTAAATGGTAAGTTATTTAAAAGACTGAATCAGAAGAAATTGCCATCACTGGCATGAAGCTACATCCACTTGTTTCAAGTACACTAAGCATAATGTGTGTAAACTGACCATCCTCTGTGTGAGAAAGACTTTAGTTCTTCCACAGTGCACCAATGAGCTGTGTGCCTCACTGTCAAGCTGTTGCGATGAGTCAAGTGACAGGCTTTGTAACGCCACTCTGAGAACATTGTCCACAGCCGAGCGAATGTCCACACCTGAGACGAGCACAGAATAGGGCAACCAGGAGTTAGACGAGGTTAATTAATCAATCTTTCTAATCGTCATTCAGAAGACTAGATGTGAGCATGGTTTTGTGGGAGTCTGTGTCAGTTAATCAAGCACAAGCAGTTCAGACAGGGGCTTCAGCTATTAGAGATGGTAGAAAGCCAACAGAAAGAAGACAGTGCAAACAGATCATCAATATCCTGATTGGTGTCAATTGTAAGGTGCTCATTAGCATTACATGTTTTTATTTCCATGCAATACTCATGCAAGAGTAAAGGACAGACAGCATGAAAGACAGTTTTAGTGAGCTGGTTTATTCAACATCAATATAAAAAGGAGCCCAGTAAACAGACAATACTTTCTGATTAAACGACTTGCAAAGAAGCTTTCGGCGGTCAGAAATCCATGCATTACCTTAAAAAGGTTCTAAGGCAGTTGCAAAGTTTGTTAGAAAGGTCCCAAGAAAGAAGAAATTTGAGGATCAAGTCTATTAAGAGAGCTAGTGAAGGAAAAAGAACCCATCAGACCTAAAGAGAGGAAATAAAAATCACCTTTTGTCAAGGAGAAATTATCCACAACCATTACATAAGATGCACAAAACCACACACAGACTATACAGCATACTTAACTTACCACTACTTTGAGCTCCTGGTTTGACAGAAGTTTTAGAAATCATTCCATAACGCTGTACAAATCCTTTGAAAGGAATTCTGTATAGGAAAGCAGAAAAGACTATGATCAATCAAAAGAACTATAGAAATGAAAAACTTGGTCCGAGGACTACAATGAAGTAAAACCACAGATGCATTACCTTATTGGAAAGCCTGCTGCACTAATATGTATGGTCTCCACTATTCCACAGGCCTCTAACTGCATGATAACCTGACATCAGATAAGGGTCACAAATTAGTTTTCCCCCCCTCTTCTGTCGTGCAAAACACATTTTGTCTAGGCAAAATATCTACCTCTTCCTTTTTGAAGGTCAGCGGCGTGCAGTGTGGGTTAGGTTTGATACAGCGAGTGTAATGGGGCGTTGTGCTATGAAGAATCTTCATCAGGCTCTCCAGAGAGTTCTACAGTCAAACATAAACCATGGCTATTCTAGTTAAGAAAATACAAACATTTAAATTGACAAAACATTTTAGTTGAGTGAAATAAAAATTAAAACGCGAATGTACATTCTTACCCTGAACTTTGAGACCACAGTGACCACCTTACTGAGTCCTCTGCTGGCTGGACAGTCTGCCTCACTGTCAGCGAAGACCAGATGAAGCAGAGGGTTCATTTAGCTCTGGTGGCACTGGGTCCTAGGAAAAAGAATCCAGTGTGCAGTAGAATGAATGGGTAGAGAACGGTCACCATAGAACAGGGGTTTTCAAAGTGGGTGACGGGGCACCCTGGGGTGCCGCGACGGCAGTCCAGGGGTGCCGCGAGATCATTTGATAATATGTGGAATCTATTTGGACACTTGAAAAAATATTTAGTATCATTTTAAACTTGAAGTACTAAGTTATTTTCAGTCAGTTCTAACCAAAATGGGATAATAGCCACAACGTTTTCCTCGCAACATAATCACTAAAATATCGTCACTGTCGGGCAGAAACCTCGTATTTCCAAGTTTCAAATGTGTACGTCTTTTGCTAAAGCAAAGCCCTGCTTCATCATACAAGACTGTCGCACAAAACTAGTGAAAACAGCCGATCTACAAGTACACAACGCCTCGTGATGCGAGGCGTTGTGTGCTTGTAGATCTGCTGTTTTCACTAGTTTAGTTAATTTTATAGATGATAAATACAAAACGAACGGTTAAGGTTTCACCCGACAACGACGATATGCTATAAATATAAGGTGCTGTGAGTGAAAATTATAATGTAGGGGTGCCTCGGATTAAAACAAATATTCATGGGGTGCCCTGAGACAAAAACGTTTGGGAACCCCTGCCATAGAATACATCAGTGGTTCTCAACCTGTGGGTCGGGACCCCCAGAGGGGGGTTGTGAGCATGTAGATCGGCTATTTTCACAATAGAACTGTGTTATACAAAATGTAATGCCTCCACGCTTAGTGCTCGTCAGGGTGGGGAGGTCCCCAGTTCAAATATGATTATTTTGGGGGTCGCGGCCTGAAAAGGTTGAGAACTACTGGAATAGATCATCAGCAGTGTTATTCTTATATGATGAGTGATTTTCCCATTTACCTTGTTTTTCTCCATCATGCCTTCTATTTGGTAGCTGACTTTACCAGCGTAGTGGGCCACAATGAAGTGTGGCACCGTACTCAGCTTATCCCAGCTTATGTTTGCATTCTCAGAGAGTTCATTCTCTAGTCTGACACTCAACTTCTGAGGATCAGCGGCTCGATTAAGACGACACTCCTGGGTGGGGAGAAAAGCATCATGCCCATTTATTATTGCTAGATTGTTGTTTATTATGATTGTAGATTGATCCATGCATAAGTCCTGAATTTGAAGAACAGACCTCGTTGAGAAGAGAAAAAACACTGGATGGGCTGCCTTCTATCAGTTCCAAACAACCGTGGTTGTCCTGGTATTTGACAAAGGACCACTCCAAGCCCTCCAACACATACTCTTCCTGAGAGGAACAAATACCAAAACAAATCATGACAAAAAAAACATTTTTATTATACTGTAGGATGCCACTCTTGCTCAGTCTCTAGAGTATCTGCAGAGTGCTTTTGATGTCACGGAATCACAGTTTCATAGCTTGAAACTTATGCTGAATGGCAAAGTCTAAAATTATATTGTTCTCCAATCCAATTCAAAAGGGGCTTCTTCCTCTGACATTAGAACCTTGACGGGCAGACAAATTGAAGTAGTCTCACACAGAACAAGGCATTTTAATTGATGAATTTTAAATTCAAATGTCAAATAGAAAACTTGGTAAAGAAGCTCAAACTACACATTTATTTTAGAAATAGATCATGCCTTTCCTTTGTTGCCAAGAAAGAACTGGTGGAGGATACCTTCCTTTCATTATTGGACTATGGTGATCTGATTTACATGCATGTCACTGCCAAATGCTTGCGCAGGTTAGATACTGTGTATCCCAACCAATGTTGATGCTGACAGTCACCATGAAAAACATAACGAGCAGGTAACACTGATAGCAGAATAAGAACCTCTCGAACTAAGTTATGCACAGACTTCCAGCTATTTCTTAAGGCAGGAATCTGAAACAGAAACATTATTCAAAGCTATCAAAACTACCTGTTGAGCTCTGAGATAGTGGGCGACAAAGTGCTGCTGGAGTTTCTCATTGGCGTAGTTGATGCATAGCTGCTCAAGGTTATTGATCTGAAAGCACTCAAACCCGTAGACATCTAGGAGACCTGGAGGTCAGAGAGGATGATGTGAGCTTGATTACATTGATTTTATTGATTAAAAAACAAATATTTTTGATCAACAAGAGAAAGGTTTTTCACCTATAAAATTGCACCAAGTGGAGTTGTCTGCACAAATGCTGTTGTTGATAAACGTAACCAACCATTCAAACAGTCTGTCAAAAAAATGTAAGAGATGTTATTAGTTGTCGTTTCAAACAGTAATTAAATGGCACCGTGCTTTTGGCTGTGTAATGTACAGAAGGCAGTACAATGTTTTTATATTTTAACAGATACCACAAAATCTTTGATCATAATAGAGGCTGGGCCAAAGTCCAAACATAAACTCCTGCATAATTTTCAAACAACACAATCATTGTCCGGTTGATAGATATGGATAATTAATAATTTGTTTTCACTCACAGGGCGTAGATGACCTTGGCCAGACAGTCTCTCCGAACACCACATTCTGACTGGGAGCAGGGCTTCAGGACATTGTGTTTCCCTGCCTTCAACACCCGCACTCTCAGACACGTCTGCAACTGGTCTGCAGGAATACACAACAGACCAGCAGCCTGATCCAAGAACTCTACCAAAGGCAAGAAGAACAGCATGTTGTTAATCAAGTTTGCTAGTAATGGATGTAATGTACAATTGTCTTTATGGCAACTACTCCCTAGCCCAGACACTGTGTATTCTGTGTATTGTCACTGCTGTTGTACCCTACTGGCTCACCTGCCAGTGAGGAGTAGGGGTGGGCGATATGGAAAAATACAATATCACGATATTTTCCCAAGCTGTATCACGATACACAATATTATCACGATTCTTTTTCACACTGGTTTTTATGGTTATTTTTCAAGTTACTTGACAAAAACTAGAATCTCTGAGTTCCTTTTGGGAGGTCTAAATTGAACTTTACAAGTATGTAACTCTGACAGTATACAAATGAAACCAAATGTTCATTTGAAAACTGTCAGAGTTAAGTGGAGACCTTGACATTTTAAAGTTTGAGAACTACTGATTTAGACAAAAATGCAGGTTTAAATTCTGCAATGAATCTCTGTATTAACGATTAAACAGGATTTCTTACAAGGCTCCCTCAATTGTATCAGGATATATACGATATCTCTAAAAAGGCATATCGTGGAGACATTGTATCGTCTCAACGATAATTATCACCGTATCGCCCATCCCTAGTGAGGAGCCCCACCGGGAGATCGTAGAGCCTGAGCCGCCCCCAGCCCATAGGAGTATGTACAGTAACAGGTATTACTAGGTATTTAAACAGGTCCCTAATCCGGTGCAGGTGCTGCCAGTGGCAAACAGTTTTTGACTGTGATTCATGAATGGTGGTCTGTATCCTGTTCGTTTGGCTGTTTATTTATTTACTGTATGTATTTATTCTGCTGTATGCCGAGGTGACAGATAGGCTACAGAGAATAAATATTGTTTGTTTATGAACTCAACTAACACTTTTAGACATCGGTTATTGAGCACATATCATTCTGAACTTCCTCTGCAACCAGTAGTACCTAAAGTATAGGATTAAATAAATGTTTTATATATTGGCAGAAATGTCCACTGTGATCTTTTTTTGGTGGCTTTATTGACCAAGGGGGGTCCAGTAGACTGACAGGAAATGGGGAGAGAGATGGGGAGTGACATGCGGTAAACATCGTCCGGATCGGGAATCGAACCGGCGACGCCGTGGCAACCATGCCTATGTGGCGGTGCCTATGTGGTATACGCCTTGACCAGTAGGCCATCGGACGCCCCCCACTGTGTTCTTATTTGTTCGTGCTAAAAGTGTGATTATGAGACCTGTTTCACCATGTAACGAGTCAAAGTACTTCAGGTTCCTCAATCACAGAAGATACAAATGATCAACAATATCTTGTCTTATGTATATCACGACCACACCAGACCTGCCAACCCTGGAATTTTTTTTGAGTACTCATGCGCGGGCACGAAGTGCCCGCGCGGCGCCCGCAGCGCCCGCGCAGCGGGCGCGGCGCCGAATTTTTGTTGTTTTCCCGCACAAAACAGCGTATATTTTGGGGGGTTCCATGCACCTTTTTGGGTGGGACCTTTACAGTTATGTTAACAAAATTTCACACCAGAAATGTAGCACATTGCATGTCTTGACTTACACTAATAGGAGGAGGCAAGATGTTAGAACAACCTTTTAAATAAAAATGCCATTTGGTCTGGAGAAAAGGTAGGCTAGTATTACCAGGCAATACAGTAATGTTGCTTTGGCAATATTGTTGACAAATCTTTAATAAAATATACTAACTGCACTTGCTCAGAGTTAGTTAACAATTAGCCCAATAGACTAGCAAAACAGTCTCACCAGTGACTTAATGAATGAACATACATCAACATAATCATGTTATTCAAATAGCAAAATAGCTTTACATTGTCAGGTAGGCTATTTACCTTTAAATATTTACCTGTGTCTTTGTTAAACATTGTTAATTGAGCAGCCTAAATAAAACCACCTTTCTGTGCATGATTTGCATGAAGTTGAAAGTATTCAACTCATGTAGGTTTCTAGTGCATTCATTAATTGATATATAGGCCTACATTGTGTATAGATCAAATACCGTCTAGTCTGTATATTCATTCATAGAGGATACAGGCTACTCATTGTTAACAAACCATTAATGTCTTCATATATTCACAGGTGATAAATAACTTGTTCACCTTTAATGTTTTTGACAATACACATAGTCCCCCTATTAAATTCCTCCATTCATACTCATTTAGAGATAGTGGAACAGGGAGCCCAGTATTTTATTTTCATTCGTTTGGATCTTTACTCTAAAGCCTAATCATGGTCAATGTATGCTACAGTTCATTGTACCTGGTCACAAGTTTTGACATTTCCCGACTTCGCTCACGTGCAACACCGTCGTATGACGAAGTATAACACAGGCTTCATACACAACAAGCTGTCGCGGGGGCGACCGCAGTTTAATAGTATAATATTATTGATTCACTTGATTAAAACCCTAACCGCGTCGCGGAGAGGAGCGACAACACCATAACAACCATTTCATTCTCACCATCGTGGCTGCTGACATGTGAATTCACCTTAGCTGAGTGTTATCTTAATATATTACCTGTTAGTCAGACTACTCGTTGCACGGCAGCATTGTAGGGGCGACACCGATGAATGGCACAACACGGCCATTCTCCGTTTATCTTCTTTATAAATTAATCGTATTAATATCGCCGTTGTACAAACCGGGCGGCGATAGCTATGAGATGAGATGAGTAGCTTCTTATTATAACTCTATGATGAGTACTGTAGCGTAAGTGTACATGCTGCACCGCGCTGAAAACCAAAACACACGCATGGCATCCGGTTCAATTCTTCTTCTGCCGAAAAAAACGAGCATATCTTCTGTTCTAGTGCTCCCCAGCGCCATGCGCCCCATTCACACACCTTTCAAGTGGTGCCTGGGAGGAACTACACGGCAGGTTGCAAAAATCTTTGCCTCGTTTGCTGCTGCAGAATGTGTTGTTATACCACGCCGCGGGCCGCGCCCATTCCCCGAAATTGCGTAGCAATGAGGGGAAATATCGTACCTGCGTACAGAGCCTTAAAATGCGTGCTTAGTACGCAAAATGCGTACGGGTTGGCAGGTCTGCCACACAACTATGAAGTAATTATGAGAAAAATGTAAGCTCTCTGCTTTATTAGCAACCCTTTAACTTTATTTAGCCTTAAAGCTAAAGCTCCAAACAGCCCAAAACAAACTAATTAGGGTTGTGCTTGGTCTCCCCCCTCTGACCCACCTTACCGAGCATCACCACGAAAGCGTGGGGTGGCTCAAAGTAGCTGACAGAGTACAGCATCTTGCAATGGGCCTGGTGTACAAGATACACTACACCTCCAAGATTCCCATGTACCTGACAAACTACTTCTTAAAGGTCAAGGATGTTCACGATCATAACACCAGAGGCAGCTCCACTAATCATCATCAGCGTAGATTTAACACTAAACAAGGCACTAACTCGTTCTCCTGCTATACCATCAACATGTGGAACGCCCTTCCACAAGCCCTAAAGGAGAGCAAATCCCTAGCCTCCTTCAAAATTGGTATGAAAAGTCACCTTCAGACAGCAGCTACCCGTGACTTGTAAATAGACTAAGCCCCCATGCTCCCCCCCCCTTTTTCTTTGTATTCTGCCTTTTGTATTTGATGTTATGCTTTTGAAACTGATATTATCCTAGATAAAGTACTATGTTCTATCCGTCTGTCTTTCAATGTTATATGAGATACTTAAAGTGTGGTTCCTGTGGAAATAAGCCTCGGCTTTCTAGGATCTCCTTTTAGTTGACCTTGTACCAGTGATTTGTACTGTCATGAAACTGTACTTTTTTTCTATTGCAAACTTCTAATAAATTCTTCAATCAATCAATCAAAACCCAAACTGGTCTTTTCCTGAGGAAGACCAGTTTGGATCAAAATGTTGTAATAAAGAAGAACGTTTTAACTACTCTATAGTATAGACTATAGAGTTTTCTTGTCATGTACTACCTTTTTTCCAGTACCTGCACAACACCTAATGCAAAATAAATCAGATGGAATAGATACCTTTAGATTCCTCATCTAGGTCACATGGCTGTGATTCGTCCACTGGGGAACAGAAGTTTACATTCCCCAGATGCAAAATCCCTGCTAATATCTGTAACACATCACACCACAGGGAAGTCTTTAGATGCTAGAAAGATAATAATACATAATAAATATGAAGAGATTAACAAGTAAAGATACTGTACCCTAAATATTTGTCCCCGTCTCTCTGCATTGATGCCCAGATTAACCATTGCCTCCAAAGTCTCATCAAAACAATCTTCTGCAAAATATTAAAATGAAGGTAAAGATATTAAGCTATCAAGCACATAATCCAGGTTAAACTGTTCTCGCAACCTGTTCTCGCTTATATTACTTATTGTCTTATACTAGTTGCTTTGCCACAGATAAAACAAATTAACAGATAGTGTAAGAAAAGTCGCATTATTAAAGGGTAGAAATAAAGACAAACCTTCCACAGTTTTCTGAACATTTGGAAGCCACATGAAATGTTGTTCATGTGGCATCTTCCATTCCTTTCTCTGTTCATCCGAGGCCCCATTCATCATCTGGGGAAAAGGGGATAAAAGTAATATATATCAGTGCAATTACCTCAACACATTAGTACGTTATACCACTATGTCACCACTTTTCTGGACAGAAACCTGTATCTAAATAACCTATTTTATACTAGGTCATATGAGTGTCACGCAAACAAAGCCAATCTACAAGCGCTGCCATTGTGACGCATTGTGAGCTTGTAGATCTACTGTTGTCACAATTGACTTTGAAAAGAAAAGAAAAATATGCATATGCACAAAATAGAGACGCCTGGTTGAAAAATTGTATCCTAGGTTATTTTTTTGTTTTAAAAGTAACAGTTTTAGCCAGCATGTACTTACAATATACAATATATAAGTCAGTAAGTAGGTCTGAGTGGCTTATTGTCGATACCGAGAACAAGGGTGTCAATCCCCTTTTCAATACTCTGACTAGACCACTGAGAGCTGGATTGCTAAAGTGTAGCTCACAGTATGTGACTAAATGTCTTAGTTACCCAAGCCGTGCTACTCATATGCTGAGCTGGGAGTGCCCAGGATCTAACCCTGAACAGCGAGTGCTCTACCGACTGAGCTACTTTGACTATACTGTATAATATATACAAACTTTAAAAGGCTTCAGTATGTTTTTAACTTGCCTGGTAGAATATGTGGAAGTTCCTCTCATTAGCTGGTTGGCAGGCCACCCTGGTCTTCTCCAACAAATATGTTTGTACTGATGCCCCCACCAATAATTGAGACCTTCACAACAATGATTCATGTGAATTAACAGACAAATCAGCACGTTCAGAAGAAATTCAGAAGAGGGGATTAGGGGTCAATCATAAGTACCTGTCCAGCTGGAGTTGGATGTATTTTCCAAATCGACTGCTGTTGTGGTTCCTTAGTGTACAGGCATTGCCTACATAGGGGACAATGCTTGAATTGAATTACTGTCCATGGTGCTAATCAGTATTTTCAACAGGGAGAATCAGTGACAAACTGTCTCACCAAAAGCTTCCATGATGGGGTTGGAGTCCAGAACCCTCCTCTCTATTCTATGGACTGTGTCCTGACTCTTCACCACAGAGGAGGAGGAGGCCACGGTGGCATAGTATTTCATCAGACACCGCGATGTCCACGTCTTAGGAAGAAAATGTATCAAATGTTATTATACTAAAATAATAATAAAAATGGTAAATGGTAAATGGTGCATTTATATAGCGCTTTTAATCCAAAGCGCTTTACATAGATTGTGCATTACATTCACCCATTCACTCACACATTCATACACCGGTGGCGGAGGAAGCCATGCAAGGCACCAACCTACTCACCGGAGGCAATTAGGGGTTCAGAGTCTTGCCCAAGGACCCTTCGACATTAACTCAGGGGGAGCCCGGATTCGAACTGGGAACCCTTCGGGATTTATACCCTTCTTGCTCTAATACCAGTTTCTCTACCCCTGAGCTATGCCGCCCCTATAGTAGTCTTGAGTTTATTAATTCATAAGACCAGAAATCAATGGCTTGACCTACTGTATGTCCCTTGTTATAAAACCTTTTCATTTGTTTTCTTCGATTCAACAAATCAAAACATGGAGGGTCACACTCAGAAATAAAAGTCCATATTTTGTATTGTTCCATATGTATTTCAGCTATCCAGCCTTCAGTGTCCACACACACATGGGTAACATTTTCTTTTTAAATTGGCAATATACAAACTTAAAACACGCCACATCAAGATGCATTGTGAGCTTGTAAATCAGCTACTTTCACGTTTACGGGTTTAAAATATGGAACGATTATTAATCGATTTATATTAAATTATCAATTTAGGAAATAGGGATACACAAATAACATTCTACTGTAGAAATTGACAACAGCTACAGCCATCCTATCTTCCACAATTTCCCATTTGTTTTGTCATTTCCTGCTTGATATTTATTGCATGTGGGACACATTGTGTCCATCATTTGAACCAAACAAAAGCAAAGCATTGGGTGTATTTAGGCTACAAGCATGAATGCACAAGAGAGCACATAACGTACATAGCACTTGTTTAGTTATTACAAAGTGGACTAACCTACTGTAAGCAGGCACAGGCCTCACACAATTTTATGCATGGCAATAAAGGAAAAAAGCTGTAGTGTGGGGAGTAGCTCCCCACATTCTGACGCAGACACACCCAAATTAACTTCAGCTAATGGCTACTTTACAAAACCCATGATGGGTGAGCCAATCGTTTCGTGGTTGTGGGGGATTAGAGCACTGAAGTGACCTACTGATGGACTGAACTCTTTTTATCTCACCATTTCTCACTAATACTTTCACACAGAGGGTGCTTCCCTGGGTTCCCACCAATCCCTGTGTATAAACTGGACATTCCCAATTGTATCTCCATCTCATGAGGAGAGGAGACAAGAAGCAGTGCTCTTCCGAGCACAGGTCTCCGCCGGGTCAGGTAGGTTAGTGTGGCCTCCTGGTGGCGATATAATAGGCAAATGTGAAAAGGGTGCCATGTCATCTGTGGCCTGTCATGATTTGGGGCATTTTGTCCCAAAAATGTATTTAGCAAAAATGTAGCTGCTGGTGGCTTTATAACAGACCATTTGTTCCTTGACCTATTGGGAATGTGCATGCAAAATTGCACAGAAATCACAAGCTGCTTTTGATATGAGGCATTTTGTTTAAAACGGACCAATCCTGCAAACTTTGGAAGCCAATGTAATTGATCACATGACTACAGAGATACTGTGTACTGATTTGCGTGATTTTTGGAATAAATCTGAAGGAGTAATATTTAAAAAAATGTTTTAAGCTGGCCCTACACTACCCGATAATCGGGCTATTTAACAGCAGCAGGGGACTGAGAGAAAATAGGTACAGCAGCCGCTGATAGACGCAAGTCTCTGAGCATACATAGGCTATCTGAGTGACAGATCTCTCTCTTTTTTTTTCTCTCCACCTCTCCCTCTGCCTCTCACTCACTCACACACACACACACGCGCGCGCACACACAGACACACTTTTCATAGCGTCCGTCCGTCCATTAGGTTGTATCATGAATGATTGGGATTTAAATTAAAACTCAAAGGTAACGCGATCCAGAAAAAAAACAGAAGAAATAACGCTACCAGCCACTGTCTGCAGTCAGTCACAGGCTGCGACCAGCACATCACATCAGTACACGCCCATCCTGATCTACGGGGGCTCTCCCCTGATCTACAAGCCTACAACGTGGCATGGAGGTTACACAGGTTGATCTTGGAGATCTATATGTTCTGTGTGCGCTACACCGTCATACGACTAATCATAAATCTGGCACCGTGAGAAGGAGCAGCGCTTGACTATAACGCAGGAGAGAGAGGGGATGTCAGAGTTGGATGGACATGAAACGTGTCAAAGTGAACTCATATTATCATCAAAATAGGACACAATTCCATATTGAAGCTTTTTTTTTTTTTTCGTTGCGTGAGGCGGTGTTGTGTGTTGAGTGAGTGGATAACGTAATGTGTTTGTATGTGCGTGACGTGTGCGTGCATGTTGCAAAGCACAGCGCTCAGAACAGCCCCCGTGGCATTTTGTATCAATTATATTATTTATTATTGCTGTGTTCGAGCCTGACTCACCTGTAGCGTGCGGAGCGCCCGACTGTTCAAAACGGCTAGTGTGAGCCCGTTTAGATTATCTGGTCAGATAATCTGAAAAAATGATCCTGTAGTGTTTAATTCTACCCGATTCAGTCGGGCCCGATTATCGTGTAATGTATGGCCGGCTTAACAGTCTCCAGGTGGCGCTATAAAAAGATGTGATTTTTTTTCTCTTCCTTGGCCTCAAGGGAGTGTGCATACAAGGTTTTACACTGATCGGAGGAGTTATTGGTAAAAAGCAAAAACACGAATCGGCCTGTTATAGCGCCACCATGGGGCTCATTTGAAAAATTTGAAGTGGCATTTCTTCCTCTCTCTCCACAGAAAAGGACAGGAAGGACACGCGGACAGACACGCAGGCGGACAGGGGCGAAAACATAGTCTCGGCCATGCCTTTCGGCCTGGCGGAGACAAAGACTGGAAGAGAACAACTGTCAAAAAGTGGAAGTACAAGTACAAGACTATTATGTCCAGCCTACAAGAATTTCAGGTTAGACACGTTTAGCAGTAGTTCTTGACAGTGTTTGCTGGAACTTTTAAGAAGATTGAATCACCAACAGGGGCTATCGTGCTATGCCAGGGCAAACAATTGCAAAATGTGACTAATTTGTCACACTCTGAAGCCCTGTATCACCATAAAAAAAAATTTGAGAGTTAGAATTTTACCTTTCCTGCCCCACTCTCACCACTAACCACCAAAGACTGGTTAACTGGTTCCAGTTGGCCTCGCACATTCCTGTAGGCCTCCTCTGCCACAGTGAAAATATGAGGTTTGAACTCCTTTATGGGAAAAAGGAAAACATTACATACATGTTAAATACTAATAAGATGCCTCAGGGCAACATGCGTCAATTCTTGTACATCTGGCCAGTGATGTATATCGGACCAGTTACCCATATATGGAGACCCCTGGTACCCATATATGGAGATCCATGTACTGTATAAGGAGATATGCTGTGAGAGCCCAAACATGCTTACTCAGTTATTTGTTATGTGAAAGTCTTATGATGTCTATGACATCTGACATCATACCCTTTTATGCATGGAGATCCCTGCCTGTAGAACCAGCCGTTGTGTTATGTGGCCGATGTGGCCTCCATATATTTCCACCTTTCCACGAGCTTCACATGGACAACGATCAGTTTGGGGCGATGATGAGTGCAGGACTGAATATATCAAAACTTCCTTCGGGATGCAGCAGAAGCACAAACGTTTTAACGTTATGGGGCACACAATTGGCAGGTGGTGTGATTAATTACCCCACGCCTATCACAACGCACCTATCAATAGTGTTCCCCATTCGTTTTTGCTTCCCAAACACCCAGATGTTTTCATATGTTCGGTCCAGCAGTCATTTCAGGTCCGGCTCTGTCGCCGACAGAATCTTGTCCGTGTGAAGCTTGTGGAAAAGTGGAGATATTTTACTAAACAACGTTTTCTGCCAGAACCTTCAAAGGAATATGAAAATAGAGGACAATATCTGACTCCAAGTCTGAGGAATTAATTATTAAGCGAGTACAGAAGTAGCGTGCATCTCTTTTATTGCCGCTCAGATTATCTGCTCAACACAAGTGAATGGGACCGATCTATAGCTGTGTATTTGAAACATACAAGAACGTGTCATGTGTAAGATCACAGACATTCTAGGGCTAAATACATCGCAGATACATTGGTGATGTCTGGTGACGTCACCCAGTGGCCAGCAGTTGTAAATACCTGTGGCCGAGGAGCACAGTGGTACTCCCTCATCACATCCAGGGAGTAGAGTTGCGGGATGGGCTGGAAGGGATTGAGTGCCACCAAGGTGCAGCCGGCATGGGTGTAGAACACCTTCACACTGTACCTGGCCTGCAGGCATTTCAGCACTGCCAAACCAAAATACAGGACATGTCCATTGGCAATAGGCATAAACAATAGCAAACAAAGAAACATGAGAAGCAGATATTTTCAAGATTAGGGATGTACAATGTCACAGGGAAATACATCTGAGAAAGTAGGCAGCAGTGAAGACCACTAAAAAGTCCTGCATTTTTCAGTGTTCGTAAAGTGAGCACATCATCATTCAATTATTCAAGCTTTAATAGCTACAAACGGTATTAGATAGATTGTGCCAGCATCACATGTTATCTGGACATAGCTAAAACACACACAAGATTATACAGTGCAAGCTACAGTACACCAAGAGTCAGGACACAGGAGTAACATGTCAATCCCATTAAGTTTACATAGAAATGATCACAAATGGTTATTATTGCAAAGAAATTCTACTAATTTATTGAAGGCGATGTCTCTGCCATCACCTCATTCAGAATGATACTGGTGCATAGCATAATGGAAATATCTCCATTGGATGCAGACAGATTATAAACCTGACTGACATCAGCAATTCTTATATCGGGTTCTGTCAACAATTCTTATATCAGGTTCTGACAACAATTCTTATATCAGGTTCTGTCAACAATTCTTACAGTATATCAGTTAAGTACACTATGCGTTTGCACAAGTCCTGACCTTTATTGTTCCCCTCCCTCTACTGAAATGTCACAGCCTGAGCCTAGTCATTTTTAGGTCATATACATATTATACATTTTATGTAGTATGATGGCAACCAGGATTCACAGTTCAGTCCAATCATGTTGACAACATTTTGCTAACTGATCAGACCACCTTAGCTGCAGGTGCTTCCAGAGAATAATTTCAAAGTAGTTTGACAGTACCGGTTGTTGGAGTCACTGGGTTGACTTTGGTGAGGTCATCATATGTGTGAAGCTGGTCTTCTTCTATGAGGAAGGCCTGGATGTCTTCCTCCAGTGAATCGTTGATGAGAGTCTGTTGACAAGGATGGACTTTCATACAGAATCCATTCATCTACATAGAAAAAGAAAGCAAAGGGAGAGTCCAGCACAAGGGAGGAAAATCAATTGACATTTCAAAGTGTGAACTAGTTCATAGTCTTCATGTATACGTCAACTTTGTAATGTCAGTTTTTGCCATATAAATAATGCTTTATTTCATATTTTGTAATATTGTATTGAGGTGTCTTTTGATAGATTTCATCATACATACATTCTATTTACATCTGACCAAAACGGTGCTTGTAAAAGTGGTAGTTAGCCACAAGGAGATGAATGCCATGTGACTCTGCTCTGTCACTCTCTGTTTGTGGAAATGACTGATTTATCACGTGTGCATCAATGAATTCGATGCACAGTAGGTGTGTGTGTACACCCATTATAACTCTACACCTAGTGACCCAGCACTGAGGGGGGACCCAGGCCAAGTGTGCCATCCCCTAAAAAGAAAAGCCATTGTAAAAAAGGACATGTTTTTTTTAATCGTCGTCATCATATGACATCATCATCATATATATAGTTGTACAGAACTACTTTTCTGATCATTCACAATAATCTTGAAGGTAGTTTTCTACCTCGTGAGGACTGCAAACAGACTTGCTGAACTCAAACGAGTCCACAGTTATGTGTCAAATTCCAAAAGCCCCAGCACATATCTCACAATCTTTCCTGCCCAGACATGGAATTACGTTTTGGTGTGTGATTTAAAAACACATAAGTCAGTAACTTAAAACATATATCATGACGTTGGGTCTGGTGTGGTGACTGGTAGTTCCACTGAGTGTAATTTCAGAAGCTACATTATTAGCAGTTAATGTGGGGAAAAGACATTTACACATTTACATGATGGAGACAGGTCTCTAGTAAAGTTAGCCAAATAATTTATATGCAAAGATTTTTCATGATGTTACCAATCAGGTGTTTTTACTGTCAGGTTAACGCTAAAGAGTAGAAACCCTTTGTGAAAGTTGACGTTATGGCTACGTTACCTCTCTTCCTCCATGTCCACATCCAGCTGTACGTTGGCTTTCCTCAGAATACATGGATTTCAACTTCACAGTTGTCCAATGTTTGTTCTTTATTATAAGCCCTGAATCATACACGGAGGAGGATGTATGAATTCTAAAAAGTAAAAAAAAAATAATAATCCTACAGTAGTAGTTAGCTTGCTGTACGTATGTGCTAGAGCTACATTTTCCTTTGCTGTCATAAATTCCACAAGGACAAACTCATATGGCCTCTGGAGTCTGGTCTGGCCGCCCAACCATAGAGTTGCGCCCAACACACCGCCTACAGGAGCTGATGATTCCCGCCCTCTTCCTGAAGTTGGAACACCACGCCCACTTCCGGCTGAATTCCAGATGGGGAAAATGGATAACGCATGGGCTTTCTATTATGGTATAACATGAAGGGGATCATTGGGGACTTTTAAATAGACTATGATTGTAATAGTATAAATATTTCAAACAATAGATGGCAGTATGCACGGTATGCACCCAGTAATCCACCATTTTAACCCAAAGAAGAAGGCTCCCAGACGAGTCAAGCCTGTAAATGACGTGGATGTCCGTACCTTCTTTTTATATACCTTGCAGAGAAGCCGGATATCTGAGTTGATTTGAAAAGTCTCTCTTGTGTGTCTCGTTTCAGTCAACCATACAGTAGGGAATGCGGAACACTCCTGGTCAGAGCTAATCTAGGACACGAAATAACCAACTGCAGTAAGTATTTAACAATTTGGCCATTCTAGGCAGTAACCGACATTATGTGGCTTTTATTTCCTTGTGGGTAACAACCCTAAATATTATTAAACGAATGGGGCTATTGGCTCCATTCTCATATAGCAGAGGGAGAGGTTTCCAGCTAGCTATAGCCTATGCTGCTATTATTTATCTTCTAACTTAAAGGGGCACTCCACAACTTTTCAACCTATCTTCATATAATAGGTCCTCACTAATGTTCATGATAAAATATCACAATTTTTTTCTACTCAGTTTGGGTCTCATAGGAGAGCTGTGGGTGGGTCAAATCCTTCCTACCGGTGACAACATCAATGGGAAATGCAAGCTAATAGAAACTGCAGGCTTTCTATTCCTGAAAGAGTTGCAATGTTAAAGTGGAAGCGATTGTTCTCGTGATAATAAAAATCTATATATTTTTTTCAAAAATATTATTATTATTATTTTTTTGTCAAACGATGATGTCACCGGTAGGAAGGATTTGACAGCTCTCCTATGAGACCCAGACTGAATAGGAAAAAAATGTGCTATTTTATTATGAACATTAGTGAGGACCTATCATATGAAGATAGGTTGAAAAGTGGTGAACTACTCCTTTAAGATTGTGTAGGCTTCCTGGCGCTGCGTTGCTCTAAACTTTAGAGCTTCTATAGAAGCCTACACTCGATAGCAGAGAAACGCAGCTCTAGAAGGTAACAGTGCATGCTCTTTAGTAGACAGCAACGCAGGACCATAGAAGCCTATAATTGCACACTTTGTTCAACAAAGTGTGTACAAAGTTTGTTTTAAAATCTAAATCCTATTGTGAGGACTGAGGAGATCGTACATGTGGCAAAAATATCTTATGTGTAGGCTACTCGTATTTCTGCAAAATGAAGGAAGGTAAATTTCCGCTAGTGTTTTCTGCAGGTGATTCAGTCCGAGTGTATCAAAGGGTGCGTTCGGAAATGCGCACCGGGTGTGGTTAGGTTTAGGCATAGTTTTACTGAGGTTAGGGTTAGGTTTAGGCATAGTTTTACTGAGGTTAAGGTTAGGGTTAGGTTTATACATAGTTTTACTGAGGTTAGGACTAGGGTTAGGTTTAGGGCTTTAGGCACTCTCTGCACTGAGCACACACCCGTGCGACTATTTATTTATTTATTTATTTATTTTTTATTGAACAATATACAATTTACAAAATATTCAGGTATTCAAATAGCACAAATAGACCATAAAAACATGACATACAGGAAAAAAAAAGACAAAAAACAACAATACAAGCATATTATCTGGTAACATTAAACAGAGAAATCGGGAAAATGAAGATTATACAAAGTTAAGAGTTTTACATTTTTTTTTGTTATTTACTAGATCTAGTGATTTGATTAGAAGATTGAATTCCAATTTGAAGTGGGTGAAAATAGGTGGGGATTTGGCGAATTTTTGCTTGTGAATAAAACATTTGGCATAAAGAGTAATGAAATTAAAAATAAACTCCAGTTCGTCATTGTCTGGGTTGCTGTAGTAGCAAATGATGTCCTTGAGGTTAAAGGAATAATTTAAATTGACCGAATTGAAAAAATGGGCTTCTAGATCTGAACAAAACACTGATGCTGACCTTCAAAGCAGCCAAAGGTATGGCTCCTCCATACCTCCAAAAGCTGATCAACCCCTACACCCCCACTCGTTCACTTAGATCAGCCAACACAGGGATGCTGACCGAACCCTCGCTAAAAACTCCAGGGCAAAAATCCACTCGTCCGAGACAGTTTGCCCTCTTGGCTCCCAAGTTGTGGAATAAACTCCCTGTCGCACTTAGAACAACGGACTCACTCGCTACCTTTCGCCGTGGACTGAAAACTCACCTTTTCAGACTCCACCTAAACCCTTAGCACTACAGTAAAATCAATGACCATACATGAAGCTAGTTAACATTTGTTTGTTAGGTTTCTTTAGAACTTGATTATATTGTGTTTTTCTCTAGATAGATATCCATTTACATTGTTATATTGCTGTTAATGTACTGACCTATTATCTTGTTTATTATTGCGATGTTGTATCTGCTTATTGTAAGTCGCTTTGGATTAAAAGCGTCTGCTAAATGCCTAAACTGTAAACTGTTATGAGTGAGATTGCACAGGAAAAATAAATGGGAAGTCGTTTCTGGAACTTGATTACAAAATGAACAAGAGGGATCAATGTCAGCATAATATGTAGAAATTAAGCTATTTGTTGGATAAATGTTGTGTAGTAATTTAAAATGCACTTCCTTGGCTTTGTTGGATATACAGTATTTATGGGGAAGGAGCCACGCTTTTTCCCAGTCAATGTCCAGAATATTAGATCTCCAAAAGAACTTCCCTCTTGGGACAACAGTTTTCCTTTTCTGTATCACCTGACGAATGTGACTGTTTGTACATTTTTTGTTCAAGAGATCAATTCCATCCAACATTAAGGAGGGTAGCGTAGTATCCCCTACATTGTAAGACAGATGGTTTTTTATCAACTGTACAAGACCATTAGGAATAGCATTAAACACAGATCTATATTCTCTAAAAGGAATTGGGAAGTTGTGCACTGTCATGAACTGTTCGTAGGACAACAAGTTCCCAGCGTTATCAAAGAGACACAGAGCATGCTGAAATGCCAGAGGGATGACGTCAATGTGGTCGTCATAGTGCGTATATATGAGCTATTGATCTCCTCCTGACCTCAGTCCTCCTCACATCAGAACAATGTTAAGTTATATGCCATAATGTATTTTTTATGCCACATAGCCTAACAAACTGTCATGTTTGTTTGCAGGCTATGTCTCAGCGGGAACTGAAGGTGGCGTTTGTCAGCAACCTCAATGGGACCAGCCTTGAGGAAGTGGCACTGGGAACATTTCTTGCCCCCCTGTGCATTCTCATGAGAGGACTGCTTTTAATTCTGTGTCATCACAGCAAGGGATCGCTCTCATTACCATTCCCATGGATTTCTCATCTCCTAATAGACTTCTCTTTTATTATATTACCCCTTGTTTTGTCATGCACCATCCTAAGTGACGTTCTTCATCAGGTCATTGTGGGCCTAGCATTTGTTTCAGTGGGTGTGATTTTCTACATCTACCGCACCAGCAGTCTTCCCACTGTTGTACAACCACAGAACGCCATAAAAAACTTTCTTCACAGTCATGTTCAGAGCAACCAGGTTCCTTTCGTTACTGTCTTCCGAGTGCTTGTGAATGTGAAGACGGCTATAAGCATTCTAGCTGTGGATTTTAGTGTGTTCCCAAGGAGATATGCTAAAACCGAAACCTATGGAACTGGGGTCATGGACTTTGGTGTTGGAGCTTACATCTTGGCAAATGCTTTAGTGTGTCCTGAGGCACGACAGAAGAATATACATGGATCCAAAATTAAGCATGTCGGCAAGCAGCTTTTGTCTGTCTGGCCCTTGGTTGTCTTAGGGATGGGAAGGCTAGTGAGTGTAAAAATGACTGACTACCATGAGCATGTAACAGAATATGGTGTTCATTGGAATTTCTTTTTTACTCTAGCTATAGTCCGAGTCATGGCTTCTGTGCTCTTGGCTCTATTCCCAGTCAACAAGTCATGGCTGTTTGCCCTTTTGTTAATTGGTTTCTATCAGTTTTCTCTAGAGACATCAGGTTTGAAATCTTTCATTATCAATGACAGTGACCGGACAAAAGACTTCCTTCATGCCAACAAGGAAGGCATTTTCTCCATTGCAGGTTACATTGCCATCTACATGGCAGGAGTTCAAATTGGTATTTATGTTATGCAACCAAGAACACAAGTGAAAGAATGGGTCAAAGTAATGGGTACATTCTTGTTAGGAAGTTGTGTACTATATTCTGCTTTGTACCTGTGTCAGACATTTGTTGAGCCAGTGTCTCGTCGAATGGCAAATTTACCTTTCTGCCTGTGGACTATTGCCCAATGCTCTTTTTTTATATCCTGCCTTGGCATGGCTGATATCATTTTACTTTATCTTAAAAGCATATCAGGTTGTTACTTTGTACCATCCTCATGGAATCCACACAAGAGAGACGATTCATCCTCTGAGAAAAAGAAAAGCAACATGGAAGTGCTTTGCCTTTTTCAAGCTGTCAATCGGAATCAGTTATTGTTTTTCATGCTTGCAAATCTAATGACTGGTTTGACCAATATCTTGGTGGACACATTCAGCAGCAATGATTACTTTTCAGTATGTGTTTTGCTGTCATACATGTTCACAAATTGTTGTGTGATACATATTTTACATATCTTTGGAATTACTGTAAAATTTTGGTGAGTTTAATTTGACAACAAAATAATAAAATGATACAATGTATTTAACTATTGTCTGAGTCAATGAAACAGACCCTTTATTAAGGAAGACATTTGTATTTTAACTGATAACATGACTTTGTGTGGTGTATATTTTATGCTTGTCTTAATAAAATTATACTACCAACCAATGTGTTCTACTTCAAATACAGATGACATGTTTCATGATTCATTTGACAGTGTCATATTATAGATATTATTTGGAAATCAGTTCATAGCATTTATACCACTATATAATAGTTTTAGACTATAATATAGGCCTACTGTAGAAAAAGGCCTGCCAATCTGGTTTAGATCAGATATGTCAGTGGTCAAACTTGGAGCAGATTTTTTTTTTTTCCGTCTCCCAGAATAGCTTCATTTTACAATGGTAGTAATAGATGTAGTAGCGTACAATGCATGTGGTATGGATTCAGAGGCCCACTTCACCTCTGGGACAACCAGATCTTATTTTATTGTTGTTTGGGACACGATCAACACAATACACAATCCTTAGTTATTTTTTGTGATCTTGTCCTAAACAATAAAATAAGATCTGGTTGTCCCAGAGGTGACGTGGGCCTTTAATGAATTAAAACATTGTGTTTGAACAGAAAGCCTTTCTTTTGTAAATGTGTTATGTTATTTACAGTCACTCAAACATGTAAATCCTTTTTTACCAATATGATTATTTATTAATCTTAATTTCTTAATGAATTGAATACACAGGACTAGCCATAATAAATCATAACTCTTGTAGAGATCGCTTATATTGGGACGTTCAGTCAGAGAGTAAACGTCCCAATATAAAGTAACCTCTACAAGAGTTATGGCTAACACAGGACCACATAGGGCTTTTTGTGTTATCATTTTAGCCATTAATATCATACAATCAATCGTACCACAACTACTATATAAGCAAACTGTTAAAGTATTAATCATCATTCATTAATGATCAAGGTTTTAATATATCATGCATGCATGCAATGATCAAGGTTTTAAACATGCATGCATGCACGAGAGCTTGTCGGTGCACGGGACACCGTCGTACGGCGACCAGACTGGATTCGCTGACGTCAAGTCAGCTGGTACGTCGCCTACGTCTCGGGCGCCGTCCAAACATTTGAGACAGCTATCGTGTCCGTGTCGTTTGAGAATGAGGGAGGAGGGTGGTTCCAATTCATTCTCAATGAAGGTCACGTGGTTTTTTGTCTCTTGCAAATCTCTTGGCCAAAAGACAGCCTTCGGTTGAGCAAGAGAGACACGGCAACGACATGAAACCACGTGACTTACATAGAAAATGAATTGGACATACCCTTCCTTCCTCCCTCATTCTCAAACGATACGGAGAAGCTGTCTCACGCATATGTGTGATTGCGGCCTCGAGGTTAAAGGTTAGCCAGTAA
This sequence comes from Nannobrachium achirus, assembly GCF_963921795.1. Classification (NCBI taxonomy): domain Eukaryota; kingdom Metazoa; phylum Chordata; class Actinopteri; order Myctophiformes; family Myctophidae; genus Nannobrachium; species Nannobrachium achirus. Next base: position 28,493,231 of record NC_137826.1, on the reverse strand, counting down.
GCGGCTGTACTACTCTGTCGCACTTGTTTGTTTTGTATTAAAATCAACAACTTTAGACAGCGGGTGAGTAAACTACGTTGACGGAGTTCAGTTAACAAATATCGTTGCTTGCGTTCCGTAGTTTGTATAAGTGTGGTCAACGTTTAAAAAAAAAAAGCAAATAGACGCGATTAAAGTCACTGTAGCGCAGTGCAACTTTCTATTAGCTTCTCTGCCAGCCTTCCTGCTAACGTTTAGCCAGGTAACATAGCAATGCTAACTACTTAGCAGTTAGCCAAGTTTGCAAGGACTGCCAGAGCTCACTGAATCGCCATTGAAATAAATAATCTGTAACGCCAATGTCATTTAATTCGCCTAAATAGTGATTATTTTGCACGACACGCATATTGTAATTAGTAATCTTTAGAAAAAAACATACATCTCTACTTAAATAATATATTAATTAAGTTAGCAAGCTAATGTCAGCTAGCCAGCTGAGCTGAGGATAGATTCTGGTATCTCTAACTTTATAGTTAAAATAAGCTAGCACAGTTAACCCTGCCCTTGTAACCTACTGATGGCAGCAAATTGCAACACTAGTTTTTTTTTTAAAATATATAATCGGGTGAATCTAATAGGCTGCCAATGCATCAAAACGTTTTTTTTTTTTTTTTGCTTTTTTTTTTTGCTATCTGATTGTATTAGACGACGTCAAACTCACCAATATTGCGGCTCTATTGAAAGCTTGGAATTTATTCTAAGTGTTTGTTTCAGAAAAATCCACCGTAAACATGTTATGATTTATTTTCTGTCAAGAAATCCGAGCAGACATGGTTTATTTTCTATGTGTTGAACTTCGAAAGCGCTCGTCTTATATAACGCCACGTCCCGCTGCCTCGTGCATTATGGGACATTTAGGACCAGGTGGTCACACAGGACCGTTGAGCGATTTTCCACGAGCGCTTCCAAACTCCAGGACTTAGAAAAAATAATCACCTGAACCAAATTTCTTGATAGAAACCGGCTCATAACATTCCTACGGTGGATTTTTCTGAAACAAACACTTTGCAGATAGCAAGAGTAAATTCCAAGCTTTCCATAGAGCCGCGATATTGGTGAGTTTGACGTCGTTTAATACAATCAGATAGCAAAAAAAAACGTTTTGATGCATTGGCTGCCTATGGGAGGTATTTATTGCAACCCTAGATTCATCCGATCATAACAAAATCTAGTGTTGCAATTTGCGGCTGACCTACTGATATGGTGAAGTCTAGTATGAGGATTTGACTAATGTCATCCTCTTGCTGTCTTTTCCTTTAGCTAGTTTGCGAGTTGGCTAAATCTGGGTCATGAGTAACGTGTAATTGTAGCTAGCTAGCTAGCTGTGTCACAGAATCACACAACGTTCCTGGGTAAATTGATTTATGAATGCATTGATTCTGTCGCATTTCTTAACGATTGCATATATTTAAAAAAAGCTTAATATGTGACCTGTAAAAAATTAGCATAATATTTGTTGTCGTAGCCTGCCTCGGTGAATGTCATTGTGTGTAAGTTCCCGTGTGTGTGTTTGTCTGTCTGTGTGACGTTCTGTACAGGACGTTCTGTACAGGCACTGCTGCACAAGAAGACATGGCGCGTCTGGTTGCTGTTTGCAGGGACGGGGAAGAAGACTTTCCATTCCTCTCCAGGCAGATTCCCTTATATATCGACGATAGTCTCACTGTAAGAACGCATTTCTGTAATGGCGTGTATCAAAACAGCATCCCGATAACAGCAGTGGAAGCTTGTGATTGGCTGAACCGAAGGTAGGGAGCGCTCCGTTGTGTTCCCCTGGACCGTGCGGAGGTGCCTGAAGTCGGTGGGCTAAAGATTTTCTACTCTGTCCATAACGGCACATAAAACAAGCGCTCCGCCCATGTCCATTGTTGGAACCGGGATGCAGTTTTGATTCACGCTTTGTAATGTATCATTCTTCTCAGTGGGTGTCACCACCAGTCCACCACAGTCCACTTACTGCATGCAAGTTAGGAGGTCAGATACACCGATTGCGGGGGTCCAGGAGAGTAGGGCTGTGACTATCGATTATTCTCTTAGCGATTGCCTTTTCAATTAATCGAATATTTGAGAAGCTTGTTGTTTTATGTGCAAAACACAATAAGAAATAAGAAATGTCTATACTGTATTATAAGTTATATCCTGTGTGCTAGTCCTTCTCTGCTTTTATGTGACTTTTGACTGCCGCACCAGTGAGAATGACAGAGGACAGCTTTCTAATGTGCTGCTCAATTTGTGCTAACCATTATATTTTAATAAATAAATAATAGTTTAAACAACTAAGCGGCACCTTTCAATCGACTAGTCAACTAGAAGTGTACATCATTACAATGCTTATACAATATGCGGGCTGCAGGCCTTTTTGGTCATCTACAGTGCATCTTAAAGTTTTTTTTTTTGTTATCAATTATTTTTATTTTCCATAACATGAAATTAGAGACATACATATGAATAGAACAAGAAAAAGTAAAACATTAATCAAAAGAAAAATGCAATTAACAGACAAACACAAACAATAGCAAAACAAGAAAAGGAAAAGAAAACCCACCCACCCCTTTTCCCCGGACCAACACGGAATGTACAATAGTGCATGCCTGTGCTAGGCTGTTACCACTATATAGTGATTTCTTGAATCATAGCCTTAAGCTTATCTGCAATGTCCGACCACATATTAATGTTTTCTTCTTTTGCTCCGTGTAACCTTGCTATCGACTGCTCTAAATATACTATATCTAGAAAAGTGCATCTTAAAGTTCACCAGCCACTCACTTTTATATGTCAAGTACTGTAGGTTAGGAAATTGAAGTCATTATTGTTTACTAGTCCAAGTGGCTGGTAAATGGCCACTTTAATCAATATTGTATAAGTATCTTACTTTGTGGTGGATAATAAAAGTAGAGTGTATTCATTCCATAAACAAATAAGAGGGGAGTGGGGACATATTTTCTGATGCCTTTGAAGTTGGGTAGACATGCTTTATTGCTTACTAGCTCTTTGACCAGAGATCATTATTATATGATGACTTGTTGAATGCATGAGATGCTGACCCTAGCCCCTCGGCCCTCACTTTTGTTTTCAGATGGTGATGGAATTTTCAGACAGTCTCATGGAAGCTGACAACCACCAGATTAATGGCTCTCAATTAAAAACCTTTACCCAGGTAAGGAGCTTTAACATGACTGTTCATTTTTGAAAAGGAAGATATGGAAATTACACTTATTTCAATGTCACGGTTAGAAAGACACATCCGCATCCAAATGAGCATGTTAGAAGTGTCTCAATAAAAGGAGACCCATGTAGACACAGGAGCAGCTAACGCAGCAGAGCTCAAGAGAAGACCAGATGCTAGGTTTGGAGTTCAGGAGTCCCGAGTAGGTGTTGGCTAGTCTGCACTTGTAAAAGGAGATTTAGTTTTTAGCCAGCATATCTGCCCCAAACAGTCAATGTTCATAGATGGAAAAGAGGGAATATTGGAGCACATAATTGGCTGAACTGATAAGCAGTACACCTCCAACAAACTCTGTGAGTCATGTCTCCATGTGTTCTTTAAATGGTCATAACCGGTGTGTCTCATGTCTTCCTCTCCTAGTACCTCTCTAAATTGAAACAACAAGACTTGAATGTTGCTATGACGGTAACATCCAGAGAGGTGTTCAGTGCTCTATCCCAGCTGGTGCCATGTGTGGGCTGCAGACGGAGTGTGGAGCGCCTCTTCTCCCAGTTGGTGGAGTCTGGGAACCCTGCCCTAGAGCCTCTCACTGTGACGTCCACAAGCATGCTCTCTGTCAACAAGGCCTGTTTGGAAGATGTAAAGAAACTGTACACTCTTTTCTACTTCCATGGGTGAGTTTCAGTAATGTACACTGGTCTTCATTGGCTGTATAAGGCTCAGTCCAACCCAAAACTTTGCCAAAGTCAGGATCATCAGAAAGAAACTAGAAATTACTGTTCCTAATGAAACGATGTGGCCTCGCTTCAAGCCAAAAAATAATGGGATAAAAGTACAAACTGTCAAGATCCCAGGCAGTGCTCTCTTTGCAATGTTTTGAGGAGAATATAGTAGATAAATAATGAGAACATCTATAGTGTGCCCACAACTATTGTCTTTTGAATGCATACCACAGCATTTCTGCACTTACAGGTACTCTTCATCTGTGTCTGTTTCTTGATTGATGCTGATTGATATTTCACTTAATCTTTAATGTTTGTGCGCAAGGGGGAGGAGGGATAGTCCATTATTAGACATAGGGGGTTTGTCTTTTGTTTGTCCAAATATTACATAAATGGCCCATAAAGTACTTTCGAATTGATTTATTTTATTATTTTATTATTGATTTGTTATTAAACAAAAGGGTTTAATAACAAAGGTTCTACCTGATTAATCAGAAAATAAATCGATAGAATATTCGTTAAGAAAATAATATAATTGAGGCCTTAGCCCTATTGCATAATGCAGTCAGTGTAATTGTATCTTCTATACATTGTTGACATCAATGATTCAAACTCTTTAGTCATCTTATTTATTGGTTTAGAAGTCTTTGGTAATCTTATTTCTCGTTTGAACTCTCCTGTAGTAACAAGAGTAAAATATTAGCTATTTTGTGTATGTTATGATGTTGCAGCATCAGTTACTACAAAGCTTACACCCTGTAAGAAAACTGTAATCGTTTTATCCATTATAGCCAGTTCAGTGTTTCTCTCTGTTTCTATAGGTTAAAGCTGAATGACATGATTGATGCTATTCCAAAAAGCAAAAAGAACAAGCGATGTCAGTTGCACTCCTTAGACACGCACAAACCCAAGCCATTGGGGTGAGTATTGTCCAATATCTTTCTTTCATTATCTTAAATGTAACGAAGTATCGCCATTTATTTTTGAAAAGGTAACCAAGTACTCTAATTGCAATTACACATTAGGTTACTCTGTTTCCCCCAAAAGTGTTCAGATTGCAGTAACACGGCACTAATGTTTTTATTTTTATTTTTATGTACTGAATCTTATGATGAATCTTATGCACAAAAACACTTTAATGGAAACACAGCTACTGCTCATTATTGTATTATTTGAAATCCTTCCTATACTATAGAGGTAATATGCTTCAATGTCAGTCAGGACATTGGGAATTGGCTTTTGTATCATTTTAGATTAGACGAAGACCAAGGTAACTTTTTCTTGCTGTTGATGTTGTTTTCATAGTTGTGGGTTTTGTTCACAGGGGAAGTTGGATGGATGTATGGGAGCTGATGTCTCAGGAGTGCAGAGATGAGGTGGTCCTCATCGATAGTGCCTGTCTCTTAGAAACTCTGGAGACATACTTGCGCAAACACAGGTAATGTGTAACTAATGCGGCTTGATCTACAAGACGCTTTATTTGCTATCCTTTCCTACTTATGGATTCATTTTAAGGAAGGGGTGCAAACTTATATTTGAGTAAATGAGTACTCGTTTAATCGAATAGTTTTGTTGGCATATCAGCCCTCAATGGAGTTTAAAAAACTGCATATTTCTTCAATGCATATTTATCAATGCATCCTAAACAGCCAATCCTAGCTTAATGTACATTTGATCTCGGTGTTGCCGGCAGAAACCTAGCGTCTTTAAATATCTCTGCGTACGCCAATCTGATCTGCATCACGTTGATAAATGAGGGCCATCGATTTTTTGTTCATAGTTCAAATATGTTTATGTCGTCATCCACAGGTTCTGCACGGACTGCAAGGCTAAGGTACTTAGGGCATACAACATCCTAGTGGGGGAGTTGGACTGTAGTAAGGAGAAGGGTTACTGCGCTGCCTTGTATGAGGGCCTCTGCTGCTGCCCCCATGAACGCCATGTCCATGTGTGCTGTGAGACTGACTTCATCGCCCACCTCCTCGGCCGGGCTGAGCCAGAGTTTGCAGGGGGTTATGAGTAAGTGCACTGCTGGAAGTCCTTCTGCAGCTTTAATCTACGTGTACTGTATACTGTATCTCTTTGTCATTGCACATTGTCAGTGGTGCTGCTTTAATTGTTTTGTAGCACCAAGTGCCAAAACGGTTATCCTTGTGTGAACCTCATACTTGGCAATTCATAGTTCTGAATGAGCGCTATGTTGACGAGGTTCATTTGGATGCAAAAATTCGTTGTGCCTGTTGGTAATTTGAAGCAGTCAAGTATTTGATCAATTTATTTTTGTTAGACGCAGAGAGAGGCACGCCAAGACGATTGACATTGCGCAAGAAGAAGTCCTAACCTGTTTAGGAATCCACCTTTATGAACGTCTGCACAAGATCTGGCAGAAACTGAGGGCTGAGGAGCAGACATGGCAGATGCTCTTCCACTTGGGAATTGATGCACTGCGCAAAAGTTTTGAGGTACATACTGTTTAACCTGTGAGTGACCGATAAAATGGTTACAACGGATGAGTCATTGTGTTGTGTTGTGATTTGGTTTGAGACTTAATGTGTCTTTACCCCAATGGATCCAGATGGCTGTGGAGAAGATGCAAGGGTTCAGCCGACTGGAACAGCTTGTTGAGGAGCTCTCTGTGGAGGAGAGGGTGAAAGAGTTGAAGCAAGAGAAGAAGAGACAAAAGAGAAAGAACCGTCGCAAAAACAAGTGTGGTTTCGACTTGACTAAGCAGGAACCTGAGAAGGAAAAGAGTCTGGATGAGGTAATGAATCTGCCCCTGTATGTGTTTTAGTCCTCTTGTTGTTCCAATTTGCTCCACATAGTATAATTAAGTGAGTCTCTGGGGTTTATAAATATTGAACTTATGAAAAGTATTAACGAGAGCTTGTGAATAAATAATAACTACATTGAATCCATTGTGAAAATAATGAAAATGGACAGCTATAATATGACATTCCATTGTTGACTCAACTAGTTACCAGTTGACTTAATGTCCGTTTATCTCACATCCTTGCCTGTTGCTGTATGTCATGCTGAACGGTATGTGGTGTGTAGGGTTCATTTGAGTCTGTGGTGAGCACCTGCAATGCCTGTGGTAGCCAGGATGAAGAGGAGGAGGAGGAAGAAGAAGAGGAGGTCTGCGCTGGGGAGGTTATTGTTGTCAATGGAAGCACTTCCTGTGACTGCTCAGACCGCACAATCCTGGGCTCAACCCCAGTAAAGAAAGGTATCAATGTTTAATGTTTTTTGAGGTTGTGTGTGGTGATTATCAAAAGTGAAAAGGATTTTCCCCTCACCGACCCAATGTTTTGTCTAGGTTTGTTTCCCAACTGCAATGGTAGTGACTGTGGTTACTCAAGCATGGAAGGCAGTGAGACTGGCTCAAGAGTGGGCTCTGATGTCAGCTGCACTGAGGGAATCTGCAACCATGATGAAGCAGGTCAGTAATATTGAACACCTTTAACTTGTCACTTATTCAAAATTAAGTCATTATTTCTCAGATTGTTTTCTTTTCTTTTTAATTTGAAATAGATGACACAAATGGCCACCACTGTGCAGAAGAGAAGGAAGAGGATGGAGTGGACAGCTGTGTGGAGTGTTGGGTGAACTCTGAAGAAAACACTAAGTGCAAAATTAAAAAGAAGAAAAGAAAAGGCAAAGGCTTATGCAATGATCAGGTGAGGACATTTCAGCTAGTGAGCTCTACAGTATGTATCTCTACATAATATACAGTGTGTGACCCACCTATCTCAAAGACAGGGCAACGAATAATTTTAAATACTGGAAATTCAGATAATGTAATAAAACTGTACCTGTAACTGTTATAATTTCGCATTCTCATAAATAATGCATAATTATTTTGTATACATTTTGGGAATCAAGTTTGTACAGTTAAACCTGCCCCACCCCAAGATTTACTTTATATAATCGATATAGATTTAATTTTGTATTTAACAGTAGAAGGCTTCCAGATTTTTGAAAATACATATGTTGAAATGCAAACATTCAATGAACATTTATAAGCCAATATTATACCCTGTACAGTCAATACAGTATGTTCAACTAGCAATTCCCTCCACTTGTGATATCATGATTCTTCGTACCCAGCTTAATTTTTTTCAGCAGTTATAGAACCTATGGACTAGTATGTCCATTTCTGAAGTTTGTCCTTTATGTGTTGCTCTACCTTTTTAAATGTCCCCTTGAAATGTCTCCCGTTTTCTTACAGCGACAAGCAGCTGAGGTGTGTGAGACGGATGGGAACACAAGGGAACACAGTCTGACATCACACCCTTGCCGAAACAAAGAAGCGTGTTCCTCCTCGTGTGGCATCCCATGTTATAGCATTTCACCTCAGTTACCATGGGCACAGCATCAGAAGACCCTCAGCCATCATCTTGGGCCTCCAGATGCAAACATGTGTGGCCAGGCCAACAAAAAAAGTCTAAAGGAGCTTCTGGTTAGTAAATAATACTTTAATTAAAAACTGATGTACATTTAATGTTTTTATTTTTATTTTGGATCTTTCATACCTTACGTATTTTCCCCCCTGTGATATGAATGCATTCTTACAAACAGGAGGATTCTGAAGTGACATCGGATGAGAGCGGGCTAACACAGGATGAAATCAAGGCATTTGTTGAAAGTAACAAGTCCTTCTACAACCGCCGCGACCTGTACCGTCAGCATTTGAAAGACAAATTCACTAACTACTGCCGTCAGTGCTGTGCCACTGAGCAGAGTAAGCGAGCCTGTGGTGTTGAATGACTAGCCACTGCTAGTGATAAAGTATAGTAGCTGCACTCATCAACTCGTTCAATGGGAAAACACTCATGACCACTGCTGCACCGCCTTTAGTGAAAGAAAATCAGAAGTACATTTGGGTATCTCGTTCAGCTATTTCTTAACTTGTTTGAATTAAATTAAATGTGATTCTTAGTTTCTATTCATCTCTTCTCACTTGCGCACATGCTTTTCCTGCCCACCTTCCAACCCTGTAATGGTTCCTTTTGACAAAGCCTTGTTATTTGTTGGTCTCATAAAGGGCACAATGGAATTTGGTAAATCAAACTTGCAAGCTGTGACATTAGGGATATATTTTAGTAGTCTTATTTTTGTTTTGTTTTTCTTTTCAATTTTGTCTCACTTCTGTGACACTTCATGTAGTGATAAAGGTTGTACCAATAAATGTGTACAGAAATTCTAAATATAGAGATTTTACAAAGAATAAACATCCATTTATATTATGAATTGGGTGTGATAAGAGCGCAATGTGCAAAATTTACAAAATAAAGAATATTTATTAATATGCATTATAACATTGTACTGTGCTTTTATGCTATGCTTATCTCAAATGTTTTCAGTGCAAAAACAGCTTGGGGGTCATGGGTCAAGATAATAAATAACCCAATCCTCTTAGAGAGCCAAGACCTCAAGCTGCTTTTTAAGTTATGTTGAAGAGTATTTCAGTGGGACAAGCATTCCCAAACTTTCGAAATTCATATTTGAACAAGCGCCTGTGACCTGGAATTGTATGCATTTACATTGAGTTTGCCTCGCACCTGCTACCACTTCCACTATCACCGTGTTACTTGGCCAGTAGATGGCGGTAGATAACCATGCATGAGTAGATCTCAGGCGAAGGTAGCAAGGCTCCAAAATAAAGTGGTGGAAAAAGTACTACATTTTTAAGTAAAAGTATCAATACTGTAGAAATACTGTTACAAGTCCTGCATTCTAAATTTAATTGAGGAAATGTACAAAAGTATTGGAATCAAAATGTAATTAAAGTACCAAAAGTAGAGAGTACTCAGAATGTCCCATTTCACAATTTTTCAAACATGTAAAAAATATTTGAAAAAAGCAGATCTACAAGCTCACAATACGTCACATCGCAACGCATTGAGCTTGTAGATCAGCTATTTTCAAATGGTTGAAAATCGAAATGAGAATGGGAAGTGGTTAATGTATACATGTTTTTGGATAATCAACCCGACAAATTAACTCAAGTTTTCAAATAAATAGTGGAGTAAAAGTACAGTATTTGTCTCTCAGATTTAGTGGAGTAGGCCTACTGGAAATTGGAAATACTCCAGTAAAGTAAAAAATACTTCAAAAATGTACTGTGTACAGTACTTGAGTACATGTACTTAGTTACTTTACACCACTCATAAAGTGGGAGGTGATGTTGAGCCAAACATTGGAACGCATACGGTAGGTTGCCGTTTAATATTTCATCCCGAGCGCATGGATTGGCCCTGGGCCTTCCGTACAGTGCTGCCTGCTGGTTCCTGGACGCAGCGAAGGCAGACCCGGGGAGGGCAGAAGAGTGCATCCATCCCGCCCCCAAATTGCCTTATACAGTTTGGGCAAAATTGTGAGCAATTTATATTCGTACATCCAAGGGCTTCCCTCTACGATAGCGCCAGCAAAGAACATTGTTGAGATCATGGAGCGATGGAAAGGCAGAGTCGCTCTGGTGACAGGAGCCTCGGTCGGCATCGGGGCGGCTGTTGCTCGGGCTCTTGTCCAGCAGGGCATGAGGGTTGTCGGCTGTGCCAGGAGCGTGGAAAAGATAGAGGTGAGTCCCACTCCCACCACAACCACTTTATTTATTATTTTGTTTTATTATTATTTTTAACAATAGACGAGCAGCTTTGGTAACAAGCTGGATAGCTAACTGCTAACATTAGCTCCTCAACAGCTTTGCCTAATAGACTATTAGTGGAACTATTCTAGCTTCACTGTTGTCACTAGTTGTCAGTGGTGGAAAAACTACTTAGGTAAAAGTATCAATACTGCAATGTAGAAATACTCTGTTACAAGTCCGGTATTCAAGATTTACTTTAGTAAAAGTGCAAAATATTGGCATAAAAATGTACTTAAATGTAGAAATTATGCAGAATGTCACATTTCAAATGTTCAAACTCTTTTGAAAATAGCAGATCTACAAGCTCACAATGTGTCACATTGTGATGCATTGTGAGAGTGTAGATCTGCTATTTTAGTAAAAGTATTGTAAGTAAAGAAATGGAAATACTCAAGGAAAGTAGCCTACTTTACACCACTGGACACTGAATTGATTGTAAACATTTTATTAGCAGATTGTTCTCTGTGGATCTTTTTGATTTATGGTGAATTACGCTGCACACTGCACATGATGTTATAGACAAAGGTTACTTTGAAGAAAGATGGCATAGGCCTATGGGTTTTTGGTTTAGAAGCACGCATCTAAAGAAATGAAATGGGACCGTAGCCTATAGTAAATGTTAAAAAGCATCCTGACATCAAGGGCATATGAACGTATGCAAGAGGTGGAAATCCATATTATTGACATTCTAGACGAGGTTTTTTACAAATATCAACTTATTGTTTAATTTTATAATACTTATCGGGCCAGGCTATATGAAAGAAATGATTTGCACATAAACTAGTGGTTCTCAAACTTTTTAATGTCAAGGACCCCCAAATTGACACTTATTAGCCTGATTTGAAAAGATATGTAGGCCTAAGGGACCCACAGAAGAGAAGTTTTGTACTCTAGCAGATTTATATCTTTGAGACCCCACTTTATATTGTAAAATCAATGTTAATTTAACTCTGAGATTGTACAAGGGTCCATTTGGTTCCATGTGTACTGTACACTCTTTGAGTTACAGACCCCTGCTAAGGGTCCATTTGGTAAGGTTCCTAACTATCATTTAGCTGGGGACCCCCTGGAACTCCTTCAAGGACCCTTGGGGGTCCCTGGACCCCACTTTGAGAACCAATGACAGAAACTGGACTGGAGTTAATTGTCTCACTTTGCACAGCTGTTGATGCACCTCCCAACCTCCAATAATTGCTATTTATATTTAATATATGCATAAACAAGTTAATTGAGCTGACAGACAATGCTTGCACTGACTGAGAGCTTTTTCTCTCCCTCTCGCCCTCTCTCATTTGGTGATTTGGCATAATCATTTTTCTATGACATGGTTGATCTGGTCTCCATATATGTTTCAGACAAAACAAACCATTGCTTCAGGTTTGTCCTCCTCTGATTCTTGAACGTTCCATCAATGATACTGAGATAGAAATAGAAAATGTTGCATTCACCACTAGGAAAGATAGGCTGAATGGGTTAGGTCTTATCTGGGGGGCAGAGTAGCAGAGAACAAGGGTGGATCTGATTGACATCATATCCTCACCTCACCTCATCCACTAAGGGCCCGTTTACACTGGGCCGAACCCGGCCCCGATTCTTAACAGGGTCCCCCCAAGGGAGTATTTTGGTCCTCTTTTCTTCATACAAAACAAGTTAATGTCATGAAGTCGGCCTGTGATTGTATTCTGTTTCTTGTTTTCGCTGATGATTTACTCTCCGGTAGTCTCTCAGCAGGATAAATTAGAAGTAAAAATAAATAGAGCAGAATTCCACAAAATCAGCACCTGATTATCTGACAATAAGTTGTCTCTCTTGTAGAGATGGACCGATTGCAAAATTCTTGGCCGATACCGATCCACCGGTTTTATGAAGGTCTGACCTGCCAAAACCGATTTTCCCGATACCGATTTCTTTAGCTAAGAACTAGGAAATAGGGTTGCTCCAATACCCTTTTGTTTCAGGCCAAGTAGGCCTACAAGACATACTTCAATTTGAGTACCAATAAGCTAGAAGAACACTAATGCCAAATCAATCACAATAGTACAATATCCAAAATCACAGACAATATCCAGTCTAAAAGCAGGTGACGCATGCTCCCCCCCCCCCCCCCTTCTTTTTGGAGACGACATTGACACAGGATTATGGAATATATCCTTACATTGCAAAGGTAATCAGCACCATCTGTATTCTGTAGGCTGCCACTAAGTAGACTGGCTGCTACTTGCTAATGTTTACGTCACAGGACCGAGCATCATGCTGTGCAGTGCAAGAGATACAATTGGCCGATTTTGGCATATTTATGTCAGTGACCTGCCGATCACCGATTTGGCCGGTTTGATATGATACCTGCCGATTTCTGATATTGGCCGATACCGATGTCCATCCCTACTCTCTTGCTAAAAGAGAGTTGATACTCTTTGAGTCTATTGCAAAAATAAAGAAGGCCTATTATTAAGGGTTATAGCCTAGGTGACTTTGAAGTTTAAGCCAACAAAGAAGTTAATTACTTGGGCTGCAATACTTACTATCAAAAATACAATTTAGTTAGAACGCCCACTTTTATAGAAGTGCTTTTGAAGGGAAGGCTTACGCACACCCAGTTCCTCTCTTAGCAGGTGCGTTGGTAACAGAACATTAGGAGGAGGAAATCTGACTCAAAGACAGACTGACCCGCACACTGCCGTGCGGGTCAGTGCTTTTGAAATATTGGCTGGGGCACTTGTTCAATTACAGTTTGATTACGCCTGCAGCACCTTCTGGTACACTATGGCATCCTAAAGATCCTTAAAAGAAGCTACAGACCTCACAAAATAAATTAGAATGGAAACGCCACCCCATTTTATTAGAGTGGAGGAGAGAGAGAATCTCTTATTAAAATATGTATGGTCCACACAGGATTGTAAACAAGGTGTTGCCAGCTGATTTAATTGGATAATTTGATTGATTGCAGCCGAGTCAATCATATGGAGCATGGGAAAATGAACTGGACCAGGAAATGGATATGAAACCTGCAGACTGCACAGAGCCTATTATGCACTACTTATTGACAGTTAACTACAGTATGCTTTTTGCATCTACCTGGTCTAAAGTGGCTACAATACCTTTAAGGTTAACAAATAAATCCTTTATTATGTACTTTTATCCTTTATTATCCACCAGAGATAGGATCCTATCTCCTGTTTCTGTAGGGCGAGGCAGCTTGTGTCGCAGGGACTTACCCCAATCCAACCATAGATGCTGAGTGCCAAGCAGGGAGGCACTGGGTCCTATTTGGTATGTCTTTGGTATGACCCGGCCGGGGATCGAACGCAGAGTCGCCGACCTCCCAATCTCAGGTCGGACACTCTAACCACTAGGCCACTGAGATGGTACATTATTATTATGCACTTATTAACAGTAAAATATGCATTCTGTTCCGGTTAATTTCCGCATAATGTATGATTGGCCCAGCTGCCTGCAATCAATCAAATGAACCAGTGAAATCAGCCAATCAAATTAAGTTATGGGAAATTAACCGCAACAGGAAACAGGCATGGCACCTCTACAGCCATAACAACATACAGTTAAGCACATAGCGTAGAAAGAATTTATTAACCGTAATAAACCATTGTTCCCACTTTAGACCAGGTAGATGCAAGAACAGTAGTTAAACTGTTAATAAGTGCATAATGAATGATTTTATTAACCTTTATAAGGCGTTGTTCCCACTTCAGACCAGGTAGATGCAAAATCAGTTCATAGCCCGAACCACTAGGCCAGTGGGCGCCTCTGCTCTCAAGTTGGGGGGGGGGGGGGGGGCTTTTGACAATAAAACGTCAGCATCAAATTGATCTTAAAGTTATGAAACTCGGAGAGTACTGGTCCATTAACACTTATAGTTTAGATTGAGGTCCCAGAGATAGAAATCGTATTAAATGTTGGTTTGTGGCCTATTTACAAACTGGGGTTTCTTGAAACTAACCACATTAACCCTAGCTTCCCTATTGGCAACTCATAATGAATAGGCTAATATTTGACGACCATAGGTGCTATTTTCAGTGAATAGATTTGGTGCAAGGTGAAAAAAAGGAGGGGACCAAGTACAGACCACTGAGGTCCCTGGTAAATGAAGTATACTACATTTTAAGTGTTTAAAAAGGTTGCATAGCACTGCCTTCGATGTCCTTGATCTCAGGATGCTCATGTCCAACACAGCCGGTATCCTATCCTATCCTATCCTATCCTATCCTATCCTATTATTAGAACTCATGGCAAGGGCCATGGAGTGCCACTGATCACATTCATTTTAACCAGTTTAACACTTTCATATTTCGGATATATATAATACAAGCTCACAGTGTGCAGTGATGTGACGTGTTGTGAGCCTCTAGATCTGCTATTTTTTATTGTATTTTTACACAAATCTTCTCTTATGGGGGTCCATGGCACAACATATTTTCAGATGGGGTCTGTGGCCAAATGCACATAAATTTAGTTTGAGAATCACTGCTGTGTACAATATCTTGGAATGTCTTGTCTTAGAAATGATCTGTTTGGTAGATTTTTCTTTTGTCTGTGGTCCTGGAGTTTCCGTGACAACAGGGACAAGTTCCAGTGTGTTATGGCAGAAAGGCCAGTTTAAACTTTAGCTACTGGTTGTATTCACTGGAAATTATAGCATAATTGCTTTGGTTTTCAGAAAAATAACGACATAGCCTGACTGTGATTAAAGTTTTACTGACACACTCACACCCATAGCTACTTCCTCTCACTCCCCCTTATCTATTTCTCTCTCTCTCACACACACACACACACACACACAGCCCACGTTATATAAGTTGTGCAAACGATTCAGCTCATGTCCATTCATACTCTGATCACATGGCTCTACCTATCAATAATTAACTGCCCAAGCATGTTTCAGCCCTGTCCTTGCATTGTGTAAGACTCATAGCCACAGCCCTCAAAATCAATATAGTATTTCTTGTATATGCTAAATATTTTAATTATGAGTTGACTGACTCTGCACATAATGAGGCAGGGTACATAATGATATGAGCCAAAACCACATGCTAGCTTTGGCTGGCTAAATGTTTGGCTAAACTAAGGAGTACATTCGATTGTGCCGAGTACCAGGCTTTCAACTCCCCCTTTCTGGGACAGACTTCAACGCTTGTGTGAGGCCTCAGAAAGTCGTCTGTGTTTGAGCTGGGGACAAAGCTATCATTGTACACTCCCTGCCATGGGCCACAGGCATAGTTGTGCCAAACTTGGCATGGTCTTAGTGGGGGTTGCAAGTGTCCATCACTTAGCATTTGTTCTTGATTTCCCTTTGGTGCTTATTCCTTTCCATTGGGACAGTTTATGAGTTGCATGGATATATTCTTCTAAGAGCAATATTCTTAGCCATGGTAGCTGAGACACATGCATCTAGTGCTGTCCGTAATGTCAGGACTCGTTTTTGACAGCACAGTGAGTTCAGTGGGGTGTAGTGGTAGCAGACGTTGTATTGGAGGATGTGGAGTAGGCACTAGGCAGTAGAGAAACATTGAGCTGGAGGGAGACGCGTGGTCACCAGGGGGATATTCTGGAATGAAGAAGGGATGGATTCTTTTAAGTAGCAGTCACATAACGTCTCATTAACTCTTGCAAAACCCCATAAGCCTGCATGTTGTGACAAGTGAAGTCAATACTGACTTCTTTATGCTAGAGAAAATGATTTATTACACTGTTTATTTATTGAGGTGAAGTAGCCACTATACAAGCTCTTATTCTTAAATAAGTGATAGATGAGTGAATTTGAATTGAACAGATCTACTGCTGGACTTAAGTCCTCATTTCTTGTAGTCCATTATGTGTAGGTTTGTGGTGATAGTTTAGTTTGCATTGTAGTTCCTGTTGCTACTCTGGGCATAATTATGAATTACTGCTTAATGAAAATGTATATTCATTTATATTTCAAAAATATATAAAATGTGGATTCACAATATAGTAAGTGTATTTACTTACTTTCAAAATGTTCTAGGGATATGTATTGGCAGGCAACTTACAGTATGATGATGACTATACTGACACAGGAGTACAATACAGTATGTATCAATACAGGCCTTCATGAATCACATGACCAAAATGCCACAAGATAAATCAAACTATGGGCTTTGAGAGTGGCAGGAGTGGCTAGCTTTCACAACCTCTTAATATTTTCTCCATCTGCATTGCAGACAAATGTGTCAGTATGTAATGTGGGGTAGGGCTTGGCAATATACAAATTAAGGAGTTTATGAAAAACTAAAAACAATCAAATTATTGCTACATGAGCCTAGCCTATCATATCGATACAATATGATACAGATAATCACCAATATGTATCCCGATATTCAATATTTTTTAGCGTAGATTTATGGTACATCTGAAAGTGGATTTAGATCTTAAAGGGGAAGAACACCCATTTTCAATATTGAAATATGTCATTAATATACCTTAGAGGAGTTACTTTACAATACAAACCCCAAAATCAATCCTCCAGTTCTAGGCAACACAGAAGGGGGGGAACTTTTTTCCTATTTCCACACAACTCCTCTAAGGTATATTAATGACACAGTTCAATATTGAAAATGGGTGGTCTTCCCCTTTAATGACTCATGGCTTGTATTTGCTCTTTTCATGTCATATGCAATGATTTGTTCTGCAGCATAATATAAATGGCTTACTGTATATCTAGTTAGTAAATACAAGTGCTCCATAAGGCACTGATTTTTATTTTGACTGTATTTGACAGCCCTGGTGGAGCAGGGGCAAAGACAGGGTGATTAGAATGCCTGTTCAATCAGTTTTAAGCAATGCAAGTCTAAATAAAGTATGACATTTTCCTTTTCTGAACTGTGAAAGAACCTAAACACTAACCGGCAATTTCACTGTCATGGAACACTCACAGCTGAGCTTAGATTGAATGGGGCTTTGACCACAGATGTGGACATCCATGCAAAGACTCCCATTTGAATCATTCCTAACATATCTCCTTACTAAGAGTTGGTAGGCCTATTCATCCATTTGAGGAACTCAAGTTCTACTAAGTTGGGAGACAATACTGTGTTAGGTTTAAGTTATACTCCATCAACCGATGGTGTAAGTCACTTGAAGAAGATAGGCTTAAGTGCATATTGAATACACATTTAATTACTTAACATTATTCATCTTAACCTGCAAAAGCAAACTTTCCCTATCCTATACAATATATAGGCCTAGGCAACGCTACTATCTTAAGAAACCGTGTGCGCATTATATTAATGTCAAGATATTGTGAGTTGTGTGGCAAAAAGTGATTAAATCACAATTGTGCCATGTTTGCTCATGCTCCCCAGGTATTTAATTTGGTGTGTCAATTTTCTCCTGAGCTCATCTAATCACCTCATTGGTTATTCAGTGACCTTTTGACTCAACCATGTAGAACACTTTTCTACTGACTGTAGACTTTCCACTTCAGCTGTGTGTGAGCTGACAAACATATGCATCCATCTGATAATCAGACATTTTCCCACAGATTCTGCACCCGATAGCATCAGCTTTCCACACATTACACCCTCTCCTGATATATGAAACCTGTCAAAGCAGAAGTTTGGTTCTTTTTTTTATTTTATTTTTTTACACAATATCAATTACATATGTATACAGTATATACCCATAGGCTGTTGAAGGAGTATAGGCAATGGTGACAGAAGCGAAGCACTATTTTGCACCACCAATGCTCCACATTTCCACACACCCGCGCCCCCTATTATATTATCATAGATACCTATTTCCTCCCGCGAGGGAAATTCAGCATTTGCAGCCCAACCCAGCTGCCCAAAAGGACTGCATGATCAATTAGGGGTTAAGAGTCTTGCTCAGGGACACACATCGTGACATCGACATTGCTACCCTGGCCTGGGACAACCAGGGGCTCCCTAACCATTCAGCTATGCCAACGCCAAATATTATAGGTAGATGTGAAAGCGTTTTTAGAGGTAGGCTGACTAGGCTCTATAGAGGCTACCCAACATGCGATTCCAGTTTGGGTATGAGTAGATGTTGCGTTCATGATGTAGAGACTAGAGAGTATGGAGTTTTTTGTAAGAAATAAGCCCTGTCCACACATTTGTGAAGATAATTACAGAAAAAAAGGTATATGTTATCAAAACCCTATTTGATGTCATGTTACGTGACTCATTTTGTAAATGAAGTTTCGGCAACACACAGTGACATTTTGGCATTTTGGTGACTCCTATGGGTGAAAGTGAAATGTTTTGCTTTTGGTTCTGTGTTGGACCCTCCCTGTGGCGCACAGAATCAAATTCCCCAAAGATCTCATTTCCAAAGAAAGTTAATGCCCGCACACTCGTATATACTCCTGCATTGATTTCGTCGACATTTTGGTCACAAGGACCTTTCAAAAGAACCTATCTACGTATCTTGAGAAATGTCCTTTTGTGACTCAAATGTCAGCCCTCTGTAATAAATCAATGAAGAGGTGATACGGTAATGTGTGTGTGTGGGAATTGATTTATCCCATGAAATAACTGTGTACATTTTTTGTTTTATCCAGGAAATGTATCAGCACTAAGTCTCAGTAGTCTGTAAAATTGACAGTTCCATGTTAGTGATTGTGAGCGTAATCAACATTTTCTTCTTCTGTGACCTCACCTGTAATCTATTGGTATATCTCATTATTCTCCTATTAATATGGGAATTCACAGACATTCTGACAGATTGCTGATTTGGTTTCATCATTTATTTTTATTTTGTAACTGTTACATTTAGTTCTAGGTCACCTGAGACCATTGCAGTAATACTCAGATCTGCCCAGACAGCTCAGTGTGTATCTCTCCCTGTGCAACAGCACACTGCTGTGCTAGCTTGTGCTTGACAAACCTTTGAGGTGTTAGTTTTACTGCCATGGATGGACATGTCTCTTGTTGGCCTCATACTTCCTCATGTTGTTCCTATCTCTATCTTTGCCCTCGTTTAGTATGCTAGGAGGACCTATGAGTATGCTAATAGCACGACCCCACGAAACCCATACTCAACTCAACCCAACTCATATCAAATTCAATAACAATAATCATCAGTGAATGGTCCAGGCACCTACCGTAGTCTGCTAATGTTAATGGACTCTCGATCCCGACAACCTTTGCTGCGTCTCACTCCCCATCTCTCTCTCCCCATTTCCTGTCAGACTACTGTTCACTATCAATAAAGGCAGAAATAGCCAAAATATATATATCTTTAACTATATACACGTTAATAAATAGGGTTAAATAGTCAGAGTTTTAAAAGATAGTGCCCACTCACCAAGGTTCAGACTTCCTTGTTATCAAACAATGACAACCTTTCGAAGTGTGTAGGATCAGTGCATCCAAGCAATAGCTTTTTCTAGATAAAAACGGGTACCAGTGTTTATCCCGCCTCTCATTCTGAGAGGATAAACCTGAGATCTCATAAAGCGCACAGTGGTTGGTAGAACTTGGTACCATAACTATCACCAGTAATCCACCTTAAGGCTGAGTGGTAGACAGTGACTAGGCGTTTTAAAAGTGATGGAGCAGCAATCCCATAACTAATATCACCATAGTCCAGGACTGAGAGAAAAGTGGAAACGGGAAAGCATGATTTATTTCTTTAAAGGAAACCAACTTTTTGTCTCAGTTTAGAGACAAGATCATCAACATGGAATTTAAAATAAAGTTTGTTATCAAGCCAGATGCCAAGATACTTATATTCAGAGACCCTCTCAATCGTGGAACCACTTGCAGATGTTATAAGTATGTTATCTAAGTCAATGCTTAAAGCCCTAGTAAACAAAATAAATTTAGTTTTGTTTGCATTTAGAACAAGCCTGGCATCCTGGAGAGCATTAAAGGCAAGCTGCAGCTTCTTAACTGCAAGCTCAACCAAGTCTCCAACACAGTAGTAGGGCATTCACGAATAGTGATTTTTAGTATTCAAATTATTCGACTTCAAATTATTCGAATAGTCGAATATTCGACAGGACTGGCCAAACTGTCAAATATTAAGTAAGCAAGAGGCGAACATTGTGAAAATAGCCGATCTACATGCTCACAATGCCTTGTATTGCGAGGCGTTGTGAGCATGTAGATCTGCTATTTTCACAATATTTATCTGCGGAACCGAGTCACATTAAATGTAACACCTACAATTCCAAGTGCTTGTCAGGGTGGGGGTCCCCAGTTAAAATGTTTATTTTGGGGGTCAGGGCCTAAAAAGGTTTGAGAACCCCTGGTATAGAGCATTAACAACTCATTGACAACTCATTCTTATGACTTCCCATCTAGCCAAGCTTTATAACTATATTTAAGAGGAAAACTTTGGTGAACAACGTCGAATAGTGACTTTGATATTCGAATATTCGAATATTTGGTGAATGCCCTGCAACACAGTATAAAACGATGTAATCTGCATAAAGATGGGATTGACAGTCCTTCAGGATGAAGATAATGTTATTGATATAAAGAGTACAGGGCCTAAAACACGAGTCCTGTGGGTCCGCCGAGGAAACTGGCCTAAGAATTCCCAGGCTGAAATCTATGAAACAAACAGTTATAAAACCACTCTAAAACAACATTAAAATATCATGCAATTTCTGTAAAAGTTGCACATGATCAAAGGCTTTTCTATAAATCCACAAAGAGGGCGGTCTAAAGCAGTGATAATGTTGTTTGTATTACCTTTACCCTCCTAAGCTAAGCTCACCTCAGAATGTGCAAGATACCCATATATGCTGTGTGTATCACTATCTATAGGGCATATCAGTGGGCCTGGTTTTCTGGTGCCAATAAAAAGAATTGATTTCGAGACATTTCGAGAAAATCAAGATTTTTAAGTCGAGAATCAACACATGATCCTGTTGAATCATGACCATTAAAACCTTTGATTCTGTCAAAAAAAAAAAAAAAATGTTTTATATATATATATATATATATATATATATATATATATATATATATATATACATACACATACATATATATATGTTACAGGGTAAATGGGTAACTCAGGGAGACCTCGGTAAGAGCGCTCGTTTTGTAGTTCACCACACACTAATCACCACCAGATGGCGACGTCAGCCACTGGATAAGAGAGTTACGTCACGCTTTGAACTCGCCGCAGACCGGAAGTGTTTACTCTTTATTTACTAGCCTAGCCTAGCCTAGCCTAGCCTAGCCTAGCCTAGCCATTAGCTCCATTGTAGTCACTTGGACAGGGCGTTTAACGTGCGCTTGCCCAGGCCTTACGGCCTGGGCATAAATATAACGATTGCATTCACCACGGCTTCGTAACTCGCGCGGCGCTCCGCCGGCCGCGCGGCCCTGGCCCGCTCTTCGCGGCCACTCGCGCCTGCGGCGCTCGGGGGCGAAGAGCAGGACCAAGGTCCGCTGGCCTTCGCGCCGCTTGGGGCTTCGTGGACCCAGGGGGGCCTCGTAACTCGTTTGGGCTTCGTGGATACAGGGGGGCTTCGGTAGCCGCTCGCAGTGTCGTGGACAATAGAGCGGCGCACCGCCTGGAGTACGTTGTATTGGCGACCGCTTGCTCCGCCCCGTGCCGCACCACGAGTGCTCCGCGTCTCGAATGCCCTGGTTCTCTTTAAAACCGTGACATATATATATATAAAATTAGGGAACATCTTAAAGGAGTAGTTCACCCCAAAAATTACTTATTTCTATCAATTACACACCCCATGAAGCCTTGAATTCATGGAGATTTTTTAATTTTCATTCCTCCTGAGCCAATAATTTGATGATGGGTGGCTGGTCACTAGGATACTCTCCACTGGTTATCAAATTATTGGCCCAGGAATGTGACAAAAAACAAAAAACTAAAGGCATGGGGTGTGTAATCTTTTGGGTGAACTACTCCTTTAAGAGCAGATCCATCAATACTGTATGTAACTGCTCCTAAACACTCTTCTTCAGGCACAGAGAAGGACAATGCTCCAACTGCTGTTTTTCACAGGAATCTTTATTTCCTCCCATGCTCAAACACCGTGATAAACTGGGAAATACATACAAATAACACATTTTAGCCACAACGAAACAAACAATTATGCAAACAATAAAAAAAACAATGAAATACCAATGACTTGTACAACCAAGACAATAAAAGCTTCAAACAAACAAAACGTGACATACCATGTGCGCCTTCTGCACCCAAACATTCAGGAGAGTTAAATCTTTAACATTCTGCCTTTTCTTATTTCTTCAGAGACTCCTCTCAGAGACAAGAGCTCCTCTTTCTTCAGAACTCAATCTGTTCTCATCTTTGTTAACCTGCACCTGACCAGGTGGACCCTATATACACTAATTACATCATGTGACCTCTGACCAAGCCACACCATACGCTACCTGAGTAACAGGTGGCACCATTACCCTGCAAAACCACAATATGTCACTCAAATCAAAATTAAACCACCATTTCCACATTTCCAACAATAAAATGAATACATCAAAATAATTCTTGTCGCCCCCCCATTGCTGGGACAGCTACACTGCCCCCAAAAAATACAAAAATAAAGTGCTGCTTTAGGCTGCAACAAAACTTTGTAATTTTTCCTAATAAACCAAAGTGTACCATTAAACCTTTTAAATTGACCTTCAACCAACCAACATTTTTTTCCCACGGTTTCTTTACAGTATTAACTTTTGTCAAAAGTTATAAACTTTGTTTTAGGTTTCTGTCAGGCCTTTAAGTCATCTCTGCCCCCATGAACCGTCCTTCATCTTTACTTTTCTCCTTGCTATTCTTTTCCTCCTTGCACATTTTCCTCTCTGGTTTTCCTCCAGCCACCTTGGATTCCATCTGCCCATCCTCCACTGTTTCCTTGTCTTTTCCTTTGCATTTAAATCGCTGTGAGGACTTATGCTTCCCTTGTGTTTTCTTGCCAACGCTGCTGCCGTCACTGGTTTCTTTCTTTGCCCACCACTGTGTGTTGGGCCAGGCTCTTTCAGGCTGGGTAGATCTTTAGCAGTAATGGGCCATGGGTTTGTAGCCACGGGCTTGCCCAGCCCAGGGATGAAGGGACCTGAGGGTACTTGAGGACTCAGGTTGGTATCTGGTACGTCCTTTTTGCACTGGTCTATGGGAGCAGGATACTCTGAGGAGGTGGCCTCAACCACACAAAGAGAAACCTCTGCCTTCACTCTAGAAGGTGGCACTGGCTCCAGGACCGGAATGGAAGTGACCGTGTCCCCCTCTGTATTGTCCAAGTCACTTTGTTTCACAACGGCTTCACTCTTCTGCTCAATTCGTGACACAGTTAAGCCATGAATTGACTTGGCGTCTTCCCTTCGAGGTGACTGGAGCTCTGTTACCTTTGGGGCCACTGGGCCGAACTCTGTCGTCCCAGCCTCAACTGAACGCTTTTTCAGAAGATAAACAACTTCACCAGTCAACAATTCACAGTTATCCATTTTCCTTCTCAAGTCTTGATATGAAGTTGTCTGTTCCCATAAACCTTCATAGTCTCTTTTTAGGTCAGACTCACATTTTTGCAGTATTAGTAAACATTTCTCCAATTCAAATTTCGTGCATTCCTCCTTTAGTTTTAATCTGGCATTTCGAACCTCAGCCTTTAAATTATTATACAAGGACAGAAATATTTTCTCTCTTCTTTGAATCCCATTCTCATTCAATTTAGTTGGGTCAATTTCAGGTGGTGATGGCTTTAAGACTCTTTGGCTAGTAAAGTATGAATTAATTTCTATTATTCTATCTTGAATTACTTGTCTTTCTGACATCGGTTTCAGCTTCCAACAACTCTGCAAGATAAAACTGTTCCTCTTCTAAGGCTGCCCTGATTTGCTCTGGGGTAAAGCACTCCATTTTCTTTAAGTTAAAGTGCTTTAAAGTATTATTGTAGATACCAAAATAAAGTAAATCTACTCAGAAGATTATTGCACAGCTCAGAATAAATAAAGAGGAAGGTCTAGTTTTAAACCAGTTATTAATTTTAAATCCACAAAACTGAACTTGAATTTTATTAAATATTTGGAATTACTCTAAACATAATATTTAGCAAAACCTCCTATTAGAAACCTCAACTTTTGGTAGCCCCGTTAGCAGTTTATGAATTAATATTGCTGTGGAATATCTAAATATTTTATTTTTTAACTAAATATTCAAACAATAAAATCATACAGTGTACAATATTACTTCACTTAATCTTCAAAACAATAAAATGTTCAATTTGTCAAAGTGCCCTTTCTTTTGGTCCCATTTACTCACACCCAACAGTCTGACCTGTGATATCCCAGCAAGGATATATGACTCTTGCACCACTGAACCTTCTCCTGTAGAGACCTTGGGAGACGACACTGTGACCATCACGACCACCGCAGTGCCAACTTATTGCTCCTCTCTGGAGGTGGATTCTGAGACACCCGTGGCCGACGCCCTTATCAAGAGGCT